>NW_016807955.1:268263-277983 GCF_001698545.2 Rhinopithecus bieti
AAAAAAAAAAAAAAAAAAAAAAAAAAAATCAGAAATGTTTATATAGTTTATAAAAGCGTGAAAAAAATCTGGCAAGAATACAATGTAATGATTTGAATTAAGATAAATTTTACCTTTTAACTTTTTCTTTCTTTCTTTCTTTTTTTTTTTTGAGACAGAATCTCGCTCTATTGCCCAAGCTAGAGTGCAGTGGCATGACCTTGGCTCACTGTAACCTCTGTCTCTCAGGTTCAAGTGACTCTCATGCCTCAGCCTCCCGAGTAGCTGGGACTACAAACCCGCATCACCATGCCTGACTAATTTTTGTATTTTTAGTAGAGAGGGTTTCACCATGTTGGCCAGGCTAGTCTCAACCTCCTGACCTCAGGTGATCCACCTGTCTTGGCCTCCCAGAGTGTAATCCCAAAGATTACAGATGTGAGCCACAGTGCCCAACCTTTCTTTTTAACTTTTAATGAAGAATTTGTCTTTAAGTCCATTTATTTCGTAAAGTTGCAAGGCCATAAGAGGGTAGATTGTAACTGAATTTTAGACACAGAACATTCTTATTCTCAATACCAGAGTTTAAAGGAAGCATCACAGCAAGCTTCTTGTTTCTAACATGCATTGGAAAAAAATAAATGGATAGGAAAACATCTGTCAAACTAGGTCCAAAGGTTAAATGCTACTAAAAATGTTAGAAAACAGTAGTCTTCATCTCAAAGGAAAATAATTAGAATATGTTCTCCATGCTCTCCTTAAAAACTGTCTTATCAGATAGATACACATACCATGTACTTCCATAAAGGAATGTGTCCTTCATTTTTCCATGAGAGTAGCAGTTGAAAGCACAAGGCCTCTTAGCCAAAATTCCTGGGTTTAAATAGTGGTTCTGCTACTTACAGCTTGTATGAGCTTCCTCATCTGTAAAATGAGCATAACAATAGTAGCTACCTGCTAGATACTAAGATTAAGTGAATTGTGCAAGTCATGTGCTTAGAATAGTTTCTGGGGCTCAGTGTCAGATATTTTCATGGCACCTAAACTTGGTATTAAATGTTGGCATTAAAACAGTCTGATTAAATATTTGTACTTTTGCCGGTAACATGCATGAGGATAGGCCATATCTAACTTATTTTCCATTTCCATTGTATCTAGCTCAGTGCTTGACATGTAGTAGATGCTTACTATATAATTTTGAAAGAACAAATATATCTATATACTGCCAATTAATTTACCTGTAAAGAAAAACAGTATAATTTTTTTCTCCTTTACTTATTTTAAAATGTAAGTTTCCTGTTTAATTAAAGAAAAAAAATAAAGGGGCAGATTTTACATAAAAAATACATTGGTACCTTTCCATAGCAACATCCTGCAAGATGACATTTAATAACCAGTCAGTTATAGCAGTGTAGAAGGGAATGATTATTATGATCATTTGGATTATATTATAAATGTTACACTGACTATGGCTTGACAACTTGGGCATGGAGCATGTATGTTCATTTATTTCTCTGGTTAAATTTGACATATGCTGTTTTTCTAGGGAATACAACAAGGCATAATCGAGGGAGAGTTTGCTATTTGTATTAGTTTATATCATGGTTATGAATTATTGCAGCAAATGGGAATGAGATCATTATATTTCTTCCTTTGTGGAATTATGGATGGAACTAAAGGTAAATTATATCAAATTATTTAAAGAAATAATGACATGTATTATTTTGGCTAAAGACATTGAAGGGCTGGGCACAGTGGCTCATGCCTGTAATCCCAGCACTTTGGGAAGCCGAGATGGGTGGATCACTTGAGGTCAGGAATTCAAGACCAGTCTGGCCAACATGGTGAAACCCCATCTCTAATCCGGCCACTGCACTCCAGCCTGGGCGACAGAGTGAGACTCCGTCTCAAAAGAAAAAAAAAAAAAAAAAAAAGATTTATTTTAAAAGCACTGGAATAATTAACAAATGGCCATGTTTCTTTGTTTTAATAAATTCCTGGAGAAAAGGATATTATTCATTAATACATATATGAATGTAGAACTGCAAAAGTTGCTGGTTTTCATGTTTACACTTGAAAACTTACATGCATTGCTAAAGTTTAATTTCTTTTAATAAAACATTTTATCAGTTTTATTATTATTTATTTGGAAAACCTTTTCTTAATTTCTGAAGGGATGACACGGTCAAAAAATGAACTTGGCCGAAATGAAGACTTCATGAAGCTCTATAATCATCTAGAGTGTATGTTTGCACATACACGTAGTACTTCAGCAGATGGTGTTTCTGCTATCCAACAAGGTCTGGTTTTTCTTTTAAAATTATGTATTGCATTGTGTTTCTTAATCACAGTTAATTTTGAAATTTTGCTCCTTTGATGCAAATGTCTGCAATTATTTGTATCTTGTAGCAACTGTTACAAGATCTGTTAAATCTGTTTACTGTTAGATCTGTTAAATGTGTAACTATTTCATTTTTAAAGTTAAGATTAATATATACAAGTTTAAAGTTTATATGCTTTAAACAATGTTTAAACTTTAAACAAGTTGATAAACTTTAAACATATAACAGATGTTAGTAGTTGTTAGTGGTAGTGAAAATTCTCAGAACTGTCAAAACCTGATTTATAGTTTAAAATATATTTTTGCTTTGCTGCTGGTTCCTGCTTAGGTTCTCCCAGAATGAAATTTTTATGGAAGTTCAAAGTTCATTTTACAGTAAGACTTATGTGCTACCTAGATGTTACCTCTGGTTTAAATAAAAAAATTTTTTTTTTAAGTCCAACATGAGTTGCTTCAGCGTCTTGGTGCTGCTCTGCCGTGGAACGTTTGCAGCCTCTTAGCCAAGATGCCTGAGGAAACCCAGACCCAGGACCACCGATGGAGGAGGAGGAGGTTGAGACGTTCGCCTTTCAGGCAGAAATCACCCAGTTGATGTCATTGATTATCAATACTTTCTATTCGAACAAAGAGATCTTTCTGAGAGAGCTAATTTCAAATTCATCAGATGCATTGGACAAAATCCAGTATGAGAGCTTGACGGATCCCAGTAAATTAGACTCTGGGAAAGAGCTGCATATTAATCTGATACCAAATAAACAAGATAGAACCCTCACTATCGTGGATACTGGAATTGGGATGACCAAGGCTGACTTGATCAATAACCTTGGTACTATCGCCAAGTCTGGGACCAAAGCGTTCATGGAAGCTTTGCAGGCTGGTGCAGATATCTCCATGATTGGCCAGTTCGGTGTTGGTTTTTATTCTGCTTGTTTGGTTGCTGAGAAAGTAACTGTGATCACCAAACATAACGATGATGAGCAGTATGCCTGGGAGTCCTCAGCAGGGGGATCATTTACAGTGAGGACAGACACAGGTGAACCTATGGGTCGTGGAACAAAGGTTATCCTACACCTGAAAGAAGACCAAACTGAGTACTTGGAGGAACGAAGAATAAAGGAGATTGTGAAGAAACATTCTCAGTTTATTGGATATCCCATTACTCTTTTTGTGGAGAAGGAACGTGATAAAGAAGTCAGCGATGATGAGGCTGAAGAAAAAGAAGACAAAGAAGAAGAAAAGAAAAGAAGAGAAAGAGTCCGAAGACAAACCTGAAATTGAAGATGTTGGTTCTGATGAGGAAGAAGAAGAAAAGAAGGATGGTGACAAGAAGAAGAAAAAGAAGATTAAGGAGAAGTACATCGATCAAGAAGAACTCAACAAAACAAAGCCCATCTGGACCAGAAATCCCGACGATATTACTAACGAGGAGTACGGAGAATTCTACAAGAGCTTGACCAATGACTGGGAAGATCACTTGGCAGTGAAGCATTTTTCAGTTGAAGGACAGTTGGAATTCAGAGCCCTTCTATTTGTCCCACGATGTGCTCCTTTTGACCTGTTTGAAAACAGAAAGAAAAAGAACAACATCAAATTGTATGTACGCAGAGTTTTCATCATGGATAACTGTGAGGAGCTAATCTCTGAATATCTGAACTTCATTAGAGGGGTGGTAGACTCGGAGGATCTCCCTCTACAATATATCCCGTGAATTTGGCAGCAAAAGCAAAATTTGAAAGTTATCAGGACAAATTGGTCAAAAAAAGCTAGAACTTTACTGAACTGGTGGAAGAGAAGAGAACTACAAGAAGTCTATGAGCAGTTCGCTAAGAACATAAACTTGGAAACATGAAGACTCATAAAATCCGAAGAAGCTCAGAGCGTTAAGGTACACACATCGCCGCGGCGATGAGATGGTTTCCTCCAGATTACGCACCAAGAATAGGAACACCAGAAACAAGCATTATATCAACAGGGAGACCAAGGACCAGTACTAACCAGCCTTGGGTGAACGTCTTCGAAGGCATGGCTAGAAGTGATCTACATGACCGACCCCTAAGATGAGTACTCTGTCCAACACTAAAGGAATTGAGGATAGACATCTAGTTCCAGTCACCAAAGAGGGCTGGAACTTCCAGAGAGAAGAAGAAAAAAAGAAGCAGAAGAGAAAAAAACAAGTGAGAACCGCAAAACAATGAAAGACAACTGGAGAAAAAAGTGAAAAAGATGGTCTGTGTCAAACCCGATTGGTTGAGCGCTCCGAGCTGTATTGCACAGAGCAGCAGACGGCTGGACGTGATAAAAACATGGAGAGAAGCATGAAAGCTTCAAGACGCTAAGAGACAACTCAACAATGGTTTACATGGCAGCAAAGAAACACCATGGAGATAAACCGCTGAACGCATTCCATTATGAACCTTAAGGGCACAAAGGGCAGGGCTGATTAAGAACACAAGTCTGAGGACGTCATCTTTGCTACGAAACTAGCACTCCTGGCTTCTGGCTCATCTGAAGATCCCCAGACACATGACCAACAGGATCTACAGAGATCAAGACTTGGTCGGTATCTGAGAGATGACACTAACGCTGATGATAACCAGTGCAGGCTGTAACGAGAAATGCCGCCCCTCCAAAGGAGATGACGACACATCACGGCATGGAAGAAGCCCACTAACCTCCCGCGAAGGAGGACTTACCTGGTCAATACTCACAATTCTTCTGATAAATATTTGGCAAGGATGTTTTCTTATTTTTGTAATTATAAGGAAAGCAGTATGGCCAGACAACAACTACTTAAGGAACATAAGAGTCTGCTATTTCTAAGGATGCTGGTACCTTAGGCAGCTAAAGCAGAGCTAAGATGCTTTTTAGTTTCACATTGGTTATTGTTAACAATTGCAACGGGTGGAAGAGTATGTAACCATGTACACTTTGTGTCTAAAGTGTTAGCATCAAGCCGGATTCGATAGACGCAACTGTTTGAGGCGTGAGTTATAACTGGATGTTACGAAAAGTAATTGTTACATCTGAGGATTAGCTTTTGAACTTTTTCATCCCCTGTAGGCCCAATTTGCATGACAGCCCTCAAAATAGGTAAACGAAGCAACTTGATGGAAGCAACCCACAGGGCTTATTTTCCAAAGAAAAGTATTGTTTGGAGGAGCAAAGTTATAAGGCTACCTAAGCATATCATAAAGCTGTTCAAAAATAACTCAAATCTTGTGGATGGAAATGTAGTGCTCGAGTCACATTCTGCTTAAAGTTGTAACAAATACAGATGAGTTAAAAGAAAAAAAAAAATAAAGTCCAACATATGCATTGGAAAAGATAACTTTAATATATACTAGTGTAATTGAATATGGAAAAAAAAATTTTTTAACTGATATTTTGTTTTTTTCTAGGAGATAAAATAAAAAATTTGTTTATAGTCATCCAAAGTTAAAGAAATTAGAAGAAGTTGTAATTGAACACTTCAAGTCATGGAATGGTAGGTCATGTTTAGTAGCTTTAAGGCAAGGCAAAGTTATTGCAAGAGGTAAAACTTTACTTATGGCCGGGTGTGTTTGTTCATGCATATAATCCCAGCACTTTGGGAGGCTGAAGATCATGGGAGGTCAGGAGTTCAAGACCAGCCTGACCAACATGGTGAAATCCTGTCTGTACTAAAAATACAAAAATTAGCCAAGCATAGTGGCGCATGACTGTAATCCCAGCTACTTGGGAGGCTGAGGTAGGAGAATTGCTTGAACCTGGGAGGTGAAGGTTGCGGTGAGCTGAGATTGTGCCATTGCACTCCAGCCTGGGCTACAAGAGCAAAACTCAAAATAAATAATCTCGAAAATGAAACAACAAACAAAAAACTTCAACTTATTAGTTTATTCTAACATTTCTTATGGAGAAGATGGGCTTTTAATTACTCTAGATAATGAATACTAAAAAGCTCTGAGAAATTTTGGAAGGGTTAGGGCAAGGGTGGTGGTGGGAAGGTTAAGAATAAGGTACTATATAAGTTAGCTTGGGATAATATACAGGAAGTGGACAGTAAAATAATATATAGTACAGTAGAAGATTAAAGTAAAGTAGATTAGGAGAGAGAGAGTTAGAGAGGAGTGCTGTTTTATATAGGATGGTTGTGGAAGGCTTCTCTGTAGAGGGATATTTAAAGTGATAATGGAGATAAGGGAGGAAGCCTTGTGAGTTTTGGAGGTTGGGGGAGAGAGAATTCTAAGCAGTAAAAATAGCGGATTCAAAGGCCCTGAGGTGGCAGTAGGGTGCTTGGTATGATTAAACAGACCAATGTGGTTAGATTAGTGTGACTGAGGCTACAAGCGGTATAGATGAAAGGTATCCAGATAATATCAGACTTTAGTTTTTAATTTCTGAGTATTTGTGCTTTGCAAAACCAAAGAGAGGTATTTGTAGCAGTGGAATGATAATGACATTTTAAGGATCACTCTGGTAGTTTTGTGGAGCATAGACATTGATAACTTAGAAAACTATTATGATCGTCTTGGATGATGACACATAATAATGGTGTGCATCAAGGCAATAGTGGTCAAGGTGCTGGGAAATAGATTCTAGATATATGTTCAAATTGAAGCCAACTTATTTATTGTATTTGTTGGTGGATTAGACATATGGTATAAAAAAAAAGGGAATTGGCTGGGTGCAGTGGCTCACGCCTGTAATCCCAGCACTGTAAGAGACTGAGGCGGCCAGATCACGAGGTCGAGATCAAGACCATCCTGGCCAACATGGTGAAAGCCCGTCTCTACTAAAAATACAAAAATTAGCTGAGTGTGGTGGTGCATGCCCTGCAGTCTCAGCTACTCAGGAGGCTAAGGCAGGAGAATCTCTTGAACCTGGGAGGCGGAGGTTGTGGTGAGCCAAGATCGTGCCACTGCACTCTAGCCTGGCAAGAGTGAGACTCCATCTCAAAAAAAAAAAAAAAAAAAAGAAAAAAAGGAATCTAGCTGGGTATACACATTTATGTGTACATGTTTGCAAATGATTACACGAGCAAAGTGAAAAATGTAGAGATAAGTATGTGAGGTAATACGTATGTTAATTAGCTTGATTTAGCCATTCCACAATGTATATAGACATCTCAAAACATACTGTACAACTTAAATATGTACAACTTTTGTCAATTAAAAAAAATAACAAAAGAAAGAGCAAACACGTTAAGATGTTTTTGAGACACCTAAAATTAGATAAGCAAATCTGGATCTCAGAAGAATGGTTGGTGCTGTTTTTACATACTTACATATATGTGAATATATTTTGAAGTTATCAGCATACAGGTAATATTTAAAGTTTCAGGAATAGATGTGATTATCAGGACAACAGTTTAGAGACAGACAGAAGAGGGTCCAGAATGGAGTCCTGAAGAACATCAACAAAGTTTGGATGAAAAAAAGCCACTAAGGAGCTTGGGGAGGAAACTAGACAAGTAAAGTGTCAGAGAAGCTGAAGAAAGAGACTATTTCAGAAGGAAAGAGTACAATGTGTTAAACTAAAAAGTGTCCATTGAACTTGGCGGTATGGAAGTTATTGATGATTTTGTTGGAAGGAGCTTTAGTGGAATGAGGGTAGAAAGGCAGGCTGTGACAGATTGAAGGAGATGTAGGTTTTGTGATGAAAGCAGCAATTCATTCAGGAGCTGGTCACATACAGAGGCTTGATGCTTGATGCAATGATGAATTAAAAGAAGTTTGTTTAGAATAATTTTACTTGGAACAGCTGCTTCAAGTCCTACGTTTTGCTTTTGTATTGTAAATTAACTTTATATTTAATAAGTCATGTATTCCTTAGAGGAGTTGTGAAGATTGAATGAGTTAACATACATAAAATGCTTAGTGCAGTCCTTGGAACACATATGATGATTAAGATAATGAAAATCATTAGAGGCTGGATGTGGTGGCTCATGCCTGTAATCCCAGCACTTTGGGGGGCTGAGGTGGGCAGATCTCTTGAGCCCGGGAGTTCGAGACCAGCCTGGGCAACATGGCAAAACCCGGTCTCTACAAAAAAATTTTAAATGTAGCTGGGCATGGTGGCATGTGCCTGTAGTCCCAGCTACTCAGTGTGAGGTGGGAGGATCACCTGAGCCCAAGAGGTTGAAGTTGTAGTGAGCCGTGATGGTGCCACTGCATTCCAGCCTAGGTGACCAAACATGACCCTGTCTCAAAAATGAAAACAAACAACCAAAAACCCCACACAATATGCAATAATTAACCAATTACTATAAGTGCAAAACTATATACTTTACATTTACTGTTTCATGTATACATCAATCCATATTAGATATGAAGAAACTAAAGCTTAAAGAGCTTAAATAACTACCATGATCACCAATCACCCAGAGAATTAAGTGCCCAGCCACAAAGGTCATGTTCTTATTAGTGCATTCTACTGTCCGCCACCCCCCACCCCACCTGCCCCCCAGCACAGACATATTGGGAACAGCTTTGGAATTCACTGTAGGGTATATTCTGCAGTTTGGAGAATTTGAAAGTATAGTAGATTTGAGGACAAAATGCATGGCGTGGATTAAGACATTGCCTTTAGTGAACAGAAAGGAAAGGGAAGACTTATTAAATTAGGGGGAGCTACATAATTCTGTGCTTCTGGCTATCTTAGAAGGTAAAGGGAAATGATAGCCATTATACCTGAATTGAAGGACTAGTTAAAAGTGATTCAGGTAATTCATATTTGATTTGTTTAGGATTTTATTTTATGACAGCCAATGATAAATAACAAACTACAATTATTAAAATTAATAGAGAATATAGTTTAAAAAAGTAAAATTCAAGGTGTTTGAAATTATTTATTTATTTGTTTGTTTATTAGAGACTGGGTCTTGCTATGTTATGTTGCCCAGGCTGGTCTTGAACTCCTGGGCTCAACTGATTCCCCCATCTCAGCCTCCCAAGTAGCTGGGACTACAGGTGTGTGCCACCACATCCAGCTAAATTAGTTTTTTGAAAGAATTATCATTTGTTAGCATAATACTTTCAGGTTTGTCTTTTGAACTAGTTCTTGTCTAAATGCTTTGTAAAAAGTTGTAATTACAGTTTTTATATATATGTAGCTGAAAACACTTCTGAAAAGAAACGTGATGAGACCCGAGTTATGATCTTCTCTTCATTTCGAGATAGTGTTCAAGAAATTGCAGAAATGCTTTCACAGCATCAGCCAATTATTAGAGTAATGACTTTTGTCGGCCATGCCTCAGGGAAAAGCACAAAGGGTTTTACCCAGAAGGAACAACTGGAGGTAATTATTTTTGGAATTTATGAAAATAAAAATAAGATTGATTAACTTTGCACTTGTTCTTTTTTTGTTAGTTTTAACTCATTGGTCAATTAGCTACTTAAAAGAATTTTATAGTAAACATGTAA
>NW_016807955.1:279297-297560 GCF_001698545.2 Rhinopithecus bieti
ATTTATGTATGAATGAAGAATGAATTGAATTTTGCTTTGGAGGTCAAGCATTTTCATTATTTGAAATACCCACAGTACCCAATCCGATCTTTGATCAATTTCAGTATTACCTAAAGTCATTATTTCCTGATCTTGTCAGGCAGCGTTAAGAACCTTATTGATTTTACTGACTTTATCATTTACTCATTTATATCAATAATATTTTAATGTATGCCAAAGTAAAAACTTTTTTTATTACTCCTATATGTGATTGCTTTCATAACAGCTGTTTTATTTTGAAATGAGCTTGCAGGCAATTAATTGTACATTGTCCGTTTATTTAGAAACATGATATTAAGTGAGAAGACATGGGAGGGTGAGATCCTTTAGGGCCCTGTATGTCATTTCCATTTTAATGACTTTCTCTTTTACTGTGACTGAGATGAGAAGTTCTTGGAGAGTTTGGGGCAGAGGATGGTCTTAGCCTGATTTATATTTTAAAAGAATCAGTTGGACACTGTGACTCATGCCTGCAATCACAGTACTTTGGGAGGCTAAGTTAGGAAGATTTCTTGAGGTCAGGAGTTCGAGACCAACCATGGCAACATGGTGAAACCCTATCTTTACCAAAAATACAAAAATTAGCTGGGTGTGGTGTCATGTGCCTGTAGCTTCAGTTACTTGGGAGGCTGAGGAGGGAGGATGCTTGAGCCCAGAGTTTGAATCTGCAGTGAGCCAAGATCACACCACTGCACTTTAGCCTGGGCAACACAGTGAGACCCTGTCTCAAGAAAAGAAAAAGAAAAAAATCATACTTGTTATTGTCTGAAGAATAAACTGTAGGGAGGTAAGGGTGGAAGTGGAGAGACCAGTTGGGAGATTTATAACAATTTAAACTGAAGATGGTGGTGACTTGGACTAGGGTGGTAACAAAGAAAGTGGTGAGAAGTGGTTAAGTTCTGAATGTATTTTGCAGGTCAAGCTGATGGTGTATTGACAAATTAGAGTGGGATATGAGATGAAGGCACGTGAAGTCTGACTGTAGGATGACTCCAAGGTTTTTGGCCTGAGCAACTGAAAGGAGCTGGTATTAACTAAGATGAATAAGACTGCAGGAAATGCCAGGCATGGTGGCTCACGCCTGTATTCCTAACACTTTGGGAGGCCAAGCAGGCGGATCATTTGAGGTCAGGAGTTTGAGACCAGCCTGGCCAACATGGTGAAACCCTTTCTCTGCTAAAAATACAAAAATTAGCCAGGCATGGTGGCAGGTGCCTGTAATCTCAGCTACTTGGAAGGCTGAGGCAGGAGAATTAGGGAATATCAGGAGCTTGGTTTTAGATAAGTTAACTTTGACATGCCTCTCAGATTAATGCTTTTCAAACTGTTGAAACTGGTAGAGGACCAGTTTACTTCCCCCACTACATCACATACTGATACTTTTGAACAATACAATAAAATGAAATATTAGAAAGTAAAGTTAATGAAAATAAAGTTCAAGTCCAATTTTAAAATATTACTAGAGTCTGCCAACAAAATTACTCTTTCAAGTGTCTAAACCCTTACTTTCAGTTATTTTACTTATCTTTTTGTCAGCCAGTAATAAACTGTTTTTGGACAGGCACCCGTAATAAACAGTTCACGGAGCACACTCTCAGTAGCAGTCTTTTAAACATCAAGCAGAGATATTGGATAAACAATTGAATATATGTCTTGAATTTGTGGAAAGGGTTCATGGAAGTATATATTCAGTGGCAAATTAATGTCAATCTTAAGCATGGAAGTAACAGTTTAGTTTATACATGTTAACTAAAAAGAAAATTGACATTATTAATCTGTTAATTACATTAAGAATTTTTAAAGATGTATCTAGCACTGTGGTCTTTTTTTTTTTTTTTAATCTGGGCAAAAGGACATCTGCTTTTGTATGTTAGATGCAGGTTGGCTTAATGTCATTACAAATTCCGAAGGAAATGAATTACTCTTAATGTTTAATCATGATCATTGTTTCTCCTTATACTCTGAGGATTTCCATATTGAAGGAAAATCCTTGGATCAGTGCAACCGAAATGTTTATGAGAAGACTTAACATGATACATTTATATTTATTATCCTACTTTTAACGTTGTTGTTTTTAACAGTAAAACTAGCTTATAGATTAAGTTAGGTTTTTGGAGTCAGAGACACCAACATTCAAATGCTGATGATTATTAGTGAGACATTAGGTAAATAGCTTAACTTTTCAGATTTTCAGATTGTTTAATAAAATGCAATGGTGATATCTACCTCATGGGGTCGTTGGCAGTAGAAACTAACGTATAAGGTACTTATTATGTTACCTGCCTCATAGTGTGCCCTTGCACATAGTAGCTATCATTATTTATCAGCTAGTTCAGCTTTTGATGTTGCATTCTCTCATTTAATTACCACCACCACCACTCTACTGTACACAAACCTGCAATGTTGGTATTGGTCTGTTTGGAGAAACTGAGGCTCAGAGCAGTTGATAACTAAGTTTATAAGGCTTAAGGGACTTTTAGAAAATGTTTCATTAACTTTTTCATTAACTCCTCATGCTATTGGGGTTTCATTAAACTGATCAGAGAAATCCTGGAATGGTAGTATAAAAGGTAAGATATGGGCCGGGCGCGGTGGCTCAAGCCTGTAATCCCAGCACTTTGGGAGGCCGAGACGGGCGGATCACAAGGTCAGGAGATCAAGACCATCGTGGCGAACACAGTGAAACCCTGTCTCTACTAAAAATACAAAAAAAAAAAAACTAGCCGGGCGAGGTGGCGGGCGCCTGTAGTCCCAGCTACTTGGGAGGCTGAGGCAGGAGAATGGCGGGAACCTGGGAGGTGGAGCTTGCAGTGAGCTGAGATCCGGCCACTGCACTCCAGCCTGGGCGACAGAGCAAGACTCCGCCTAAAAAAAAAAAAAAAAAAAAAAAAAAGGTAAGATATGACTTCTAAGAGTAATACATCATTCTTACAAATATTATCAGAAATATTTATAAACCGATTTCAGATAAAACTATATACATTTAGGTCTAAGATATGATAAATAGAAGTGATTGCTGTAGGCTGTTTACCTGCCCTATTCCCCTTTCTGTGGTGCTAAAAAATAAACTCTGGGGTTTCTCATTCAGTGACAAGCTGTTAAATTGTGGACAAATCCTTTTGACATCACAACCATTACTAAAGCAAAATAATTAGAACTCTTTATTTTACCATAATCTCTTTTGGCTTATATTGCCAGTTGGTTGCTTCTTTTCCTATTCTGTACTACCCTTGATGCTGATTTTTTTGTTTTGTTTTGTTGAAACAAGGCTTTACTCTGTTGCCTAGGCTAGAATCTTAATGTTTAATCATGAGCATTGTTTCTCCTTGTACTCTGAGGATTTCCATATTGAAGGAAAATCCTTGGACCAGTGCAACCGAAATGTTTATGAGAAGACAATACATCCCAAAACCCCAAAATATTTACTTTCTGGCTCTTTATGGAAGTTTGCTGATGCCTATTCTAAGTGATAAGGAACTTGAATTATATTCATACTGTGCTGCAATCTTGAGTGACAGGCCTTTCTAAATAAGATGTTACATAAGATGTTAATACAGTGTCACAGTAATAGCTCACTGCAGCCTTGAACTCCTGGGCTCAAGAGATCCTCCTGCCTCAGTCTCTGAAGTAGTTAGTACTACATGCATGCACCATCATGCTGGGCTAGTTTTTTTATTTTTCATGGAGACAGGGTTTTTCTGTGTGCTCAGGCTGAGCTTGAACTCCTGGACTCAAGCAGTCCTTCTGCCTTGTCCTTCCAAAGTGTTGAGATTACAGGCATGAGCTGTGGCCGGCTTTGAGGCTGATTTTTAATCTGATTTTACTATTTTTCAGGTGAGTGGGGAAAGATATGCTTTGATCTACAGTTCTCTTATATTTGCAGGTAGTTATTTTTCAATCATTTTTATTTTAGGTAGTGAAACAGTTTCGTGATGGTGGTTACAACACGTTGGTTTCTACCTGTGTGGGTGAAGAAGGTTTGGATATAGGAGAAGTTGATCTTATAATATGTTTTGATTCCCAGAAGAGCCCAATTCGTCTTGTACAACGAATGGGTAGAACTGGCCGTAAACGTCAAGGCAGGATAGTTGTTATCCTTTCTGAAGGACGAGAGGAACGTGTAAGTAGAGCTGCAGAAACACAGTTTGACACTTGAAATTTGAGAAATATAGCCCAAAGGTGAATATCAACATGTTAGCATTCCAAGTCCAAACACTCTGTAGATAGTTTTGGTTTATTTCCCCCCCTTTGTATTGGATTCTATCTTGTAACTAGGAGAGTTTTGACTGGATTCAGTTTCCTAATTTTATCCATCTAAAGAAACACATTTTAATACGTAAGTAGTAATTCAGAGATACCTAGATCCAAAAACCAATATGTATTACTTTGTTTTACTATTTTCCTGTGCTTCTAAGGAAGGCCTATGCTTTGTGTTTAGTTTACTTTTCTTTCTGAACTATGGTAAACTGAGAATCATTTTTTTCCTTTTCAAGGGCTGTCAAAATAACTGACTAAGTAAGAAACAAAGAATATATATCAGAGACAGTATGAAGCCTGAAAAACCCAAAATGTTTACTTTCTGGCCCTTTATGGAAGTTTGCTGATGCCTATTCTAAGTGATAAGGAACTTGAATTAGATTCATACAATCTTGAGTGACAGACCTTTCTAAATAAGATGTTACATAAAATATTATTTTGTGTTTGTTACACTAAAGTGTTAACTAACTTTTGTAACTCATTGAGACTAGTTACAAATATATAGATTTGTAACTATATAGCGGCCGAATATATAGATTCACATTAAAGGTCTCCTTAACAGCTATGATAATTTAAAAAAATTGATTTTTGGCTGGACATGGTGGCTCATGCCTGTAATCCCAGTACCTTAGGAGGCCGAGGTGGGCAGATCACTTGAGGTCAGGAGTCCGAGACCAGCCTGGCCAACGTGGTGAAACCCTATCTCTACTAAAAGAATACAAAAACCAGACAGGTGTGGTGGCGCGTGTCTGTAATCCCAGCTACTTGGGAGTCTGAGGCAGGAGAATCGCTTGAACCTTGGAGGTAGAGGTTACAGTGAACCAAGATCCTGCCACTGCACTCCAGCCTGGGTAACAGAGTGAGACTCCATCTCCAGAAAAAAAAAAACTGATTTTAAATATTTTATATACTCTTTAAAATCATCCTGAAAAATGAATTCTTTCTCTAATACTTTTCATGTGATTATAGCATATTCATATATAACATCTAGTTTATCTATAAAATGATCCCAATGAAATGTTTGGTAAAAGGCCATATATCAGTCAGTGGAATTGTGTTTTAATTGTACTCCCTAGCTGAGTTACTTAACCTCTCCATTCACTTGTTAGGTTTCTTATCTGTAAAATAGTAACAGTGGCCACATTTACTCAGTATTTACATTGTGCTGTGTAATGTTCCAAGTTTCAGATTCATTATTGTATTTAATCCTGTCAGCACCCTGTAAGGGGAGTAACGCTTTTGTTGTATACAGAGAAGGAAACTGAAGTGTAGAAAGATGAACAAACTGAAATAAGGGAATAGTTTTAAAAAAAAGCACGAGACAACCTTACACTTCTATGTAAATATCAACCTCTTTTTAAAAACAGCAAGGTAACAAAGATAGATTTACTTCTGCAGTATAACTGCTAAGGTGGGCTTTTGTAATTATGGACTTTGACGTGGTTTTCTTTAAAAAAAAAAAAACAAAAAAAAGGAGTCTTGCTCTGTCATCCAGGCTGGAGTGCAGTGGCATGATCTCGGCTCACTGCAACCTCCATTTCCCAGGTTCAAGCGATCCTCCTGTCTCAGCCTCCTGAGTAGCTGGGACTACAGGTGTGTGCCACCATGCCCGGCTACTTTTTTTTTTTGTATTTTCAGTAGAGACGAGATTTCACCATATTGGCCAGGCTGGTCTTGAACTCCAGACCTCGTGATCTGCCTGCCTGGGCCTCCCAAAGTGCTGGGATTACAGGCATGAGCCACCGCGTCCAGCCTGAAATGATTTTCATTAAAGGTTAGTCTAACAATTTACTGATAGGTTTTAAAATTCAAGACAGCTGGGCTCAGTGACTCACGCCTGTAATTTCAGCACTTTGGGAGGCTAAAGCTGGAGGATCACTTGAGCTTTGGAGTTCAAGACTAGCCTGGGCAACACAGGGAGACCCCATCTCTACAAAATAAAGATTAGTTGGGTGTGGTAGTCCACACCTGTAGTCCCAGCTACTCAGGAGGCTAAAGTGGGAGGATCGCTTGAGCCCAGGAGGTTGAGGCTCAGTGAGCCCTGACCACACCACTTTACTCCAGAGCCTGGGTGACAGAGTAAGACCCTGTCTCAAAAAAAAAAAAAAAAAAAAAAAAAATCAAGACAACAGAAGCTCTATTTTCTAAGTATTTAAGTGGATCGGGGTTTAATTTTATGTTTACAATCAATCCAAACTAATAATTGCTTGTTATGGATAAATTGTTATTTATAAAAGTAATGTAATCTGACATTTTATATTTGTTTTTACAGATTTATAATCAGAGTCAGTCCAACAAAAGAAATATATGTAAAGCTATTTCAAGTAACAGGCAGGTCCTTCATTTTTACCAAAGAAGTCCACGAATGGTTCCTGATGGAATCAACCCAAAATTACACAAAATGTTCATCACACATGGTGTCTATGAACCAGATAAGCCTTCTCGGAACTTGCGGCGAAAGTCATCTATCTTTTCCTATAGGGATGGTAAATAAATTTTGCATTTGGCACATGCATTTTCCTCTGTTTTTACTTAGCAGATCATATCTTGATATAATATTTCTTGTTTGAAAAACTGAATATATGTTCTAAGTAATATATTATAGACATTCTCTTTGGAAAGTCTATAAGAGATTGTTCATGTGGCAAATGGAGAGACACTGGTAGTATAGAGTGACAGAAACTCAGTGCTGGGGAAAATTAAAAATACCCTACCAACCCAGAGAATGTTCTCCATAAAGTTTAGAAAAGAAAGAAAACAGTTTTGTTTTTGAATAAGCATTAAACCAGATTACAATGTGCACTGAAGACAATGTACTAAGATAATACCAAGACAGAAATTCCCTATATGTATCCCCATGCACTTAGAATCCTTTACATACATGTTGTCAATATTAATAGTAACTTGTCTTCATGTAAGAGGGCACCATTTGCTATACATTCTTTCATCATTTATCCTGTATTTACCTGGTAATTGAGGTAGCCATTTGCGTTAACTGGTTGCCTTTCTCAAATATCTTGAGATATTTGCACTATGAAAGTGAGAAAAAAAGTTTATTTTTTGGATTTTACTTAATCTCTAAGGCGGGTTTTAAACTATCATAAAAATCATATAACTGTATTCTAACATTTGGAAGGAACCTTGGGAGTCATGTGGTCCAATTACTTACCAAGGTAGGAATGCTTCTGCAGCATTCTTGTTAAATGCATACCCAGTCTTAACTTGAATACCTCTGTTTATATAAATTATATTTCTTTAGCAGGTTAATTCCATTGTTGAATGGCTCTATATAGTAGAAGACTCTTATGTTGAAAAATCTGTGTCTTTGTACCTTTTTCCCAATGATCTGGTTTCTTAGATAAAAAGTACAGTTTTCATCTTTGGTTTACCTTTATAACAGTACTCTATATATTTGAAGGCCATACCTTTTATGTTTTTTCAACTGTTTGTTCCACTGTTTTCATACCATGCATTTTTTTTTTTTTTTTTTTTTTAAGACGAAGTCTTGCTCTGTCACCTGGGCTGGAGTGCAGTGGCCGGATCTCGGCTCACTGCAAGCTCCGCCTCCCGGGTTCACGCCATTCTCCTGCCTCAGCCTCCCGAGTAGCTGGGACTACAGGTGCCCGCCACCTCACTCAACTAATTTTTTGTTTTTTTTTTAGTAGAGACGGGGTTTCACCGTGGTGGGCAGGATGGTCTCAATCTCCTGACCTTGTGATCCGCCCACTTCAGCCTCCCAAAGTGCTGGGATTACAGGTGTGAGCCACCGTGCCCAGCTTTTTTTTTTTTTTTCCCACATTTTAAAAAAGTTTCTTACACAGTATTTTGGAATACCTGAGACGTGATCCTAGCTCACTGAAGCCTCAGCTCCTGGGCTTAAGAGATCCTCCTGTCAGCTTCCTGTGTGGCTAGGACTACAGGGATACAACACCATGCCCAGCTAACTTTATTTTTTTTTACACTTGGAGTCAATCTGTGTTGCTCAGGATGGACTCAAACTCCTGGCCTTAATTGATCCTCCCTCCTAGACCTCCCAAGGAGGAGGTGTCAGCCACTATACCCAGCCAGTTTCCTGATTTTTAATTCAGTAGCTTCTCAATTATTCTGGTCTAATCTGTATTAGCCAGAGTTCCTGCTTTATACTGTTTAGCCTTTTCAGTTTGGTGATTCTTAGAGATTATAGAAGCTGAAAGGAATGAATGTACTATACATATTTTTAAACGTCTATTATGTCCTCTTTTAAAGCAACAAGTCTGTTCCCCCTACACTTTACTCCTTTTGCCCCCAACCGCCATTTATGACTTAAGATACATACCCTTTTTAAAAGTCTTGGCCTTTCTTGCCCACTCTCAACACCCACACCAAGCTTCAGATGAACTTTCCAATACTGCTATGATAGAATCATAATACCAGTTTTCATCTGTGAGTTATTTTACTCTGTTTCATGCCAGGTCTTAGGCAACCAAATGAAAAGAGTCCAAAATAAGCCAGGACTGAGAGCCTAGCTACCTGGCTCTGTTCTGTTAACGAATTCATTACCAAAGGATGGCTCCTAGACAGATGGGTGCTTTCAAATAGGTAAGAGAAGTTTAGGAGACATTTAGAAGCATGAAGTGATAAACTGAGTGGTTTTATATGGAGAATACTAGTTTAAAGAAACAGAATGATGGCTGAGGAGTCTGAGACCAACCTGGGCAACATATCAAGACTTCATCTCTATAAAAAATAAGAAAAGTAGGTGGGCCTGGTGTCATGAACCTATATTCCAGCTGCTGTGGAGGCTGAAGCAGGAGGATTGCTTGATCCCAGGAGTTTGAAGTTACAGTGAGTTCTGAATGTGCTGTTGCACTCCAAGCTGGGTGACAGACTTTGAATGGATATTGTGGGGTTTTTTGCTTTGCAGATTTTTAAAAAGTCTCTTTTCCATTATTTTTTCAACTTACAGGAATGAGTCAAAGTAAACTAAAGAAAGATTGGTTCTTATCAGAAGAAGAATTTAAATTATGGAACAAACTTTATAGATTAAGAGACAGTGATGAAATTAAAGAGATAACATTGCCTCAAGTTCAGTTTTCTTCTTTACAAAATGAGGAAAACAAACCAGTAAGTTGAATATATTTTCAGATGTTCTTTTTCCCCCTCTCATTTTAATGCCAAAACCCCTCAGATGTTCTTTATAATGATAAAGCAATAGCTTTGGGAATAATGAGATAATTGTGATTGGAATGTCAGCTTACTTTTAGAAATTAAGAATGTAATCAGTTTAAAAAATCATTACAGTCTAAGTTTACAAAACTACTAATTT
The DNA here is from genome assembly GCF_001698545.2 of Rhinopithecus bieti. Taxonomy (NCBI): domain Eukaryota; kingdom Metazoa; phylum Chordata; class Mammalia; order Primates; family Cercopithecidae; genus Rhinopithecus; species Rhinopithecus bieti. Next base: position 288,899 of record NW_016807955.1, read on the forward strand.
TCCTGTATTATTTGTTGTATATATGTATTTAACCAACTGTGATATCTTTATATAAATTATGCCTTTCTTTCATTACTATCATTTAAACATTTCTATATAGGCATAATCTTACATGGTTGTCACTTTACTCTGTGATATACCATAGTTTGTTTGACTATTTACCTATTGTGTTTTGGGATTCTTTTCAACTTTTTTTATTTTTTAAGAGACGAGGTCTCGCTCTGTTGCCCAGGCTGGCCATCAGCTCCTGGACTCAAGTGATCCTGCTGCCTCAGCCTCCCAAGTAGCTGGGACTATAAGTGTGCACCACTGCATCTGGCTTTTTCAGTATTTTGCTAACATAAATTATGCTTTCATAATTATCCTTGTAAACCATTTTTTAAAAAATTTCAATAGTTTTTGGGGAACAGGTGATGTTTTGTTACATGGATAAGTTCTTAGTGGTGATTTCTGAGATTTTGGCACACCCATCATCCAAGCAGTGTACACTGCACCCAGTGTATAGTCTTTTATCCCTTGCCCCACTCCTACCCTTCCCCCCAAGTCCACAGAGTCCATTATATTATTCTTAAGCCTTTGTGTCCTCATAGCTTAGCTCCTACTTCTAAATGGGAACATACGATGTTTGGTTTTCCATTCCTAAGTTACTTCACTTAGAATAATAGTCCCTAACTCCATCCAGGTTGCTGCGAATGCAATAATTTCATTCCTTTTTTATGGCTGAGTAGTAGTCCATGATGTGTGTGTGTGTGTGTGTGTGTGTGTGTGTGTGTGTGTGTGTGTATGTATCACATTTTCTTTATCCACTCACTGATTGATGGGCATTCAGGCTGGCTTCATATTTTTGCAGTTGCGAATTGTGCTGCTATAAATGTGGGTGTGCGAGTATCTTTTTCATATAATGACTTCTTTTCCTCTGGATTAGATACCCAGTAGTGGGACAGCTGGATCAAATGGTAGTTCTGCTTTTAGTTGTTTAAGGAATCCCCATATGGTTTTCCATAGTCGTTGTACTAATTTACACTCCCACCAGCAGTGTAAAGGTGTTCCCTTTTCACCACATCGACACCAACATCTATTTTTTTTAATTTTTTAATTATGACCATTCTTGCAGGAGTAAGGTGGTATTGTATTCTGGTTTTGATTTGTATTTCTCTGATAATTAGTGGTGTTGAACATTTTTTTATGTTTGTTGGCCATTTGAGTTCCTTGTAGATTCTGGATATTAGTCCTTTGTCGGATGCATGGTTTACAAAAATTTTCTTCTCCCCTGTGGGTTGTCTGTTTACTCTGCTGTGCAAAAGCATTTAGTTTAATTAAGCCCCATCTATCTTTGTTTTTGTTGCATTTGCTTTTGGGTTGTTGGTCATGAACTCTTTGCCTAGCCAATGTCTAGAAGAGTTTTTTCAATGTTACAGAATTTTTATGGTTTCAGGTCTTAGATGTAGGGCTTCAATCCATCTTGAGTTGATTTTTGTATAAGGTGAGGGATGAGGATCCAGTTTCATTCTTCTGCATGTGGCTTGCCAAATATCCCAGTATCATTTGTTGAATATGGTGTCCTTTTCCCACTTAATGTTTTTGTTTGCTTTGTTGAAGATCAGTTGGCTGTAAACATAAATTATACTTTCATAAGCATCCTTGTAAACCAGTTTTTATTTTTTGTTTTGAAATTATAGTTAAGGCCGGGCATGGTGGCTCACGCCTGTAATCCCAGCACTTTGGGAGGCCGAGGCAGGTGGATCACCTGAGGTCGGGAGTTCAAGGCCAGCCTGACCAACATGGAGAAACCCTGTCTCTACCAAAAATACAAAATTAGCCAGGGTGGTGGCGCATGCCTGTAATCCCAGCTACTCGGGAGGCTGAGGCAGGAGAATTGTTTGAACCTGGGAGGCGGAGGTTGCGGTGAGCCGAGATGGCGCCATTGCACTCCAGCCTGGGCAAAAAGAGCAAAACTCAGTCTCAAAAAAAAAAAAGAAATTATAGTTAAAACTTTAAATTTGATGTTATTGTTTATTTTGTTTATTATTAACAAATTCTTAGTTAACTTTGTGAAAGTCAAGAGAACTGATCAAAGGTTGTATGTGTGCTTGGAGAGCTGGGAAAACAACCTCAGAAAAGATTTCTTTTAAAATATTTAACTATTTGTTCTTAACATGGAACTATATAAACAGCAATATCATCAACTTGTAAGTCATATGACAGTTATTTAACAAATATATTTTAAAGGGCATATTTCTGCTTTATGAAATTATTTTCTTTTTTTCTTCTGAGATTTTAGTTGGGAATATCTAAATGGATCCAAATTATGTTAAGCTGATTATATGTGTATCGAGTGTTTTTTAAAATTAGTTTGTGAAATCTCAGTATGTTTTCCTTATTTTTATTACTTTTTAAATAATTAAGACTCAAGAATCAGCCACTGGAATTCGTCAACTCTCTCTCTCTGAATGGAGACTGTGGCAAGATCATCCTTTACCTACACATCAAGTTGATCACTCAGATCGATGCCGCCATTTTATAGGCCTTATGCAAATGATAGAGGGAATGAGACATGAAGAGGTAAGGTTTTATTATAACTTTCTCTTGCTGGTATGATAGTAAAACTAGAGTACTTATCTTTTATTTTGTTAATTTTAAGTAATAAGAAATATTTTGTTTTCTGTATAGTTCCTTGTGATCTCAATAAGGAATGAGTTTTCTGCCTTAAGAGAAGAAACAGATTTAATTAATTAGAAGAAGAATGTCATCTGTAAATATTGATGGACCAGAGTAGAATTTTAATATACTTAAATGATTTGTGTAAACTGCTTGTAAAGCTAATTTAGGATTCTTTTGGATTCGGATTTATTGAAATACTCTCTATCATCTAGGTTATTTGATATCTTTCTTGTATCCTGGTCCTGGTTTAGAGAATTATAGATTCCTTGAGCAGTTCCTTGATTATTCTTCCTAGAGTCAGCATAGTGAACCAATTATGATTGTGAAATCCATAGTGCCTGGGTTAGAATCCTAACTCTGCCTCCTACTGATTGTGTGTTTGTAAGTTATTTCACCTCCCAGTGTTTCAGTTTTATCTGTAAAATAGGGATAGTGATAATACTTATTTCATAAGGTTGTTGTGAGGATTAAATGACCTAATATATGTAAAGCACATAGTAACTGGCATATAATAAGTACACAGTAAATTGTAGCTCCTATTTTTATTACTAGCGTTTGGTCATGCATACATGTAAATAAAGTAGTTAGATGTGGATCCCAGCAAAATGTGTGCAATCAAATTAACATATATTTATTGAGTGCCTTCTGTGTGCCACACTCTGTTACCTGCTTTGTGGCTATAACCGTGAGCAAACGAGAGAAAATATTCTGTTTATGTGGAGTATATATACTAGCAGGGAGACAGACATTTGCTCACATTAATGCTTACTATATTTATTACTCAAAAAAGCAGAGAGGTCTGGGCGCGGTGACTCAGGCCTGTAATCTCAGCCCTTGGCGATGCCGAGGCGGGCGAATCACTTGAAGTCAGGAGTTTGAGACCAGCCTGGCCAACATGATGAAACCCTGTCTGTACTAAAAATACAAAAATTAGGTGGGTGTGGTGGCACGTGCCTGTAATCCCAGCTCCTCAGAAGGCTGAGGCAGGGGAGTCACTTGACCCCAGGAAGCAGAGGTTTCAGTGAGCTGAGATCAAGTTACTGCACTCCAGCCTGGGCGACAGAGCGAGACTTTGTCTTAAAAAAAAAAAAAAAAAAAAAAGGCAGAGAGTTAACTGCTTAAACCTATAAGTAATAGAGGAATCCTGATTAAAGTAGCATTCTTGGGGGAAAGGAAGGATGGTGGAGATTGTAGTTTTAGCTTTTAACTTAGACATAAGTAAGGCTTAGAAATTCACTATACAAATTCTTGATTAGGAACTTTGTTACAAACAGAAGTATATTCCAGGATAGAACCTAGTAAACATACAGGTACTACTATGTTGGGCATTCTAAAAGCTATTCTTAGTTTACTGTCATTGAAAGAGTAAATTTAACAAATGTATATGGTTTTATTAATATATATTTTAAAATATCTTTTAGGAAATTAGAATAATTCAATTAAATGTTAGAAATGCAAAACTCACTATATTCTTACGTATTCATTCAATTTGTTCTTCCTACAAATAGTTATCAAGGGTCTTTTGGGTATTAAATACTGGGGATACAAAAAAGTTAACTGATTAATGATAACTTGATAGTTTCACAGTAGTGTACTTTATAATTTTGATTTATCAGAATAAATTTTAAGGTATAAAAGAATATCATTGGAACAATGTAATAATGAAATATTTTAATACAGAGTGAAACTCCTCTCTTAGATTTGGGTTTCTGTTTTGTTTTGTTTTGTTTTCCTGTGGCTTTTTAAATTTTCCTTATTTATAGGGAGAATGCAGCTATAAATTGGAAGTTGAATCTTATTTACAAATGGAAGATGTTAGCTCAACATTTATTGCTCCCAGGAATGAATCTAATAATCTTGCCAATGACACCTTTATCACTCACAATAAATCGTCATTTTTAAAGAACATAAATCAGAGCAGTTCGTCCTCAGTGATAGAATCTGATGAAGAATGTGCTGAAATTTTTAAACAAACTCATATCAAACCTACTAAAATTGTTTCTTTAAAGAAAAAAGTGTCTAAAGAAATAAAAAAAGGTCAGCTTAAAAAAGAAAATAATCACGGGATTATAGATTCTTTAGATACTGACAGAAATTCTACTGTTGAAAATATTTTTCAAGAAGACCTACCAAATGATAAAAGGACATCAGATACAGATGAAGTTGCTGCCACATGTACTATTAATGAAAATGTTATTAAAGAGCCATGTGTATTATTAACTGAGTGTCAGTTTACAAACAAATCCGCTAGTTCATTTGCTGGAAATGTTTTAGATTCTGGTTATAACAGTTTCAGTGATGAAAAATCTGTTTCATCTAACTTATTTCTTCCATTCGAAGAAGAGCTTTATATTGTTGGAACAGACGATCAATTTTATAATTGTCACTCATTGACAAAAGAGGTACTAGCTAATGTAGAGAGATTTTTATCTCATTCTCCTCCGCCTCTCAGTGGACTCTCAAACTTGGAATATGAAGTTAATAAGGGTACTGCACTTGAGAATTTGCTTTTCTTACCCTGTGCAGAGCATTTACAAAGTGATAAATGCACCTGTTTGATGTCACATTCAGCTGTGAATTCTCAACAGAATTTAGAATTGAATTCACTTAAATGTATAAATTATCCGTCTGAAAAAAGTTGCCTTTATGATATACCTAATGATAATATTTCTGATGAGCCAAGCCTCTGTGACTGTGATGTATATAAACATAATCAAAATGAAAATTTAGTACCTAACAATCGTGTTCAAATACACAGAGGCCCTGCACAGAATTTAGTTGGAGAGAACAATCATGATGTTGATAACAGTGACCTCCCAGTATTGTCCACTGATCAAGATGAAAGTTTACTATTATTTGAAGATGTTAATACAGAATTTGATGATGTGAGTCTTGCACCCTTGAACAGTAAAAGCAAATCTTTACATGTGTCAGACAAAACTGCTATTAGTGAAATGCCTCTGGTCTCTCAGTTCTTGATTTCTGATGAACTTTTGTTGGACAATAATTCTGAACCCCAAGATCAAATCACCCGTGATGATAATAGTTTTAAATCTCATGATGATCTGAGAAGTGTACAGGAAGAAAAAATGAAGAATCATGAGGATATTTTTGATGGCTCTATGGATTTATTTTCTGTTACCTTTGATTTAGGATTCTGTAGTCCAGATTCTGATGATGAAATGTTGGAACATACATCAGATAGCAATAGACCTCTGGATGATCTAGATGGAAGGTATTTGGAAATTAAGGAGATAAATGATGCAAATTATGTTTCAAATCAAGCACTAATACCAAGAGATCATAGCAAAAATTTTACTAGCGGAACTGTTATTATCCCATCAAATGAAGATATGCAGAATCCAAATTGTGTACAGTTACCACTGAGTGCAGCAAAAAATAAAGAATTATTATCTCCTGGTTATTCTCAGTTTTCTTTACCAATGCAAGAAAAAGTTATGAGTACACCACTCTCTGAATCAAACACATTGAACTCATTTTCTAAGATAAGAAAGGAAAGACTTCAGACACCAGATTCTAATAAGGGAAAAATAAATCTACAAAGATTCAAAGAAGCATTGAATTCAACTTTTGATTATTCAGAATTTTCTCTAGAAAAGTCTAAAAGCAGTGGTCAAATGTGTCTGCATAAATCCTGTCATTCTGTTGAAGGTAAGATTCCATCTTTATAAAGTCTATAACTCTTTCTGGAATAATTACTCTAGAAATACTTTGGTAATTTTTCCAAATGTAATTTTTTAGTACATGGTACAATATAAATATTGAATTAGATAATTGTGTTATATTTTTCTTAAGGTGATATTACTAATATTAGATTTATTTTGTTTACGTATACTTACGGCATGCATGGTATGGAAAAGGTTATTCTTGCTAGACATTATGAAATACACAAAGATGTGTAAGATCTGGCTATGTCTTGGTTGTAAAACATAATTATGTGACATATTTATATGTATTTGAAAAGATGCCAGTAAAATGTGGAAATAACTACCAAATGAATAATAAGAGAGTGACTGTTTAGGAGGTTCAGAGGATGATGAAATTTTGAGTTTGATTATATTGGAAATTTTTTTTTTTTTTTTTTGAGATGGAGTTTTGCTCTTGTTGCCCAGGCTGGAGTGCATGGTGTGGTCTCGGCTTACTGCAACCTCCGCCTCCCAGGTTCAAGTGATTTTCCTGCCTCAGCCTCCCAAGTAGCTGGGATTATAGGCACCCACCATCATGCCCGGCTAAGTTTTGTATTTTTAATAGAGACAGGGTTTCACCATGTTGGACAAGCTGATCTGGAACTCCTGACCTCAGGTGATCTACCCGCCTCACCCTCCCAAAGTGCTGGGATTACAGGTGTGAGCCACTGCGCCTGGCCAAGGTTTTATATATAGTGTAGATTTTCATTTTGGTTCCTTGGGAGTATTTATGCTTTTGGTATGTTGAAGATACTAAAGACATAATTTAGGTATTATAAAATGATGAAAGCGAAGGAAAGTATGATTTTGAGAGATAGTTTGAAGTAATAGTTTTATGTAGCAAAATATTTGAGAAATAAAAACTGTATTCAGATGATTAAGACCAGACCACAAAAAAACAGAGAAATCTCTGGGTTTCTGTAATCTAACCATTACACTTACAGGAAAACTAGAAGATATAGCGATAGATGTTTGATATGAAGTCCTGCTGTATAATACAACTCTACAGGTTATTATATCAAGTCATTTATGAATTTTACTCCTTATGTTAAAAGCTGAATAAAAAGTAGCTGTAGGATAAAAGGAAAGTTTCCTCTGTAAATCTTTTCCTTACATTATTCTCGTTAGCATGGAGGACATGGTTCGTGAATGTTCTATTTAAGATGAAAGCATGTTGGAAGTAAGTTCTGGAAATATGTTTAATTTTCAAAACCTGACTATTCTATATAGTCTGGGGTTGTGCCATGACATATATATTTTTACAAAGTATATGATGCCTCTGAGCCTTCAATATTTGCTTTAATACCTCTATTGAAGTCCATGTTAATGAGTGAGATAATTTTTCTGGTTTTGTGTCAGATTTGCACAAAAACATTTTTTCTAGGATTGTACTTAACTACAAATCATGGGCAAAATAATTACAAATACAAATACAAATCAGGAAATTATTTATTAGAGAACATTTAGTTATTTTTTATTCTACTTATTTCAAAGAGAGAATTTAAGCTCATTTTTCTGTATTATATATGAAAAAGGTAGTTGATTAAAACATCATGAAAGCACTGAAAAGGAAAGCTTCCTAGAATGAGTTGGTTACTGTAGCCGAGTCCTGCATTTAACTTTGGCTTTCTTAGAAGGTAATGAAAAAAGAAAAACTAGTTGATTTATATATTGCTCATCTGCAAAAAGGAAATCACTCAAGTTTGTCTGTCTGGGTAGATGTTTTAGTAGCAGAATATGAGGAGAAATTTACTGAGTAGTTTTGTATTTGTTATCTATTGCTGTTTAACAAAGTACCCCCAAAAAACTCAGTGGCCTGAAATAATCAGTAAAATAAAATAAACTTCTTAGAAGGCCTGTTGTTTGAGAGGATCTGTGAGGAGCTTCTTTAAAATCCTTAATGGGCCTGGTGCAGTGACTCATGCCTGTAATCCCAGCACTTTGGAAGGCCGAGGCTGGTGAATCACCTGAGGTCAGGAGTTTGAGACCAGCCTGGCCAACATGATGACACTTCGTCTCTACTAAAAAGACAAAAATTAGCCAGGCATCGTGGCGCATTCCTGTAGTCCCAGCTACTCAGGAGGCTAAGGCAGGAGGATCGCTTGAACCTGGGAGGCAGAGGTTCCAGTGAGCCGAGATCGCGCCACTGCACTCCAGCCTGGGCAACAAAGTAAGACTCTATCTATAAATAAATAAATAAATAAATAAATAAATAAAAAATGAAATCCTTACTCTCTGACTAAATGGTACTGTAAGGCACAATCTTTGATTTTTTTTTTTTTTTTTTTTTTTTT
>NW_016807955.1:297975-308178 GCF_001698545.2 Rhinopithecus bieti
TCCCGGGTTCACGCCATTCTCCTGCCTCAGCCTCCTGAGTAGCTGGGACTACAGGCGCCTGCCACCGTGCCTGGCTAATTTTTTGTATTTTTAAATTAGAGACGGGGTTTCACCATGTTAGCCAAGATGGTCTCGACCTCCTAACCTCGCGATCTGCCCTCCTCGGCCTCCCAAAGTGCTGGGATTACAGGCATGAGCCACCACGCCCGGCAATCTTTGATTTTTAAGGAGGTCTTAACAAAGGATTTAAACTACACCCTCAACTTCATGATATATTCCTGGCTGTCCTTTGGGTTTGTTCTTTGCCTAGAAAATTTCTTTTTTTTTTTTTCTTTCTGGAAACGGAGTCTCACTCTGTCGCCCAGGCTGGAGAGCAGTGGCCGGATCTCAGCTCACTGCAAGCTCCGCCTCCCAGGTTTATGCAATATTCTCCTGCCTCAGCCTCCCGAGTAGCTGGGACTACAGGTGCTTGCCACCTCGCCTGGCTAGTTTTTTGTGTTTTTTAGTAGAGACAGGGTTTCACCGTGTTAGCCACGATGGTCTCGATCTCCTGACCTCGTGATCTGCCCGCCTCGGCTTCCCAAAGTGCTGGGATTACAGGCTTGAGCCACCGCCCCCGGCTAAAAATTTCTTAATTTTAGCATTGTTTGCCATCAGGAGAGGCTGGGAGTTTTCACAATCAACAAATTCTAATTATGTTTGTCCTTATGTCTTTCTTTTTGCATTTTGCTCTTATAGCAAAAAGCAACATTTTGTCTGGAAGTCTTAGCTAGATTACCTCTCATAGATTAGGTACATTTTTCCTTTTTTTTTTTTTTTTTTTGAGACAGTCTCACTCTGTCGCCCAGGCTGGAGTGCAATGGCACGATCTCGGCTTACCGCAAACTCTGCCTCCCAGGTTCAAGCAATTCTCTTGCCTCAGCCTCTCAAGTAGCTGGGTCTACAGTTGCCTGCCACCACACCTGACTAATTTTTGTATTATTAGTAGAGATGGGGTTTCACCATATTGGCCAAGCTGGTCTCAGACTCCTGATCATGTGATCTGCCTGCCTCGTCCTCTCAAAGTGCTGGGATTACAGGTGTGAGCCACTGCACCTGGCCCATTTTTTCCTTTTCGTGCTAACTGCAATGATGCCAAATTTTCTGGTACTACATTAAAGGATTTAAGGTTTTTCCTACTTTTCTTTAAGCCCTCACCCACCATTTCCTCAGTGGCCAACTAACTTTCCTACAATTTCTTTGAGGCTCTTCAAGTCTTCCTTCACTAAAACTCTCAATGTTCTTTCAGCATCTACCCGCTATCTAGTTCCAAAGCGACTTTCCCAGTTTAGGTTTTTGTTATGGCAACTCCCTATTTCCACGTACCAAAATCTGTATTATTTATCTATTGCCGCATAGCAAGCTACCTGCAAAACTTGATATAAAATAACCCCTTGTTACCTCAAGGTTTCTATACAACAGGAGTTTAAGTGTGGTTTAGCTGAGTGGTTCTGGCTTAGGATATTTCATGAGGTAATAGTCAAGACATTGGCCGGGGCTGCAGTTATCTGAAAGCTTGAACAGCTTTGGAGGATCTGCTTTTAAGATGGCTCAGTCATACTGCTGTTAGTAGGAGACCTTGGTTTCTTGCCATGTGGACCTCCTCGTAGGGCAGTTTGATAAGTGGGTTTCCCCCCCGCCCGCCCCAGACAGGGTCTTGCTCTGTCACTCAGGCTAGATTATAGTGGTGCAGTCACGACTCACTGCCACCTCCGTCTCTTGGGCTCAAGCAGTCCTCCCTCAGCCACTGGGACTATAGGCACGTGCCACCACACCCAGCCAATTATTATATTTTTTGTAGAGACAGGGTTCTATCATGTTGCTCAGGCTGGTCTCAAACTCCTGGGCTCAAGTGGTCTGCCTCCTTGGCCTCCCAAAGTGCTGGGATTACAAGCATGAGCCACCACTCCTGGCCTGGAATGGTCATAGAACATAGCATCTGACTTCTCCCAGTGCAAGTGATGCAAGAGAGAAAGCAAAAATGAAGCCACAATACCTTTTATGACCTAAACTCATAAGTCATACACCTTCATTTTCATTATATCCTTTTTTTAGAAGCAAGTCACTAAGTCTGGCCCACACAGTTCTAGTTACAACATTTTGTATTGTATCTTGCCAATTTTTATTTCATACATACAAATACATATGGAAAACACATATATAACAAAGAATCTTTTTTTTTTTTTTTTTTTTTTTTTGAGACGGAGTCTTGCTCTGTCGCCCAGACTGGAGTGCAGTGGCGCGATCTCGGCTCACTGCAAGCTCCGCCTCCCGGGTTCACGCCATTCTCCTGCCTCAGCCTCCTGAGTAGCTGGGACTACAGGCGCCTGCCACCGCGCCCAGCTAATTTTTTGTATTTTAGTAGAGACGGGGTTTCCCCATGGTCTCGATCTCCTGACCTTGTGATCCGCCCGTCTCGGCCTCCCAAAGTGCTGGGATTACAGGCGTGAGCCACCGCGCCCGGCCAAAGAATCTTTTAATGTGTTGTTTTGTAGCTTGCATTTTTATGCTTTAACTTTCATTTCAAGTAGAAAGAGAATAAAGAACAAAAGGCAGAAAGACTGCAGTAGATTTTAGAGAACAATTCTACTTAATAGAACCAGTGACTAATGACATATACATTTTTTGCTGTTTTTCTGGCCTCATTTCAGTTAATTATCAAATTGAATTCAATTCAAATATGTGTTTATTAGCAAAAGCATTGTTCTTATTTTACTTCCTGGCATTTTAATTTTTTTGTCTCTTATTTAGATTTTTGTTCAAAGTTCTCAAAGACCATATTTTTTTGAAAGTGAGTAAATGTTGAGATTGCCTGAAATAATTCTTAATGTAGCCACCAATAAAATAGATTGTTATGATTGAGTGAACCTAAATCTATTAACCCTTCATTATTTTAAAAAATATATTATAGATGGACAATTATTAACAAGTAATGAAAGTGAAGATGATGAGATTTTCCGAAGAAAAGTTAAAAAAGCAAAAGGAAATGTTTTAAACTCTCCTGAGGTGAGTCATTCAGCAATCACAATAGTATAATCATATCAAAGGCTATTTTCCTTCTATACCTTGGGCTTCTGCTGAGACTTTTGTTACCTTTTACTTTATTTACTTACTTTAGGATCAGAAAATAGTGAAGTTGATTCTCCACTTCATGCTGTCAAAAGCGCAGATTTCCTGTAAACAGAGTAAGTAAATAACAGATAATGTTTAATAATCCAAATTCCTTTGGAATAAAATTTTGCGAAAATGTATGTGTAGATAAATATAGGTATTTTAATCCTTAGTAGAAAAGTTGACCTTCTATTATATGTGATTGGAATTTCTAGCTTCTGCTAATTTTCAAAGATGTATTCACTGTAAACTTTCCTAAGCACAATAAATAAAATATTAAGTAATTTTAGACTCTTTAAAAACCATCCTATTTTTGTCAGTACACTTGAGCAATTTGGCAAGCATTCATTAAATACCTACTATGTGTCTACTGTGTAAGATGCTGGAGAAACTCTAAAGAATATATCCTAATACTGTCATAAGTTACCCAATAGGAGAGATAGAGAAGTAAACATAATTTCAGTATAATTTTTAAAGTTGAGTGATAAGAATAGTTAAGTCCTTAACCTCGATCTTGGAGGTTCTGGCAAGCTTCTTGAACTAAGGTTTAACCTTAGTTAAACCTTAAACTGTATTTGGCAATGAGGCCAAAGAAGGGAGAAGAGAAGGCATTGTTTACAGAATAACAGCTTAAAGGAAGACGCAAAGGTGAGAAATGACATCTCTATGTTATTAGATTGTAAAGACAAAAGAGTTTCAAGAAGTAAAATTGGAGAAAAATCAAGGTCAAGTGTTAGAAGTGCTTATTCTTTCATTTGATTACTGAATGAGTTTGAAAGAAGGAAAGGAAGGAATCCAGGATGACTCTGGTTTTTGGCTTTTTGGCAAGTGTGTCACAGATTTAGGCTAAACAAGAAAGAGATGTTAAGTTAAGTGTTGAACAGGTTTGAGTTTGAAGTTCCTGTGGGATAGTAAAGTCACAGTGTCTGGCAGGCATTGATGACTGAATCTGAAGTTTGAGTAGATGGGCAGGTCTTCAGGTTAATGATACTCACCAGTTATAGCTGATAGCTAAATTTTGAGATTAGCAACTCATGTTTTAATTCTCAAATACGGTCTAGGATAATTTGTGTAAAATTACAGTTGCTCCTCAACTTACAATAGAGTTGGATCCTGATACACACATCATAAATTGAAAACATTGTATGTTGAAAATGCATTTAATACACCTAATCTACTGAATATCATAGCTTAGCCTAGCCTACCTTATACGTGTTCAAAACACTTATGTTTGGTCAAAATCATCTAACACAAAGTATATTTTATAATAAAATGTGGAGTATTTCATGTAATTTATTAATACTGTACTGAAAGTGAAGAACAGAATGTTTGTATAGGCACTTGAAATTTGGTTTCTACTGCATGCATATCACTTTTGCACTATGGAGAGGTCAAAAAATCATAACTTGAACCATTGTAAGTTGGGGACCATATGTAATTAAAAATACAGCCAATCTGTATTAACTTTGTGTACTCATATAAGACTTCACTAGAAAAACAACTTGCTACCTTAACTAGAATATCTGATTGACTTATCAGAAATGATTTAAAATATTGATAATGCTGATGATCAATTTGTTTTGAACTAAATTTATTCCTGTTAATTGAATTGATTTTGATAAACTTTTCATTCTTTTGACTGGTTTTACATTATCCTATAAGAGATATGGTGATAGGCCTCATAGTCAAAACTTGTTATTGTTTTATTGGTTTCTTGGTTTCAAAGGATTCCTATATTTGGACTGATTCTGATGGCCAAATGTATAGGCTTGTTCTTTGTGAAGCCCTTGAACATCTTCTGAATAAAATACTGTTAAACTAAAAGTATCAGTTTGCTAAGTCACCATAGTGTTTGCAGAAAAAATAAAAATAAAAACTAAAAGTATGTTTTCATCAAATATGTTTGATGTAATACTATACTGGATGAATACCTATACTAGTATTACTTATCACCTAATTTAGTATTTCATATTACCTAGGTTATTTACTTTTACATTCTTAAGTATTTATAACATAATTATTATGTATTTATAACATGGCTCTGAGTTGTGAGAGCGATTTTACTTGTCTAGGAAGAAATTTTTTTTTTTCTTACGCAAGAATTTTGTTGAATTATTATAGTCAGAATTATCATCTAGTGATGAGAGTGAGAATTTTTCCAAACCATGTTCACAATTAGAAGACTTCAGGGTTTGTAACAGGAATGCCAGAAGAGGCATCAGAGTCCGAAAGAGACAGAGTCACTTAAAGGTAATCTTTTTTTTTCGTTTCTTTAAATATGTATGTATTTTATCAGTAAAGATAATTGGTTTTACATCAATGTAGATTTCTCTATACATTCTCTTTATAGAAAAAAAATTTAAGTATTTTGACACCCATTTAGTTTTTTTTACTGGAATTAAATTCAACGTATAGTTTTTTTTTGTTTTTCTTTGTGTCTTGATGCTTTATCTTTCAGTGTTGTGTTACTTTGAATGAATACCAAAACTCAAGTGTATTGAGAATTTCTGTTTCAAATTGAAGAAAATATAGAATTATGAAATTTGAGTTTTTTTTTTTTTTTTTTTCTTGAACCGGAGTCTCGCTCTGCTCGGGCCCAGGCTGGAGTGGCAGTGGCCGGATCTCCGCTCACTGCAAGGGCCCGCCTCCCGGGTTCACGGCCATTCTCCTCCTCCAGCCTCCCGAGTAGCTGGGACTAGCACGGCCTACAGGCGCCGCCACGGGTCGCCTGGCCCCTAGTTTTTTGTATTTTTTTTAGTAGAGACGGGGTTTCACTGTGTTAGCCAGGATTGTCCTCGATCTCCCTGACCTCCGTGATCCGCCGTCTCACCTTCCAAAGTGGCGAGATTACAGGCTGAGCGCACCCGGCCTAGAAATTTGAGTTTTAAGATACTTGCTTTTATTATCAGTATAGTGTTTTTCTTATTTCTATCCAATTTTCAAATGCTTGGAAAATGTTCTCAGTACCTTTCCTTCCTGATTAAATTCTTTCGTGGTGCAGTAATTTTCTTGAAAGAGCTGGAAGACTCAAGAAATTTTATGTTTATTAGGAAACATCAAGCAGGCTGGGCAGGGTGGCTGATGCCTGTAATCACACCACTTTGGGAGGCTGAGGCAGGTGGATCACCTGAGGTCAGGAGTCTGAGACCAGCCTGGCCAACCTGGGGAAACCCTGTCTCTACTAAAAATACAAAAGTTAGCTGGGCATGATGGCATGTGCCTGTCATCTGAGCTACTCGGGAGGCTGAGGCAGGAGAATCTCTTGAACCAGGAGGCGGAGGTTGCAGTGAGCCAAGATTGTGCCACTGCACCCCAGCCGGGGCAGTGAGACTGTCTCAAAAAAAAAAAAAAAAAAAAAAAGATCAAGCAAATATGCCAACTTTTACTTTATTTTACTTATGACAGAATTATCAGAATTTTTAAATAGATTTGTAACTTTATCATTTCTTCTTGGAATTTTCTTTTTTAGACAGAGCTTCTCTCTTACTGCCACAGGCTGGAGTGCAGTGGTGCCATCTCAGCTCACTGCCACCTCCGCCTCCCAGGTTCAAGTGATTCTCCTGCCTCAGCCTCCCGAGTAGCTGGGATTATAGGCATGCACCACTACGCCTGGCCAATTTTTTTTTTTGTATTTAGTAAAGATGGGGTTTCACCATGTTAGTCAGGCTGGCCTCGAACTCCTGACCTCGGGTGATCCACCTGCTTCGGCCTCCCATAGTGCTGGGATTACAGGCGTGTGCCACCACACTGGGCCTAGAAATTTTCTGTTTTTATTATTTTATTAATCTTAAAAGCATTGATAAGAAATCAGTTTTCCAGAATCATTTCCAATCAAGAAAGAAAATTATTTTCTCAATGATATCTTTATGTTTTCTAATTTGTCTTAGCATGTAGCTAGGAAGTTTTTAGATGATGAAGCAGAACTTTCTGAAGAAGATGCAGAATATGTTTCATCAGATGAAAATGATGAGTCAGAAAATGAAGAAGATTCCTCATTACTTGACTTTTTAAATGATGAAACTCAACTTTCACAGGCTATAAATGGTAAATGTTATAATGATCCTTCAGATTTTTTTCAGTGTTTGTATGTGCTTATATTTAAATATTTTAATCAGTTTTTAATGAAACTAGACCTTAAAGGTAATTAAATGTGGTATGTGCAAAATATTTATTTGGTCATTTTCATTCAAATTCTGTAATACTTGCTTTATTTTAAACTGGTTGTTTATAGGCTTCTGCTGATTTGAATATTTCTCTTCAGATTGATCTGGGTTGCTGAAGTGTGAAATGTTCATTTCACACGTGTTTAGTGCCTGCTACATGCCTAGTACTACGTAAGGCGTTTAGGAACCATATATGAATGAACAAAATAGACAAAAAAATTCTTCTTATGAAGCCTACATTCAAAGGGAAAGAGACAATATATATGCTAACTAAATTATTTAGTTTATTGTAAGATAAAAAATTACAGAAAATAAAAAAGTTGGACAAGATGAGAAAATTTGGAGTGACTGAGGTTGGGGTATAAATAACAGACAAGTTGCCATTTTATTATTTTTTAATTTTATTTTTTTAGAGACAGAGTCTTACTCTGTTGCCCAGAATAGGGTGCAGTGGCGCAGTCATAGTTCACTGCAGCCTTGAACTCCTAGACTCAGGAGATTCTCCTGCTTTAGCCTCCTGTCGGACTACAGGCATGTGCCACCATGACCAGTTAATTTTTTTGGCCTTTTGTAGAGATGTAATCTCACTGTGTTGCTCAGGTTGGTCTCCAACTTCAGGCCTCAAGCAGTCTTCTAATCTTGGCCTCCCAAAGTACTGGGTCAATAGCTGTGAGCCACTGCACTCAGCCTAGCTGTGATTTTAAGTAAAGCAATTAGGAATAGGCTTCATTGAGAAGGTGACATCATCAGAGACTAGAAGAAGAGAGATTTAGTGATGTAGATTGTTAAGACCAACTGAAATACAAAGCTAAATTTATTAAATTTGCCAAGTAAAGGCAGTTTACTTTCAGAAAACGGTGTGTTCATCCAATGCTTGAACAGGTCTTACACACAATACATTTAGAGGAGATGGTTTAGATTGACTGTAAAAGAAGTGAGAAATATTCTGATTATATCTCTTCAGTATTCTAATCTTTCACAGATCTCATCATTTATTCTGCTTTTGCAGTCTCTGATATTATTTGAAGTGACAGTTTCTCAAAGTTCGTGACTTTTAAGAAAAAAGTGTTGAAAGACAGTGTTCTCAGTACTGTCCTTAATGCTGATATAATTTGCAGGATAAGGTTTTATGCCCTTGATGTTCATTAACAGAAGTGGCTTTTGCAGGATTTACAATATAAATCCAGTGGAAGAATGTTGATACAAAGACAACAGCCAGTGCAAAGGCCCTGAGTTGGTAGTGTGCTTGGCCTGTTGAAGGAACAGTGTTTTGACTGGAATGAGGGAAAAGGGAAGGTAGTAGGAAGATCAGATAAATAGCAGCCAGATCATAATCTGACATAATTTAGTAGAATCTCTGTAGCTTCTAT
Organism: Rhinopithecus bieti; assembly: GCF_001698545.2. Classification (NCBI taxonomy): domain Eukaryota; kingdom Metazoa; phylum Chordata; class Mammalia; order Primates; family Cercopithecidae; genus Rhinopithecus; species Rhinopithecus bieti. The sequence continues at coordinate 306,659 of NW_016807955.1, forward strand.
GTTGAGAATGACCTATGGGGAACAGAGGTAGACTGAGACCAGTTAGGAGACTGTTGAGGTCCTCCAACCAAGGAATGGTAGTGGCTTCTACCAAGATAGTAGCACTGAGGAGAGTGAGAAAGATTGAATTCTGGATACGTAAAGCTGACAGGATTTTCCGATGGATCAGAAAAAAAGGAGGAGTCAGTAAGCTTGAGCAACAAGGACATAGTTGCTGTTATATTATTGGGAAGGCTGCAGATGAAGCAGTTTAGATGGCGATTATAGAAATTTGAAATTCCATTGCAGACACAGTATGTTTGAACTATGTATAGTTTCAAAGCTTTTTTTTTAAGTACCTCGAAATTCACATTGTCTTTTGTTTTTATGTGTCATGTCTCAAGTACCCTTCATTATATTAGAACTTTTAAAATGCTAGGCATAAAAAAAAACCAAGGTGTTTCCCAGGTTTTCCTTAACTGAAAATTATTAAACATACTTTTATTGGCTGTGGGTTTTAATGTTTTAGTACATATTTTCTTTTCTGGCTAGATTTCTTATGTTTTATGAAACTTCTGTAAATCTGGTACATTTTTAAGGTCTTTGTATACATCTTTGTTTTGAAACAAAAGTCTCTGTTTCAATCCTCATTTTCAGAGAGATAGCTAAAGCAGGGAACTTAAGTTGTCCATGATCATTCAACTAGATGATCTGATTTCAAAGGCTGAACTCCTAACTTAATATTTTTGAATAATTGTTTATAGATATCTTTTAATATTTATTGTCTTTGTGTAAAATATTTGCACAAGGTTTGAATCAAGTAAATTTGAAATAGATTGAAGTTAAATACTTACTGGTTTTCATTTAAATAATTTTGCTACTTTATCTTAAATTCTTATCTTTACACAGATGCTGAAATGAGAGCTGTTTACATGAAATCTTTGCGTAGTCCAATGATGAACAATAAGTACAAAATGATTCATAAGACACATAAAAACATAAACATTTTCTCACAGGTATGAACTATAGAAATATAATGGAGAATTTCTGGATGGTGATGTTGAAATATGTTCCTGTTAATGAAGCCTCCATTTTGTTTCTAAAACTGGGCTGTCAGAGCTATTTGAGATAATTTCTGCCCTAAGTCAGGAAGCTTGACTAAATGAATTCTCAAGATCCCTTTTTGGCCGGGTAGGGTGGCTCACGCCTGTAATCCCAGCACTTTGGGAGGCCAGTGCTGGTAGATCAACTGAGGTCAGGAGTTCAAGACCAGCCTGGCCAACATGGTGAAATCCCATCTCTACTAATAAGACAAAAATTAGGCAGGATGGTGGCACATGCCTGTAATCCCAGCTACTTGGGAGGCTAAGGCAGGAGTATAGCTTGAACCCGGGAGGCAGAGGTTGCAATGAGCCAAGATTGCACCATTGCACTCCATCCAGCCTGCACGACAAGAGTGAAACCCCATTTCAAAAAATAAAAAAGATCCCTTTTTTGTCCTTGGTTGATGAATTTTTTTTTTCATAAAAATGTTATATTCT
>NW_016807955.1:312793-314728 GCF_001698545.2 Rhinopithecus bieti
GGTGTCCTTCCTGTTTGATAGTTTTCCTTCTGACAGTCAGAAGGACTGTCTGTTGGTCTGTTGGAGATTGCTTGAGGTCCACTCCAGACCCTGTTTGCCTGGGTATCAGCAGCAGAGGTTGCCGAAGATAGAATATTGCTGAACAGCGAGTGTACCTGTCTGATTCTTCCTTTGGAAGTTTCCTCTCAGGGGTGTACTCCACCCTGTGAGGTGTGGGGTGTCAGACTGCCCCTAGTGGGGGATGTCTCCCAGCTAGGCTACTCAGGGGTCAGGGACCCACCTGAGCAGGCAGTCTGTCCGTTCTCAGATCTCAACCTCCGCGTTGGGAGATCCACGGCTCTCCCCAAAGCTGTCAGACAGTCGTTCGCGTCTGCACCGGCCCCCGCTGCTTCCCCTGTTGGTCTTCAGCTGTGCGCTGTCCCCAGAGGTGGAGTCTACAGAGACAGGCAGGCTTCCTTGAGCTGCTGTGTCCACTGTGCTTGTTATATAGCATTTATCATCTATTATTATTGTTTACTTTCTACCTGTTGTTACTAAACCTTAAATTTCTAGATGGTAAATCATTCTTTTCCTTTATTCTCAAACTCATTTTCCTCCACAAAGAATGTACTTGGTATATGTTAAGTTGAGTAAGTGGCTGAATTAATAAAGTAAATTAAACAAATATGAATGCAGATTTCATGTGCTTCGAAGTATGTTTTAAATACCTGTTAATTGTCTGAAATAAATGTAAAATATTCTTTTGTTTTTATTGTAGATTCCTGAACAAGATGAAACCTATTTAGAGGATAGTTTTTGTGTTGATGAGGAGGAGTCTTGCAAAGGCCAATCAAGTGAAGAAGAAGTTTGTGTTGATTTTAACTTAATAACTGATGATTGCTTTGCAAGTAGCAGTAAAAAGTATAAAACCCGACGTGCAGTAATGCTAAAACAAATGATGGAACAAAACTGTGCACATTCAAAAAAGAAATTATCCAGAATTATTTTACCAGATGATTCAAGTGAGGAGGAGAACAATATAAATGATAAAAGAGAATCTAATATTGCAGTTAACCCAAGCATTGTTAAGAAGAACAAACAACGGGACTGTTGTTTAAATTCAGTGCCTTCTGGATCTTCTCTGCATTCCAAAGTGCATTCTAATCCAGTAGTTAATCAATCACCAAAGCAGAGCAAACAGACATCACTTAATTTAAAGGATACAATTTCTGAAGTCTCAGACTTCAAACCTCAGAATCATAATAAAGTCCAGTCTACCACACCGCCCTTCACTACTGTTGATTCACAGAAAGACTGTAGAAAATTTCCAATTCCACAGAAGGTATGGATCAAAGAAAGGAAAAATGTCTTTAGATGGTTACCAGAAGTTTTCTTTTCTTTCTTATGTGTGTGTTTTGTATTAAATAACTAGGTCAAAGAAAATTAACAAAAAAATTTTGAAGAAAATGTCTTCAAACAAGAAAACAATACACAAAATTATATGGGCAATTCACAGGATGCTCAGGTTTTAATTTTTTAAGTATGTTAATGTTTTGTTAACACTATGTTAGGAAACTTGATAATTTTATTAAAAGAATGTGGGAAAATAGGGCTTTCTGCAAGGCAAAGTTGATTGAAATTATGTGTTCAGAACTAGTTCCTTGGCCAGGTGCGGTATCTCATGCCTGTAATCCCAGCACTCTGGGAGGCCGAGGCAGGTGGATCACTTGAAGTCAGGAGTTCAAGACTGGCCTGGCCAACATGGTGAAATGACGTCTCTGCTAAAAACACAAAAATTAGCCAGGCGTGGTCGTGCATCCCTGTAGTCCCACCTACTTGGGAGGTTGAGGTAGGAGAATCACTGAAACTTGGGAAGGAGAGGTTGCAGTCAGCCGAGATCGTGCCATTTCACTCCAGCTTGGGTGACAGAGCAAGACTCCGTCTCAAAAAGAAAAA
>NW_016807955.1:315029-325381 GCF_001698545.2 Rhinopithecus bieti
AAAAAAAAAAAAAAAAAAAGACCTAGAACTAGTTTCCAGATTAACTTCTCTTCTTCTCAGAAGCCTTCGGGTATGTAAGTCTCTTTTTATTGGGTAAAGGAATTTGGGAGTACCACGTCTCAAAAAAAAAAAAAAACTAGAACTAGTTCCCAGGTTAACTTTTCTCCTTCTCAGAAGGGTTTGGGTATGTAAGTCTCTTTTTATTGGGTAAAGGAATTTGGGACTACCAACTGGTTTCCTTCCTTAAAGTTTTCTTCCATTTCCTTCCAGAATGACTGCTAAGTAGTTCAGTTTTACCTTCTCCCTGTTGTGCTATTTCTAGAAGAATCACTGTAAAACTGTTTCCTGTTTTTAAGAGTTTATAATTACAGTAATTTTGCTAAATAGGGGTTAAAGAAATAATAGGAGCCGTATATATTGATTCATTTGTTTGCCTAACTAGGCGTGAGACTGAAAATAGACTTATTAAAATTAATAATTTTATAATTGACAAATAATTGTATGTATTTATCAAGTATAACATGTTTTGAAATATGTATACATTGTGGAATGGCTAGATCAAGCTAATTAACATATGTATTACCTCAAATACTTATCATTTTTTGGTTGAGAACACTTAAAATTTACTCTTTCAGTGATTTTCAAGATAAAATACCTTGTAATTGACTATAGTCTTCCTATCTGAAATTTTGTATCATTTGACCAACACCCTCCACCCCAACCTTNACCCCCTTACTAACTACTATTCTACTCTCTGCTTCTACTTCTCTTTATCCCCAAGAAGTTTCATCACACTCTGCCTTTAGCCACATGCTTGACAGTGTCCACACAATGGTCCTCATATTTGTGTTTCCAGTTGCAAATTGTCCCGAGTTTTTTTTTTTTTTTTTTTTTTTTTTGCAGGGGGAGGCATAGTTATTTCTTGAAGGCATTGTTAGGAAAAGATTGACTACATTAAGTCTTTATAATAGACTGGAGAACAAGAAAGTACTTAATTTCTTTGAGTTTCAATATCCTCATCGATAGCATAGAGATTAAAATCCCAGGATGAGTTCTCATTGTGTTGCCTAGGCTGGAGTACAGTGGCTATCCACAGGTGCGATCATAGCTCACTGCTGACTTGAACTCCTGGACTCACGTGATCCTCCTACCTCGGCCTTCTTAGTAGCTGGGACTATAGACGTGCAACACCATGCCTGGCAAAATTACTATTTTTATATAATTCATTGTAATTGGGGTCTTTTATTTGAGAATTATTGTGTTCCTTTGGAAGTATCATGTCCTTGCTTTTTCATATATGACGTGTCTTTATGTTGATTTCTACACATCTAGTGGGATATTCACCTCATGAAGTTTTATGGAGTAATTTCCGAGGGAAAGACTTATTTGTATAAATGGGTCTTAGGGTGTCAGTTTTGGTGGGGTGTGTTGGCCTTGGTTCTAGGTGGATACAGTAGTGTAGTTTCTGTGTAGTTTCTTCAGCTGTAATTCACACTAGTGACATTTGTGAGTGTCTCAGTATGCTAGGCTTTTCTCGACAAGGCAGAGTCCCTCCTGACCCTGGGCTAACTCTATCTGGGCAGTGGAGATGAGGCTACAGAGGCTGGGTGCCTCCACACTGCCCTTCTGGGCTTCAAATTACCATAGATGCCTATTCACCCCCACACCACACTCCAGTGCTCTTTACTTTGAAAAGAGAAATAAGCACTGGTAATCACTAACACTTTAAGCAGTATTTCTACTTTGGTATGTCCTAACTAAAAAATAGATATAGGCTAGTGATACTTTGAAGAGCACTATGAAAAAGGATCAGTAGATCTTAATGGAAAGATGTTTTAAGTTTTCTACTATTAGTGAATAAAATTACATATAGTATGATTCTTATTACTTGAAATTAGGAGGGGAAAGAATTTTGAGGTAAATTTGAAAAGGCATAAAATAGACTACGCTGACAAAATCTTCACAGATTAAAATACTAATATTTGCATTGTCATGAATATTACAAACAGTATTCCTTGTCTTTTATTTGCTTTTTTTTGTTTTGTGTTTAGTGTTTCTTGCTATATGAAATATAACTTCTTTATGCAGCCTAGATTTTTTTCTTTGTACTTTCTGACCTTGTCGTGTTTAGAAAGCCATACTCTAAGATAATTAAGTACTTCCACTATTTTCTTCTAGTTCTTTAGTGGCCATTTCCTCCTTCATTACATGTATTATTCTTTTTTAAAAATTAAATATTAAATATATTTTAGTGATAATTTCTGAATAATTAGGATGTTGATCTTAGTTTATTATGTTAAAAGATAGAAAGTCCACCTTAAGTTACGATGTAGAAAGGTAGAGGAAGTATTGCTCCCATCCTTACTATAACAAAGAGCCAGTCATCAGCAAAATCATGTTTTCTTAAAACCATTACAGAGCTAAGGTTGTAGGGCAAACAATTAGGCTGATATTTAAGGAAAAACAGGCCCCTCCAATGAAAAACTTGCTGATTCATGGGAATCACTGGACACTATAAAATGTGGTAAAAATAATTCAGCTGACCGGGGGCAGTGGCTTACGCCTATAATCCCACACTTTGAGAGGCCAAGGCAGGTGGATCACTTGAAGTCAGGAGTTTGAGACCAGCCTGGCCAACACGGTGAAACTCCATCATTACTAAAAATACGAAAAATTAGCCAGACATGGTGGCAGATGCCTGTAGCCCCAGCTATTCAGGAGGCTGCGCCAGGAGAATTGCTTGAAGCAGGGAGGGAGAGGTTGCAGTGAGCTAAGATTGCGCTGCTGCACTCCAGCCTGTGTAACATAGCGAGACTCCATATCAAAAAAAAGAAAAACGAAACAAAAACAACAAAAAAATTAGCCTGGCATGCTGGTGCATACCTGTAGTCCTAGCTACTCAGCATGCTAAGGTGGAAGGATCACCTGACCCTGGGAGGTTGAGGCTGCAGTGAGCTGTGATCGTGACACTGCACTCCAGCCTGGGCAACAAAGTGAGACTCTCTAAAAAAAAATTTAAAAAAAAATTTCAGCTAAAACGTTAGTGAATTGCAAAAGGCAATGGACTAGCACGAAAGTTTAGAACCCCTGGGAGTTGTAGACACAAGGGGAATTTACGGCCACTCATGGGCTCTTCACACACTCATCAGGGATTCATAAAAAAGACTGAGAATGAGAAAAATCCTTGTTCTTCATACAGTCCTTGGGGAAGAGATAAGCAGTTGCTGTGGAAAAGGAACCATGCCTCACCTTGTTCCTTTCCAACTTTCCCCTATGGAACAAAAAGCTTTAAGCTACTGGGGGAAGAGCAGCAAACTATATTGCCCTCAGAGCTTAGGTGAAGACCGCAGATCAGGAAGGAAACAAGAAAAATACCCTCTATAACTGGGAGAAGGGCAGGAAAACATCTTAAGCTTAGACAATTAGAGGTCTCTAATAACTGGGAGGGAGAGTAAGATCACTGAGAAATTCCTACCTTTGAGACCTACGGAAACAAGTCGAACCAGGACAACAGAAAACACCAATTCCACACTCCTAGTGCTCCCTCCCACCAGTCTAGCAAACACCAAGTAACTAGAGCAATCTGCTGACACAAGTATGGGAAGAGAACATCTTGCCAAATCCAAAGTCATGAAGATTTTCCTTTATGTTTCCTTGTAAGAGTTTTATAGTTTTAATTCTTCAGTGTATACCTTTGAATCATTTTGAGTTAACTTTTGTTAATGATGTAAAAGTCCAGCTTTTGTTGGTGGTGGTGCATGGCTATCTTACTTAAAATCAATTGACCATATGTGTGAGTGTTTATTTCTAGACTCTCATTTCTTTGGCATATGTCTTTTTCTATGCCAGTACCACACTGTCTTCATTCCTGTAGCTTTATAGTAAGTTGGTAAGTCTGAGTTTTCTTTTTTTTTTTTTAAAAGATTGTTTTAGATATTCAGAGTCCCTTGAAATATATGAAATTTAGTATGGATTTTCCCATTTCTGCTATATATCCTTTTGGAATTTTGAAAGGGATTGTATTGAATCCATAGATCATTTTGGGTAGTATTGTCATTTTAATAATGTTAAATTTTCAGTGCGTGAAAATGGGATGCCTTTTTATTTATTTTGTTCATGGTCCCAAATTAAAATCTACAAAATAATTTATATTCAACAAATTCCAGGCCAGGCACGGTGGCTCACGCCTGTAATCCCAGCACTTTGGGAGGCCGAGGTGGGTGGATCACCTGAGGTCAGGAGCTCAAGACCAGCCGGGCCAACATGGTTTGAAACCCTGTCTCTACTAAAAATATAAAAATTAGCCGGGTGTTGTAGCAGGCACCTGTAATCCCAGCTACTTGGGAGGCTGAGGCAGGAGAATGACTTGAACCCAGTAGGCAGAGGTTGCAGTGAGCTGAGACTGTACCATTGCACTCCAGCCTTGACGACAAGAGCAAAACTCCATCTCAAAAAAAAAAAAATTCCGTTTTATTTTGTGTCCTTCACTGTTTCCTTCCTTGTACAAAAGTAATAATTAAAAATATCTATATACTTCGGTTTGTTTATACATTGTTTGAAATATATAATTAGATACTTTTATATTTTTAATCTTCCTTAGGTAAGTAGTAAAATATAGTACATACTTTATCCCATCTTGATTTTTTTACTTAAAACTATATCCTCAGGTTCACTCAATAGTAATATACAGATATATATTCCTCATTACTTTGTGTAGCTGCATACACCATTGTATGATTATGTAATAATTTATTCAACATTTCCATATTGATGCACATGTGGGTTGTTTCTAATCTTTTGTTCTTATAATAAATAGCCATGTTTGTATTCTCTTAAATGTTGCTGGTGTAACTTTGGGATTAATTTCTTGGAATTGCTGTAAAAAGTAAATGCATATGTAATATTGCCAGATATTGCTAACTTCTCTATAGGGTTTGTACCTTTTTTTTTTTTTTTTTTTTGAGGCAGAGTCTCGCTCTGTCGTCCAGGCTGGAGTGCAGTGGCGTGATCTCGGCTCACTGCAAACTCCGCCTCCCACACCCAGAGAATTTTTGTATTTTTAGTCGAGATGGGGTCACCATGTTGGCCAGGCTGGTCTCGAACTCCCAACCTCAAGTGATCCACTTGCCTTAGCCACCCAAAGTGCTTACAGGCGTGAGCCACCGCACCTGGCCCTGTACCACATTATTACTACTAGCACTGTAAAAGAATTTCTGATTTCTCCAGAACCTTATTAACAGAGAATATTGTCAACCTAGTGAGAGATGGCATGTCATATAGTTTCAAATTTGTGTTTTTCTTTGCATAGCAAATTTGAAAGCATCTTTTTTCTTTCAGTTTCATACATTTATATAGCTCGTAAGAGCCATTTGCATTTCTTTTTTGAGAGCACATTTTATTACTTTTTGTGGATCACACAGGTATTGTGTATTCTGGCTACAAGCCTACATGAGGGCTGTGGGGCCAATATGTAGATACCAATTCTGAGATTTTTCCCTCTCTACCAGATATCAAGATTGACAATTACTTTTTCCTTTCTGCTTTTTTGGAGTAGATTTATTTTTTATTTGCGCTTATAATAAATGTTTAACCATTTTTGGGGGCAGAGGTTCGGACATCTGGCACTGTTTCCTGTGCCCTATGCCTCTGCAAAAAGAGGAGCTCATGGTTCACAGGATTTGGCAGATTACTTTGGAAAGGAAAGCTGGTTCTGGCTTAAGTAACTTCCAAAATTCTCACTTCCATGTTGTTTTTGACCTCGGTGTATTCCTTCCTTTCTCGTCAGACCATTTATGTATTTCTAAGTATTTTTTTACAAAATGTAGTTTTTTAAATGTTAATTTAAAATGTTAATTTTAAAACTAAACAGGTTTAGTTGTTTTCAACTGGAGATACTTTCTGGTTATCTAATCTTCCTATTATTTTTCAAAAATGTCTTGTCTGGTTTCCTTATTCTTCACAATGAACTCTAATCTGCTCTAAGGTTATTTCACCTTCCGTTCATTTATTTTTTTTCTCTAGGCTAAAAATTACAATTTTCTTTTTTAACACTTATTTCCTTTCCTGTTCATTTTTAGACTTTCTCCTATTTCTTTACATCCTACTGTTCTTAGCTTTTGTTGTTAATTATAGCTTTATAGTTTTTTGAAGTATAAGAATAGTGACTTATGTGTTCCTTCATTTATTGTCACTTTGGTCAAATTGAAGGAAGAAAACTGGACATTCTCAGTATGGAGAATCAACTTCGGACATGAGACATTTATGGCACATTTATGTATTTCACCTGATTGTGACCAGTGTTTTCCACTTTTTCAGGATGGTAGTGCTTTGGAGGATTCTAGCACTTCAGGGGCATCCTGTTCCAATTCAAGACCACATTTAGCTGGGACACATACTTCTCTTAGACTTCCACAGGAAGGAAAAGAAACCTGTATTCTTGTAGGCGGTCATGAAATAACTTCTGGATTAGAAGTAATTTCTTCCCTAAGAGCAATTCATGGGCTGCAAGTAGAAGTTTGTCCTCTTAATGGCTGTGATTACATCGTGAGTAACCGCATGGTGGTGGAAAGGAGGTCTCAGTCTGAGATGTTAAATAGTGTCAATAAGAACAAGCTCATTGAGCAGATCCAGCACCTGCAGAGTATGTTTGAAAGAATATGTGTGATTGTGGAAAAGGACAGAGAAAAAACAGGTTTGTATTTTTAAGTATCTTTGTTTATAAGACTGTAAAGGAACTTTACTGTTAACTTAGTTTATTCTTCTATTATTAGGATATGGGAAACTCTTAAAATATAAATACTTGACTGGTGAATGTCATTCATATTTTCATGCAGCCATAATGGCTTTCATTAGTTATTGTATTTAAATGCAGCTTATGAGAACTGAAGGGTCGGAAATTGAAGGCAAGTCTGCCAAACATAAGACTTTTTCAGGAACCCATGAAGAATGAGGGCCTTAAATAAGGCAGCAATGGGGAGGAGTAGTAGTATTTGGGAGATGTTTAAGGAGTCAGGATTAGCAAGAGTTGGTGGGAGAAGTTGAGAATTACTGAGTTGACCAACTTCTTGGTTATTGGGCAGTTAAATAGTGGTACTGTTTATTGCAATTATGAATATAATGGAAGCAACAGATAAGAGGGACAAGGAAAGTTCAATTTTGAACACGTTAAGATCGAGTTCTCAATGGGTCACTGAAGTGGGTGCCTAGGATGCATTTGGAAGTGCAGGATTGGAGCTTCAGGTAGAAGATTTCTGCAGTAATTATTCAATTGTATGGCGAGCTCTTAAGAACAGTGAAAAGATCATGAGATACGGAATCAGAAGACACACCGATTACTGGTTTCTTTATGCGACACTGCACTGACAAATCACTGCCTCTGAGGAACTAGTAATACACTTGTCCTATTCGTCTTGTAATATTATGAGAACTAAGTAAAATCATGTAGTTGTGAAAGCCACTGCAGAAGAATTGAAGATTTATACTTTTGGTAAAAGTGTAATTTATGTAAAACTTTTAAAAATTTTACATAAATTACATAAGATAATATGAGGAAGATAATATGGGAATTGGGCAGCTTTTTCATCCCCATTTTGTCATTGGTGAACCATGTAGCCTTAGATAAGTCATTTTATCTTTTGGTTACCCAATTTTTTTTTCCTTTTTTTTTTTGAGACAGAGTCTTGCTCTGTCGCTCAGGCTGGAGTGCAGTGGCACGATCTCAGCTCACTGCAACCTCCACCTCCCAGGTTCAAGCAATTCTCTTGCCTCAGCCTCCCGAGTAGCTGGGATTAGAGGCATGTGCCACCACGCCCAGCTAATTTTTATATTTTTAGTAGAGACGGAGTTTCACCATGTTGGTCAAACTGGTCTCGAACTCCGGACCTCAGGTGATCTGCCAGCCTCAGCATTCCAAAGTGCTGGGATTCCAGGCATGAGCCACCGTGTCCAGCCTTTTTTTTTTTTGGAGGCAGAGTCTCGCTCTGTCACCCAGGCTGGAGTGCAGTGGCGCAATCTCGGCTCACTGCAACCTCTGCTTCCTGGGTTCAGGTGATTCTCCTGCCTGAGCCTCCTGAGTAGCTGGGACTACAGACGCGTGCCACCACGCTCAACTAATTTTTTTTTGTATTTTTTGTAGAGACGAGGTTTCACCATGTTGGCCAGGATGGTCTCGATCTCTCAACCTCGTAATCTGCCTGCCTCAGCCCCCCAAAGTGCTGGGATTATATGTGTGAGCCACCGTGCCCAGCCCCAGCCTCTTTTTAATTTGAAAAGTCGGGGATAAAGGAAATAGATTTGGAATAGACAGGAAAGTAACATGGCAAACATTATAGAAAAGTATCAGGGGCCATAATAGCGAATACCAATAAAAGGATTTAAGTAGAATATGGAATAGAAAATGAACAAGAAAGGGTAGGGAACTAATTGACAAGATGACATTAAAATGGGTGTACAGGGTATTTGTTGAGTGATTCTTTGGAATAAATACATAAGATAATTTTATGTCACTTAAACTAGTACTTAATGCGCCCTTCCTCAGAGGTAGCATGAAAAATTAGAGATGAGTAATACAATCTTGGCCTTCAGGAGTGAATTATGTAGGAATATAAGCTCTTCCTTACTTATTCACCTTTCTATGTTGATTCCAGCTCAAGGCGCTCATAGTTATCCCTATTTTCTTTCTCAGATATTTGAGAAACATTAGTTGTAGGGTTTCTCATTAGCAGAATGTGGCACTTGTTTGCCAATGGTGTAGATCTTGGGATTTTAATAAAATAAAGTATATTAATGATTCTACTTGATATTAGTTACTAAAGTTTGCCTTTCCCTAAATTTAAATATTTAGGAGACACATCAAGGATGTTTAGGAGAACAAAAAGCTATGACAACCTGCTGACTACCCTAATTGGCGCTGGAATCCGAATTCTTTTCAGTTCCTGCCAAGAAGAAACTGCAGATTTGCTAAAGGAACTGTCTTTAGTGGAACAAAGAAAGAATGTTGGTATTCATGTTCCAACAGTGATGAATAGTAGTAAAAGTGAGGCACTCCAGTTTTATTTAAGTATTCCCAATATAAGTTATATAACTGCATTAAATATGTGTCACCAGTTTTCATCTGTGAAAAGGATGGCTAACAGGTATGTCTGTTGTAATATTTTTAATTGATTACTTTTAAAAGATTCTTAAAAGCATTCCATAGAAGTTTAACATTAAAAAAATTTAAGAGGCATTGTGCCTGTTAGATTATTTTATTCAGTAAACATTTTTTGCCTGCCAACATATATTAGTTACTATATGAAGCTGAGGGACATTAATCAAAGAAAAGAAAAAATAGGTGTCGGGATTTCCTTTGAGAACCTTAGAGCTCTGTGGAGAGACAATAAATAGCAGTTACATTTGACCTTGCAATCTAACATTTCTGGGCTGTTCAGTTCTGTAACAAGAAAAATGAGCATTTATATTGCTTGAAGAGGGAGATTTTAGAATGTAGTTCATTTTAATTAAAGGCCTACATCAGATACTGTCTTAGCTCATGCTGCAATGCTGAAATACCATAAACTGGGTAATTTATAAACAACAGAAGTTTATTTCTGCCAGTTCTGGATACTGGAAGTCTGAGATATGGCTGGGTTCTGGAGAGAGCTTTTTACTGAGTCACAGACTACTGCCTTCTCATTATATCCTCACATGGCAGAAATAGAGCTAGCTAGCTCTTTGACCTCTTCTTATAAGTGCACGAGGATATCCACCTTTATCAACTAATTCTCGAAGTTGCGTCTTCCAAATACCATCACATTGGGATCAGGGCTTCAACATATGAATTTTGGGGAACACAAAAACATTCAGTTCATTGAAGATATTGGAATTGTTTTTCTAGATAATTTTAAGGAAAGGAATCAAGTAGCTGTTTTATCCAAACTAATTTTCAAGACGTATCAGCTGGATGGATAATGGTTGAGATGATTTCCTTAAAGGCTACTGTGTTTGGTGTTCTTTAGGTAATATTAAATTTTATAAAAGCCAAAAGTCCTAGTGTAATGATTTTGTCTCATTTATTTTTCAGCTCACCTCAAGAAATCTCCATGTATGCACAAGTAACTCATCAGAAGGCTGAGGAGATCTATAGATATGTTCACTATGTATTTGACATACAAATGTTACCAAATGATCTTAACCAAGATAGACTGAAATCTGATGCATAATCAAGCTGCTCAAAATGGGGTTTTCAAAGAACTCTCACAATATTAAACGCACTTCAATAATCATTGCTGTTTTGTGATTATGTTTATTTGTAAATAAGAGAATATTTCCTTAAATATATTTTATATTGTATATTTTATTTATATAGATTATAT
>NW_016807955.1:328343-360228 GCF_001698545.2 Rhinopithecus bieti
TATATAGATTATATAAATTATTAAAAAAGAAAATCTGATGTTCAGTGATCATTTTGACTAGATTATGAAACTAATTTTTTTATTAAATAAAACAAGGTTTATTAAAAGTGTTACTAAGGATAGTTTAAGAAAGGAAAAGCTAAGCTAGAGATATACTTTGGAATGTTTCCCAAGATTAAAGTTGTACTGTTGTGATAAATAGTAAAGTTGATATGTCTGACTAGAGCCAACTTGTCGATTTCTCCCATGTATAGATAGTATACTTTAAGTGTACTGATTCTAAGTATGTGTACTTGGTAAGGTGTGGGTGATGGGTGGTTGTGAGATAAATGACCCACTAACTAGGAAAGTAGAAAACTTAACTGAATGTTTAACTGACCAGAGGTGCGTCCCAGTTAAGTACTGTCAAATCTGTTAATATGAACTCTAATATGGTTTGGCTGTGTCCCCAACCAAAATCTCATCTTGACTTGTAATCTGAATTATAATCCCCATATGTTGGGGAGGGACCTCCTGGAAGGTGATTAGATCATGGGGGCGGTTCCCCCATGCTGTTCTCGTGATAGTTTTCAGAGGATCTGATGGTTTTATAAGGAGCTTTTCCTCTGTTCACTCTGCAGTTCTCTTGCCTAGTGCCATGTGGAAAAGGAAACGTTGGCTTCCCCTCCACCATGATTGTAAGTTTCCTGAGGCCTCCCCAGCCATGCGGAACTGTGAGTCAATTAAAATCTTTTCCTTATAGATTTCCCAGTCTTGGGTTATTTCTTCATAGCAGTGTGAGAATGGACTAATACAAACTCCCAGCTACCTTACTCTTTTTTATTGCCGAAATATATTCAAAGTGGTATATTGGTTTGGACTTAGAAAGTTTCTTTTCAATATAAATTACTGAATGCAGGCCCATTATGTTGACCACATTACATTTACTGTTTTGATCCATTCTGTTGTCTGTGATGGCATTAAGAAGGCTTTGCTTGGGGCCGGGCAGAGTGGCTCACGCCTGTAATCCCAGGCAGATCACGAGGTCAGGAGGTCGAGACCATCCAGGCTAACACGGTGAAACCCCGTCTCTACTAAAAATACAAAAAAATTAGCCGGTCGTGGTGGCGGGCACCTGTAGTCCCAGCTACTCGGGAGGCTGAGGCAGGAGAATGGCGTGAAACTGGGAGGTGGAGCTTGCAGTGAGCCGAGATCGCGTCACTGCACTCCAGCCTGGGCGACAGAGTCAGACTATCTCAAAACAAAACAAAACAAAACAGAAGGCTTTGCTTGTATCTGCAATATATATGACATCTTTCTTCTAGTCAGTCTAGTACTAAAGCAGCCTTTAATTATGTGAGTCCTTTATTCTCGGCCTCATTTTTACCCCTATTACATTGTTGGGTACTTGAACCAGCCTCACCGCAGAGAGCTTTCCTCACCTTAAATCTGGCAGGGACTAAAGAGCTCATGTAATTCAAATCACTTCTCTTCCCTTTCTTACCAAATGATAAAAGTGATGCCCAGAAACAAGTGACTTATTCAAGTTTAGGCTGGCAAATCTAGAAGCAGAACCCAGAAACTAGATATGATTCTCTTTCACTCTACGGTGTTGATAAAGGGGGACAAAAAAGTTATCCTGCTTAGCTCCTTTGAGATAGCAGCAACTCTCAACTTGTCTGAAAGCAGCTGACTTCTTATGTCTGCTGCTCAATAATTCTGTCAAAACCACAGAGAGGGAACACTGTAAGTTATTGCCTGGTGTGCAGTTATCGATTTTCTGTAACTGGACTTTTTGAGTTATTTCTCCTTTAATAGCACAATGCTAAGCTTTGACAGGAGGAAAGGAGCCTTTCTCCTTCCACTGTGCTACATCTTCATGCATCATGCTGCTGCTACATTGTCAGCAGGGACTGCGGGTAGGGGCATCTCTGGTGGTGCTTTGCCCCAGCTCCAAGCCAGAATCATGCAGTCCCTCAACCTCAGAGATACCACATGCTCAGACTCAGCTGTGTGTGTACCCAGCAGACCAAAAAAAATTACATAAACTAACATGGTGTTTGACATAACCTAGAGGATTTCATTTATTTATGCTTTCTGTGTGGAGAGCTCTATCCATATTTAGGCTTGCAATAGCCTCCTCCTATACTCTCATTGGTAGCCATTAACCATTAATTATCCATCTTATTTAAGTCCTTAAGGTCTTTTTCTTTTCCACTTTTAAGTCTCCTTTGGAGGTTACTTACCTTAATTATTAGTTCATCTTATGACCTGATAGAAATGGGACAAACCAGGTACCTGGCAGGTGAGATACCTTAGAATAGTGAAGGTGCTGAAGGAGTTCTGATAGGACAAGGGAATATATGGGCAGTAGGGGTCAGACTCTTGATTTGAGTCAAGTTTATGCTATTTCAATTACCTTTTTACTTTTTGTTAAGGGATTTAACCACCTTCTTAACTCCTAAAACACTATCCATTAACTCCAAGCAGTACAGCATTAGATCAAATATTGGCAACTCAAGTAATACAACAGCATTTTTTTTTTGGCCACTCCAAAATAACCCTTTCTTTTGATCCATCCTATATCCACCAATGGTCTTTATGGCAGAAATAATCATGGTAGTTTAAAGAATTATCTTGGTCCAATTGCACTGTTCTTTTTAGTGTTTCCATGAGTCCTATAATTATACAACTGCTGATTATTACTATTTTATTTACTTATTTAAGAGGAGTCTTTTTCTGTTGCCCAGGCTAGAGTGCAGTGGCTAGTTGCAGGCATGATCATAGCACACTTCAGCCTTGAACTCCTAGGCTCAAGCAATCCTCCTTCCTCAGCCTCCCAGGTAGTTGAAACTACAGTTATATGACACCACGCCTGCTCTGACTAAAACAAACAATTAAGAAACAAGAAAATGTTACTGGTTTATTTTATTTTATTTTTTTAGGAAACTTAAACAGGACCACTCGTGATTTGTTTTTATTTCTATCACCCAGTAATTATTAGTAACAAACAAAAAACAAGAAACAAATACTATAAAACCAAACTAACTTTATTTGAATAATCTAAATAGAGAACAAAGGTAGATGAATGTGTAGCCAGAGGGAAAATATCCTATGTCAAGTTTCAAAACATAATAAGCAAAAATAAGTTTATTTATAAATGAAATTTCAGTGAAAGAAAAAGGATGTTTATTATGACATAATATATTGATTACTAATGGTGGATCTATTAACTGTCTAGTCAAACTATTTAAGCCGTATCTGCATATGTAAATAACACTTAAAAATTAGAGAACAAAATCTGTTCTCTAATTTTACCTAGTAAAATGACAAAGCAATAAACTAAATTTACGTAGGTTTCATAGATATGCCAATCACATAAAATAAAAAGAATCAGGAGAGAAGCATGTCAACAATGTGTAATTTAATTTTAACAATGTGTAATTTAAACATTAGGCTTGGATAACAACTGGTAACAAATCCTACTCTGGCTTGGATAATAACTGGTAACAAATGCTAACTTAAAAGTTTTCATGAATTCAATAGCTACCAGTACAACCTCTGTCATCCTTCTCACCTTCCCTTACTTACTTAAATGGTAGCAAAATTTTCTTGAAATTAAAAAAAAATGTTTGGGAAATGATTTTCTTAAAGTAAACAGACTTGGATGCTTATTTAAAAGTAAAGCTATCTATACTATTTTAATATGCAAACAACGAAATGTACCGATACCTACACAAGCAAAAACATTTCTTTACATTTTTAGTAAGCTGCAGCAATGAAGGATATTTTAGCTTTGGAACAAAACACAATGAACCCTTCAAAGAATGCACACATTTCATAGAAAGCTACCTTACCAAAGAATAATACATGTACTCCAGTTGAAAATACACACATTGTCTGCTTTATGGTAACAAATCCCGAGGAATCATATTTTTCATTCTTACTATGCAGAATCAGAGGTTTAAAAAATAATAATCTTTCTCTTTTCATCTAAAGATTCCATCAGCTTACGTGAACAGAGTTTTCTCCTAAATCTGTGAAGAGAAGTTTAATAAAAAGATTAATAAATTTCTAAAAGTACTTTCAATAAAACTGAAAACAACTATAAGGAATAAAATGCTAGTAAGTCTGTCCACTTGAGAGCAATTAATTTTAATACCATTTAAATAAAGAATCTACCTTATAATAGAACTGAGCCACAAAAGAAAGCTTTAAGTATATTACCTGTGTTAAGTGGGGTTCTCCTTCTTGGTGTTGGAGTTGAGAAATCAGTTTCAACCTATAAAAGAGTTACTATTAATAGCTAAATGGTACCTCCTGGTGAAGTCTACCTCAAATCTAGACAAAATTAAGCATGCTTATCCCCAGGTTACTTTGAACATATACCTATAACAACATTTAATCACATTATAATTATCTGTGAAATGCCTAATTCTCTTTTGGGTTTATTCAGGGCAAGAACCATGACTTACTCAGTGTTGTTTCCCACTGCTGGCAAACACTACTCATAAGAAATTACTATAAACTGGCCGGGCGCGGTGGCTCAAGCCTGTAATCCCAGCACTTTGGGAGGCCGAGACGGGTGGATCACGAGGTCAGGAGATCGAGACCATCCTGGCGAACACCGTGAAACCCCGTCTCTACTAAAAAATACAAAAAACTAGCTGGGCGAGGTGGCGGGCGCCTGTAGTCCCAGCTACTCGGGAGGCTGAAGCAGGAGAATGGCGTAAACCCCGGAGGCGGAGCTTGCAGTGAGCTGAGATCCGGCCACTGCACTCCAGCCTGGGCGATAGAGCGAGACTCCGTCTCAAAAGAAAAAAAAAAAAAAAAAAGAAATTACTATAAACTAATGCTATAGCAGTTAAAGGATAGTCTGTGGGCCTCCAAAAGTTGCCAAAATGTACTAATTAAGTAATAAATATACTGGTTTAGTAAACATAAAACATAAACAAAATTTATCATGATTATATATAGTAATTATAATTACAATACTATACTATTACAGTATAGTAATTACTATACAGAATAGTAATTACTGTATTTTACCTACAGTCTGTTAATTTAACAATACAATGTTTTGTACTAGGAGAATTTTAATTCTCTGTACTTGAAATTCTTGGCTAAAATGGTAATGTAAATGGCAAGTTTGAAGTACATGCTCACACACATTACAATGCTTATCAAACTATTGACCATGACTGGCAATCCTTAAATCTTTTAAAAATAAAAAGTAACAGAATAAAAAATATAATAGCCCCTATACTAAGAGTAAGTACTGTTTGAAGAAATTTTTGAGATACAAATTCATGCTCACAGACTGTGATATAAATGTATTTTTTTCTGACATGAGGTAAAACACTGCATTATATCATTTAGCCCTCAAAATCATTTGGTAACATAAATCAATATAATCATGATCCCCACTGTCATACCACACATGAATAAAATGATACTAGAAAGCTTAAGTAACTTGCTCAGTGTCATAAAGCAAGGGACTCAAAGGGGTTCCCATAAGTTACCATTCTCTAAGATTAGCTACTTTGACGAAATTTGAGATGAAATACTTTTTCCAGAATCCTAGTACTTATAGCTGATTGATAATCAGTTATTGCAATTAAAATCAGAAAATTAAAATTTAAAAGTAATTCAAGGGGATAAAGGATTGTCCTAATCTTTTCTCTGAGGGATATAGATCATTCTATTAAGCCATCTTTTAGTTAAAAATTTTTCTGGCCAGGCGCGGTGGCTCAAGCCTGTAATCCCAGCACTTTGGGAGGCCGAGACGGGCGGATCACGACGTCAGGAGTTCAAGACCATCCTGGCTAACACGGTGAAACCCCGTCTCTACTAAAAAATACAAAAGCTAGCCGGGCGAGGTGGCGGGCGCCTGTAGTCCCAGCTACTCGGGAGGCTGAGGCAGGAGAATGGCGTAAACCTGGGAGGCGGAACTTGCAATGAGCTGAGATCCGGCCACTGCACTCCAGCCCAGGCAACAGAGCGAGACTCCGTCTCAAAAAAAAAAAAAAATTTTTTCTGTAGTTGGATTTTAAATGTTAGAATGTAAAAAAATAAAAAATAAAAAAATAAAATTAAGTAGCTACATCTGAAAAACACTTGAAACCATTTTAAAGTTACATAGGATTTGATGAAATGTCTTACTTTATGAGAATCATGACTCAGTCTGAATTATTCTTTAATCCTTGAACAGATAAGCTTTTGTGTTTTGCCTGAAATATCCTTCCCAGACCTGTGTATATTTTTCTCACCCTTCATTTCCCAAAAATCAAAGTTTTTACCCATTTTCCCCTTGCTCCAATGTTTCAGTCTATGTGATGCCATCTGTAATCCTATAGTACTTATGTACTTACCTCATTCATGGCTTCATTATTGTAACTTGTTACATTATAATCACCTTAGGGACAGGGACTGTTACATCACTTATAACTACCACAGTTTATCATATATTAAAGTTGTTTCATAGATATGTGTTAGATAAAGAAAAATACTTACTAGTTTTTTCTTGATGTTGCCCCAGACAATACCACCATTACTTTTATGATATTTTTGCATACGAAAACATATTTATCACAATCATTCCTGTTGGAATACAAAATAATTTTAAGTCAACTTAATAATTTTAAGTTAACTGTCATACTTTTAACCACAGGTTGAACAACAATTGCCTAATTAATTTCAAATGTATTTCTTTTTTTGAAACAGGGTCTCTCTCACTGTTGCCCAGGCTGGAGTGCAGTAACATGATAATGGCTCACTGTAGCCTCAGCCTCCTGGGCTCAAGTGATCCTTCCAACTCAGCCTCCCATGTAGCTTGGACTACAGGCATGCGCCATCATGCCTGGCTAATCTTTGTATTTTTCTTAAGCGACAGGGTTTTGTCACATTGCCCAGGCTGCTCTCGAACTCCTGAGCTCATCAAGCAATCTGCCCTCCTGGGCCTCCCAAAGTGTTGGGATAACAGGCGTGAGCCACCATGCCTGACCTCAAATGTATTTCCATCTTTAAAAAGTACATTCTGTATTTAAAAGAGGACAATACAATGTGCCTATGGAAAGGGGCAAAATGCTTAAACATTTTAAAGGAAATACTGAATAAGACTATTTTGGGAAATTATGCTTTGCCTACTGTTCATTGTACCATCTAAGCTCTTTCCAGTATCTTGCTGCCTCTCTTCATTTTCCAAAACTCCCACTGAGACCTCTGGTCCTTGGACTCCCTTTTGCTATACCATTATCTCTCCTGTTCACTTCCTTCCCTATATGAATTGAATCTCAGTTTATTCACTTTAAAGATATGCCTGGTGATTGAAAACCCTCAATTTTTTCAACTGTGCTGGGTTTCCAATCCAGCTCATCAAGCCTTTTATTTCTACAAAACTGTATCTTTCTTGAATTCCCCATACCAACCACCAAATTTTTTTTGTTTTTTTCATTTCCTTTACCTTATCTCTTCCCTTACAAGTAAATAGGCTTGACTCATAACTGACGAGATTAAAAGCCAAGTAGAATGGTTGTTTTTAATTCCTTAAACCCACAATTCCTAATCGCACTTAGACAGTAAATACCAGCTGAACCCCCATTTCCATACTCTCCCTTACCTCTAAGATCTTACATACCTGAGTATCCTGTTCTTTATGACTATTTGGGAACAACGTTAAAGGCATGACATATAGAAATGTGACTGTATTAAGATACTTATCTGAATCAAACACTGCTGTATAGCAATGAATAGACCTCATCAGGTATTAGCAAACTGCTTAACAAATGAACAGGTGCGATCCCAGCACTTTGGGAGGCTGAGGCTGGTGGATTACCTGAGGTCAGAGTTCAAGACCAGCCTGGGCAACATGGTGAAACCCCATCTCTACTAAAAACAAAAATTAGCCGGGTACGGTGGCATGCGCCTGTAATTCCAGCTACTTGGAAGGCTGAGGGCATGAGAATTGCTTGAACCTGGTAGATGGAGGTGGTAGTGAGCCGAGATCGTGCCACTGCTCTCCAACCTGAGCAACTCCATCTCAAAAACAAACAAAAAACAAATGAACAGGCCTAGCCAGTTGTTCAGGATCAGCAACTGGTAAGTCTATTGTCAAAGAGATGTCTCTGAAGACAAAGAGTTTTTCACTCTGAAGTGATACAACTGTTTGATTACTTAAAACTGTTATGAAAAGTTCATCAATTACTAGAGATAGTAAAGTCAAAGATAGTGAAGAAGCCTAAGAAAATCTTTTTTTTAAGAAAAAGTTTTAGACAATATAGATTCATGACATAAGTGAGTCTATCGGATTTCCTTAATTGTAAAAGTGATGTAAATGGAAGAAAATATCCCCCAAAACAAAAAACAAAAACCCACAACCCACACTGGTGTCATTCTACAACCTAGAAATAATGGCTGGTGATGTGTAAGTTAAGAAATTTCCTTCCTTATGAATTTGCTACATAAAATTGGGATCATACTGAATGTAGTTTTCCTAGCTTTAAAAAACTATCCAGTGGATATTTTTCTGTCATTAAACATTCTTGAAGACATGATTTGTTTCATATTCCATTATATGGATAAATCTTAATTTATAACTTTCCTTATTTTTGGATGTTTTGGTCATTCTCAAACTTTCAGTATTGTTTTATGATGAACATCTTTGTTCATATAAATACATGCCTGTCCAAATCTCATATTTCCTTAAAGTGTCTAATAAAATTCAATGGCCAAAAGGATGAAATTTTTTTTTTTTTGAGATGGAGTCTCGCACTGTCACCCAGGCTGGAGTGCAATGGCGTGATCTCGGCTCACTGTAACCTCCTCCTCCCGGGTTCACACGATTCTCCTGCCTCAGCCTCCTTGGTAGGTAGGATTACAGGCGCACACCACCACACCTGGCTAATTTTTTGTATTTTTAGTAGAGACAGGGTTTCACTATGTTGGCCAGACTGGTCTCGAACTTCTGACCTCGTAATCCGTTGGCCTAAGCCTCCCAAAGTGCTGGGATTACAGGTGTGAGCTACCGCACCGGCCAAGGATGAATATTTTAAAGCTTTTGATGATTTGGTCAAAGTGCTTATCAAAAAGTTTGTCCAAAATTTTATTCTCAATATGCTTTCACCTGCACTAAATACTAAAATAAAAAATAACTTTTAGATGCCTAGGAAAATTATATTTTTATCCAATAAGTGCAAATTAAAATTTTAGCAAGCTTCCTGAGAGTACTGAATAGTTTTTTTCTCAGTCATTATTATCTTGCTTCTGCCTCTCATTCTGTGGAAAGTACTCTAAGATCAGCAATAGCCTCTTACTCGCCAAATGGAATAGCCTATTTTCAGGCCTCATTCTTACTACTTTCCATCTTTTTTTGGTGAAATTTTATTGTCAGTCACCCCTACTTTTTTCTTAATTTTATTTATGTATATGTTTCAAATTGTTCCTGTCTTCACGTGGTTCAAAATTCAAAAGCCCCCCTCTCCTTCCTCTAGCTACCTTAGTTCTCCCTAAAGATCACCGATGTTTCGGTTTCTTATGCATCCTTTTAGAAATACTTAATCTAATAAAAGCAATTATATATACACACACAAGTATATACATATATGCATACACACATATAGGTTCTATTTACACAAACAGTATATTATTCACTACATCTACCTTTTTTCCATTTAATGTATCTTAGGCATTTTATCATGACAGCAATAAAAAATATCTTCATTAATTCCTTTTTTTTTTTTGAGACAGGATCTCACTCTGTTGTCCAGGCTAGAGTGCAACTGTTGCAATCACAGCTCACTGCAGCCTAGACCTCTGGGACTCAAGCAATCCTTCTACATCAGCCTCCCTAGTAGCTGGGACCACAGGCTTTCCCCACTGCATCCTGCTAACTTTTTTTTTTTTTTTGGTAGAAATGGGGTCTTCCTATGTTGCCCATGCTGGTCTTGAACTCCTGGGCTCAAGTGATCCTCCCACCTCAGCCTCCCAAAGTGCTGGGATTACAGGCTTCAGCCACTGTGCCTGGCTCTTCATTAATTTCTATGACTACATAATGGACAAGGATTAATTTAATTAGTCCCTACTGATAGATTTTTGAGGTACTGCAATTTAAACAATGCTACCATGAATAAGCTGTACATTCACAATTCTATAAGTAAACTTCCTAAGTCAAAGGGTATGTGCATTTATAATTTTGATACTTACAAACTGTTGCTGCAAAGATCGCACTAATTTACCTTCTCACTAGCAATGCACGAAAATTAACAATGAATTCCTTGTTAATTTGTAGGAATGCTGTATATATTACAGAAATTAGCCTTTTGCCTGTGACAAGCTGCATATATTCTTTTCTCAGGTTGTCTTTTGTTTGTAGTGGTTGGTACCAAGTAAAATTTGTTAAACATTTTTATACAGTTGACTTTATTCATCTTTTCATTAATGGCTTGTAGGTTTTATATTATAGTTAGAAAGACCATCACTAATCTGGTATTATAAAATAATTCTCCAAGGTTTCTTTAGTTTTTTTTTTTTTTAGTTTTTTACAAGTAAAACCTTGATCCATTTTGAATTGATCCAGAAGTAAATGTGGATTATATCACAATGCTATTTATTGAATAGAACCCTGACTTGATAAAATTGTCCATCCTTAACTTCTAGAAACTATATATTCTTGATTTTTTAAATGACTCTTCCCATTACTGGCATCTGTGGTCCTCATGAAATGTTTAAATGTTCCTCACTGCTCTGATGCAGAGAATTAAAATATCATATGCATGAATATTTACCTATTTATAGAAGCTAGCATGCCAGGACTGACATGCTGACATTGAGGAGTTTTTACCAATGGAAAGATAACTGATGATGGAGTTGTTGGATTTTTGTCCATATTTGGCAGAATATCATCATCATCTTCACTGTCCTGGAAACTTGGCAACTAGAAAACAAGTATTTATTATCAGCAGGCACCTCATAAAATGTATTTTCTCATCACAAAATAGTTTTTGGAGGACTGATAAGTTGGTTCTCCTTATAACTTTTCAAGTTAGATAATTAAAAACAGTAGTAGGTAGAGGAGTAGAGGCTAGAGGAACTCCATTTTAGATGCTAATTCACCATGCTGACCTCTGATTAAACCCGTTCTGGAAATGCCCCTAAGATTTCTACTTCCATGTACTTACCAGAAATTTTGTCCTTAGGTCAAAACAACCTTGGTGTTATCTTAAACACATACTTACCATAAATCCGGCCCTTAGGCAAATTCCCTATGGTATATAAACCCTGGGTCTGGGGTGATAACAGTGCATAAATCCACCATCTTGTGGCCACCCAAGAGATGGCTTCTGCTCAAAAGTCTCTATTAAATGTTTCTGAGAAACTGTATTTGTCACCCTCTTTATTCAGCCTGTAACCGAGTAGTGTGGCTTCAAACCAGGTTTTAAAACTTTTTTCTTCCTTTCTCCCCAATTTTAAGATACAACTTTGAGATAAACTGCATATGTGTTTCCATTCATCTTGAAATACAGCCTCAAAATGTGAACCTCCATTCCCTTTCTTTACCCATTCTATGCTGCCATGCCTTATGCACATGTATTTACCTAGACACTTTTTAAGTGCACACCATGCTCGTTTATCTGGTCATGTATTTCCTTAGAAGCTTCAGGGGTTGGATCCTGGCACAAACTGAATACTTCCATAATTCTCTCCCCAGTCAAGGCCAAAACTCACTCCCATCTAGAAATTTACTGCAAGATTTACTACAATTAATTTGTAACCTGGTTGGGCCCAGGATGGTTCTGGTCCCTTCACCAAATGGAATAATATTTCAAGATAAGCTGTTGAAGCACACTGAGCCACCTGACACCTCCTAACCCCTCCTCTCTTGCATTCCAAACCATTCTCTCTTTAAAAACTCCTATGTTCACTCCACAAATTGAAGACTGGAATTTTTGGAATTTCACCCACACTTCCCTTTGCTGGCACAGATAATAAAACTCTGTCACACCTTGCTCTTGTTATATTGTCTTCTTTTCATAAGTGGCGAGTAGTTGGACTACTATGCTGGTTACAATTTTTGGTGGCCCATACAGGGAGCCCTGTGTATGCACAGGAGGCTCCAGACCCACCTATCTGATACTCTGTTGGATGGGGCGATGGGGCCACCTGTGAGTGCCAGCTGCTCGTGGCTAGCTGACCCCGTAGAAAGAATATTAGGGGAGCTTCCAGCAGCTGCCAATGTGCCTTTGTCTTGTGGAACCTCCTTTTCGCTTTCTGTCACAGCATCTGCTGCTTCCAAAGCTTCACTGATACAAAGAGACTGTGCCATTTTGAAGAAGTCGACAAACGTTCGAACCAGGCGAGCTGCTGATGTGCACCCAGCCTCCCTCTGACTCTTGCAGGGTGTTGCTGGGTCTCTGCTCTGTTTAGACTTAGCTGTTGGTATCACCATTTGGCCATTTTTACGCATTTGTATTTGTGGCACCCTCAGGCTTTGCTCACACTGGACTCAGTCCCCTGGTGGGGGCCGTTTGAAAGTGAGGCAAGGAGTTTGGAACTCTACCCAGTCCTCTTAACTGGGGATTTGTTTGGAGGCAGTGCACCATTTGTTTGCACATGTAGGTGTATAACCTTAATGTGTATATGGGCCCTAATCTCTCTCTCTCCCTCCATCTTTTCTATTCCTCCCAGCTCCATCCCACTGACTACGTTGGAAACAAGCCATCAAGCCTAACCTCCCCTGGGCTTGAAACAGCTCTGGGTTGGAAACAAGCCTAACCTCCCCTGGGCCATAAACACCATTAGCTTCCTCCAGCTGGAAACAGCTAACCTTGACTGGTGACTTGTGGAAGTGGGAATGTTACAGCAGGCAGCTAGTCAGGGATAAGCAGGGAATGAGCGGGCCTCCCCATCCCCTACCAGGAATGTTGTTAGGCAACCATCCTATGATGGTCAGGTGGTTGTTAACTGTGTCTCTAAAATAATAATTAATCACAGCCAGCACCAGGGAAAGGCAATCTCTCAATAAACAGAAACACCTAAAATTGGTGATGAGCAGCTTCCTGATAAGATCTCAGAAGTTGGGCGAGTGGGCTCAAGCATGTGCATTAAGAGGCAAAATGGAGGAGTTTAACTGGTATATGACGTCCTACAGACATTCGACTGGTAAGGGAAGAAAGCCTCAAGTGAGCCTGTGTGCAAATCCAGTAAACACACTGTAACTTGCTCCCCTCCCAAGTGCTAGCACACCACTGAGCATGCAGACAGCCTACCCCAAAGTCAGAATCAGGAGAGAAGGAACACACGACCCCCAGAAGCATGCCAACTTATAAAACCCCAAGTCACAAAGTTAAACCATGCTTCAAGTCACTGGCTTGGCCCTCTTCTGAGAGTACTTTCCTTCCTTTGGTTCCTGCTTTAAAGTTTTTAAATAAACTTTCATTCCTGCACTAAAACTTGCCTTGGTTTCTCCTTCTGCCTTATGTTTCCTTGGTCAAATTCTCTGTTTAAAAAATTTTTATAATTATTATTAAAATTAAAAAAAAAATGGAGACGGAGTCTCCCTATATTGCCCAGGCTGGTCTTAAGCTCCTGGGCTCAAGGGATCCTCCTACCTCGTCCTCCCAAAGTGCTGGGACTATAGGCATAAGCCACCACACCTGGCCAGAATTCTTTCTTCTGAGGAGGTAAGAACTGTGGTTTCTGCAGACCCGTATGGATTCGCTGCCAGTAACAGAAGGGATTCATCCTACACTATATAGGTCTAAGGTGCTGAGGCTCTCCCTGACAGAAGATAAACAAGGATGATGGTGGTCTGCTGGTGGCACAGGTTCAGGCTGTGTCTGCTAGAAATTTTAAGGTCAAGGAACAAGGACAAGGACAGAGCCTTAGCCTTTAAAAGACTTAATTTCTCTTGTGTAAAACAGAGATAATAACACCTATTTCTAAAGGTTATGTAGACCAGAGGTCAGCAAATGTTTTCTGTAAAGAATGAGATAGTGAATATTTTAGGTTTTGTGGTCCAGTCTCTGTTCTAACTACTCAACTCTGCACTGTAACATGAAAGCAGCCAAAGACAATATGCAAACAAATCTGACCTTTCTTATCAACAGAACAAAACTCTAATTCACTTAATATTATGCTTAGCCCTCAGTAGGAACTCAAGCAGTGTTAACTATGTCACAGAAAATGAGATAATTTGTTGCTGTCTATTTCTACTTCAGTTCTGTTCTTTACATTTCTATTTTTGTGAGATGGAGTTTCGTTCTTGTTGCCCAGGATGGAGTGCAATGGTGCCATCTCGGCTCACTGCAACTTCCCACTCCTGGGTTCAAGCAGTTATCTCGCCTCAGCATCCTGAGTAGCTGGGACTACAGATGCCCACCACCACACCAGCTAATTTTTGTATTTTTAGTAGAGATGGGGTTTCACCATGTTGGCCAGACTGGTCTTGAACTCCTGATCTCAGGTGATCTGCCCACCTTGGCCTCCCAAAGTGCTGGGATTACAGGCGTGAGCCACCATGCCTGGCAGTTCTGTTCTTTATGATGCTACTATTGCATTTAGGCTAAAATACACACATATAGAACCTGAAATGATGGTGGGATAAAATAAAGGGTACAACCCCTAGTGGACCACAGTGTTTTGAAGAAAACATTGTCAGGGCGTCTGGTGGCTCTCTTAAGACTTCCCTCTATAACCAGTGTAAGCAAAAAGGGGGCCCAGCTAATGCTACTAAACTTTGTAAAGCATTGTGTAGCCTTTTTAAATTGAAGATGATTTAATGACAAGAAATTGGTAGATGAAAAAATTACGCTTATGTCTAGCTCACTGTTTGAATTCTTATACTCAATAGTCCAGTTGTCTATTATCTACACATTTCTGCATTACTTTAATCTTAATAATCTTTTTTTTTTTTTTTCTTTGAGACGGAGTCTTGCTCTGTCTCCAGGCTGCAGTGCGTGGCTGCAACCTTTGTCTAGGGGGTTCAAGCAATTCTCCTGCCTCAGCCTCCCAAGTAGCTGGGATTATAGGCACGTGCCACCACGCCCGTCTAATTTTTGTATTTTTAGTAGAGACAGGGTTTCACCATGTTGGCCAGAATGGTCTTGATCTCCTGACCTCATGATCCACTCGTCTCGGCCTCCCAAAGTGCTGGCATTACAGGCATAAGTCACCACGCCCGGCTAATCTTAATATTCTTAACATTTATATTTAGATTCTAGAAAGTCTTAAATGTGCATTTAATATCTGTATTGTATTTCACTGTGTTTATGAAAAACATCTTTACTGGATATCCAGATTGTTTCCAGTTTTTTGCTATAAAGATAAAACTGCAATAAATATCTTGCAAAGATTTTGGGCTTTTGGATTTCTTAGGATAAACTCTCAAGAATAGAATAAATCTTGCCGGGCACGGTGGCTCAAGCCTGTAATCCCAGCACTTTGGGAGGCCGAGACGGGCGGATCACGAGATCAGGAGATCGAGACCATCCTGGCTAACACGGTGAAACCCCATCTCTACTAAAAAATACAAAAAAATTAGCTGGGCGAGGTGGCGGTCGCCTGTAGTCCCAGCTACTCGGGAGGCTGAGGCAGAAGAATGGCGTGAACCCCGGAGGCGGAGCTTGCAGTGAGCTGAGATCCGGCCACAGCACTCCAGCCTGGGCAGCAGAGCGAGACTCTGTCTCAAAAAAAAAAAAAAGAATAGAATAAATCTTTATGGCTTTTATAATATATTGCTATAATGCTTTCTTACTAAAAGGTACGATTCAATTTGTATGCCCACTGATGTATGACTGTATCAGTATCACCACTGCTTCTGTTAGCAGTGGATATTTTAACTTACTTTTTTTTAAGATTCTGTAATTTAGAAAGTATACATATATAATTTACTTTACTTTCTTGAATTATTAACTAAAATGACCACTTCCCCAAGTGTTTATTCAGCCTTTTGAATTTCTTCTTTTTCACACTTTTCCTGTGATCTTGGTACTTTCTGTTATTCCAGTAACATCTGAATGACTTGTTCATATTACAGATACTAGCTTGGTTTTATTTGCTGTGAATATTTTACTCCAATCACTGAAATTTTTAGTTATTCTACTCTTCATATGACAAAAATTCTTTCATACATTCAAATCTTTTAATACTGTGCTACTATCATTTAATCCCTACTTTCAATTACTACACAGTATCTTTTATCACCTTTAAAAAAAAGTTTGCTTGGTAGTATATTAAACTTTATATATGTTTCGCCTAATTCTAAGTTTACTGTTTGGTTCTACAAACATTACCTTTGAACCGACTGAAGTGCAGACTCTAGAAACTAGTAAGAATGGCATATATCAGCACATTGTTTGCCATAAGACTACGATCATGTCTAGGGAGGCTACTGATCCTTCGCCTAAATATTAGTGATGAACACTACCATACATAAAAATGAAAGATACAAAAGTCAATACAGATAAGGAAAACAATGATTTTGTGCCTCTTACCAGTATTCTTTGATGCTGTAAAGGTGTTGTACTGAAAAAATCATCATGGTCATCTTTTGGCAACTGTTCCAGAAATTCCCTCATCTGTTGCTTCCTTTTAAGAGTTCCCACTTTGGCAGTTATCTTAATAGTTTGTTTCTGATCAGCATCACCTCGCTTGCCTGAAGAGTCAGCAAACCATTTTGATAAGGATTTGGTTATTTATAGTAACTGCTCTATAAAGTTAACAGCCTTTGCAAAATCTAAATTGTGCATTCATGTTAAAAAAAAAAAAAAAAAAAAACTCAGCCTTGGCCAGGCTCAGTGGCTCATCCCTGTAACCCCAGTACTTCGGGAGGCCAAGGCAGGAGGAATGCTTGAGCCCAGGAGTTCAAGACCTGCCTGGGCAATACAGTAAGACCCCATCTCTCTAAAAAATGTAGATATAGATAAAGAAAGGAAAAAGAGAATGAAAACTTAGCTTTTATTTTACAAGTCTCCTATAGAACAAATGATTATTTCTACACTGGGATCTGGGATTTGTGCAATATGATTAGCCCATAGGATACTCATGAAGAAGCTAAGATTAGGCAGGGTGAGGTTAAAAAGATCTTTTTTTTTTTCTAGAGATGGGGTTTTGCCATGTTACCCAGGCTGGTCTTGAACTTGTAAGCTCAAGTAATCGGTCCACCTCGGCCTCCCAAAGTGCTGAGATTACACGCATGAGCCACCATGCCTGGCCAAAAAGATCTTTACACTGCAAGAATGATTGCCTCTACATTGCCTCTTGCTGAATGCCTAATTTATTGATTTTGCTAAAATATATAAACCTTATTGAATTATGACGGGGTACCGGGTTCTCACTAATGCTTATTACAGAAATTCTCTGGCATAATCAACCTTTTACTAGTACTCATGAACAGGAGTATGTAATCATGGGACTATGAAAACTGAATATTTTCTGAGCTTTCTCATAAATTACTTGGGGATCTGACCCAAGTGCCTTTTAATTAAACCCTCAGAACAATAATTCAGATATTGAAATCTCTGGATCTAACTGCAGAATTCCTAAAACTCAAAGCACAAGGCTACTAAACTACTACTGATGGAAGTAGAGACCTAGGTCAGACTTAAAAATTAAACAGATGATTTCTGAAATTCTTTCTAGCTTTAATATTTTAAGAAAATACCTATTAATATTCATGGATAAATATAAAATATATCTGATTTCAGTGATCAGAAATCAACACTGAGTACTACGAAAAAAACTATTTACTATGAAGTTTACCATTTTGGCCTTTGGAATTGGCTGGCTTTTTCTTAGTGACATGTTTCTGGGATCCTTTTCCTCTGGGATTTTCCATGTATTTCCTCTGGCATTCTTCAGCAGATCGAGAACCTACAGCTGCAGCTACATCTGACCAGAAACCAGGTTTGTGCTTTGGAAGAGATGCAAAAGCACTATGGAAGATCAAAACCAATTAAAGAATAAGAAATTCAAACCAATGACAATAACCGCTTAAAAG
This sequence comes from Rhinopithecus bieti, assembly GCF_001698545.2. Taxonomy (NCBI): domain Eukaryota; kingdom Metazoa; phylum Chordata; class Mammalia; order Primates; family Cercopithecidae; genus Rhinopithecus; species Rhinopithecus bieti. Next base: position 346,315 of record NW_016807955.1, read on the forward strand.
CATACCACTGAATTGATGAGATTTACTGAGATGAAGGAATTGGTTTTATCGAAATCATTCTGGATAACAATTAAGAAAGATATTATTCCCTCCCCTCAATAACTTACTCTAGTGCTTAAAATATGAAGATGTAATTTTACCTATCTAGTAGATGTCTTCTAACTATTTTGATGTGTTTTATTAAGCCTGAAAAATGACCCTCAGCCTTTCAACATTTTTTTTTTCTAAGTCCAACTAATCGATGATACGGTTTTTTAGGAGACTCTGGCATGACCAAATTTTCTACACTGTTACCTTAAATCTTACTGGTGCTAAGTATATTGGACAATAAGCTCTTAGTTCTCTTATATAGTCTAGGTTATAAGCTATTAAAAAGTGTTATGCTTGCTTTCATTCTACTATACTTTGTAGAACTCAGCATTTTAGATATATGCTCTCTTAATTAAGGAAAATGAAAATTGAAATAGAGAAAACTATAAGGAAGTCCCTAATTTAACATTTGAGTTACATTCTACAAGTTCCTTTGTAAATGATTTAGAACCTGGTATACAAGTTACCACCCCCACTCTCCCCATAAAGATTTTATGCATTGTGGTGAGATTGACAATTTAGTCAGAAAACATCTATGTAACTCATCAATTAGCGTAAAAGTGATATTAACAATGTTATTTCAACTATACCAAGTCTTTATTTTTAATCTGTTTCTTTGGCAAAATATTTTTATTTCTACCTGGATTCCAATTAATAGATATAGGTTTCATGCAGCAGTATGCGGGAAAAGTTTTAATCAGCTCTCTGGGGTTAAACAGCCCTGATTTATAAAGTCTGATGATTTTCAAAGGGTAAATATTCCCATTGGGGTTGATGTCAAGCTACCAACATGTCACTGACTGTGGAGTTGATAAAACACGTGTGATAGCACACAATTATATAGTATTTCCACCATACAACAGAGGTGAAGAGTCTCAAGAGCATATATAATAAAATGTAAAATAATTAAGAAGTAATGAGTTTTGAGCATTATCTTTGTTTTAAATAATTATAAGTTTATATAATTTAATTTTTAAGGACTTTAACACTCAATTTTTAAAATTCCCCAAAATTTAACAATCAGCTCTTGTAAACAGCTACCAGTTGACCACAGCATACTATTCCATGCAGAAAAGAATACTTATGAGCATTAAATACTTGTTAATGAATTATTTTACATAATTAATCATTCCACAGGTGTTCTAAAGTGAAAAACTAGAAGGACTTGGGAACTCAAGCTTCTCTATTTGTGTGTGTGGCTAATTTCTAAGTCTACGACTGTCTAAAAGAACTATTTTATATAACACAAATAATAATGTATTTAATAAGAAACTAGTACTTAACACATCTCCTCTAGACTATTCCAGATAATTTAAAAAGACACACTTAAACATATCACACCATGTTTAAAACTTGTTTCATTATTAGCATAAAACCCCAAATCCTTAGTGTAATGCTGTATTGTTCCTTGCCCAACTCTCTAGTCTCATCTTGTACTGCTCTTTGGTCAACTTTCAGTATTCCAGTCATTCTGCCCTTTTTTATTTTTCTTTTTTTTTTTTTTTAAAGAGACAGGGTCTCAATCTGTTGCCCACACAGGAGTGCCAGGCATTATCATAGCTCAATGTGGCCTCCAACTTCTGGGCTCAGGCGATCCCCCTGACTCCGCCTCCTTAGTGGTTGGCACTACAGGCACAAACACCACACCCATTCTTTCAGTATTTCTAAATATGCCCTCTTTCTTTCTACGTTTGTGTATGCTATTCTAAGGTCCATTTGTCTTGAATCCTTGGCTTAAATAATTCTTATTTATTGATATAGTTTAAATACGTGCCCCTACCCAAGACTCATATTGAAATGTATCCCCAGTATTGGAAGTGGGGCCTAGGGGGAGGTGACTGGTTAATGGAGGTAGATTCCTCATAAATGATTTAGCACCATCCCTCTTGGTACCATTCTTCTGATAATGAGTTCTTGTGAAATCTGGTCATTTAAAAGTGTGTAGCACACTTTTCCAGAATGTCATATAAATGGAATCATATAGTATATAAGCCTTTGAGTTGGCTTCCTTCACTCAATATGCCTTTGAAATTCAACCAGGTTGTTGTATGTATCAATAGTTCTTCCTTTTTACTGCTTAGTAGTCCACTGAAAGAATGCACCATAATTTGTTTATGTAGAAAGTATGACAGAAATCAGGGAGAGGGAGGAACTTGGCATAGCACCCTTTAAAGTTGTTTATGGGCCGGGCGCGGTGGCTCAAGCCTGTAATCCCAGCACTTTGGGAGGCTGAGACGGGTGGATCACGAGGTCAGGAGATCGAGACCATCCTGGCTAACACGGTGAAACCCCGTCTCTACTAAAAAATACAAAAAACTAGCTGGAAGAGGTGGCGGGCGTCTGTAGTCCCAGCTACTTGGGAGGCTGAGGCTGGAGAATGGCGTAAACCCGGGAGGCGGAGCCTGCAGTGAGCTGAGATCCGGCCACTGCACTCCAGCCTGGGCAACAGAGCGAGACTCCGTCTCAAAAAAAAAAAAAAAAAAAAGTTGTTTATGAACTCCTAGGCCCATCCTGCAAATTTTAATATATTTTCATTTTTGTTCAATTAAGAATATCTGGCCGGGCTTGTGGCTCACACCTGTAATCCTAGCATTTTGGGAGGCCAAGGTGGGTGAATCACTTGAGGTCAGGTGTTCAAGACCAGCGTGGCCAACATGGTGAAACCTCACCTCCACTAAAAATACAAAAATTAGCTGGATATAGTGGCGCACGCCTGTAATCCCAGCTACTTGGGAGGCTGAGGCAGGAGAGTTGCTTAAACCCAGGAGGCGGAGGTTGCAGTGAGCTGAGATGCATCACTGCACTCCAGCCTGGGTGACAGAGTGAGACTCCGTCTCCAAAAAGAAAAAAATAAAAAAAGAGAATATTTTCTACTGAGTCTTCTTCTTTGACCCACAGATTATTTAAATGTAAGTTATTTAATTTTAAACCACTTGGAAATTTTCCTTTTATTGATTTGTAGTTTAATTCAATTATCATCAGATAACATGCTTTGTATGATTTCAGCAATTTTAAATCTGTTAAGATGTTTTATGATCTGGTATATGTTCTATCTTGATGAATGATCAACCTATCCTTGGAAATAACCTATTCTTTTTCTTATTATTGGGTGGAATGTTCTGTAAGTGTGAATCAGATACAAATGACTGATGGTGTTATTCAGTTCTCTATACTTGCTAATTTTCTGTCAGTTATATCGAATACCAAGAGAAGAGCAGGGTGGTTTCCTACAATTGTGGATTTAACTATCCTTGCAGTTTAGTCTGCTGCTTTGTCAGTTTTTAATTCATGTATTTTGAGGTTTTATTGTCAGGTGCATAAACACTTAGGAATTTTATGCCTTCCTGTTGACTGACCCTTCTATCATTTGTAATGTCTTTCTTTATTCCTGGTTATTTTCTTCCTACTAAAGTCTATTTTGACAGATATTAATACAACCACTCAAGCTTTGGTTTGTGTTTAAGATAGTATTTTTCTATCCTTTAAACTACCTATATCATTATATTTAAAGTGAGTTTCTTGTATACAGCATATAGTTAGATCATGTTTTTAAATTCATTCTGACAATCTGTCTTTTAATTGGTATGTTTAGACCATGTAATTTAATTATGTTGGATTTAGGTCAATTATTTTATTATTTGTTTTCTGCTTGTTCTATGTAAAAAAAATCCTCCATTTCTCTTCTTCCTTGCCTTCTTTTGGGCTATCTGATTTTCTGGTATTTTAATTTATGTTTGAATTTATTTCTTTGTATAGTTTTTTTTAGAAGTTGCTCTAGGCATGACATTAAATATACTTAACTTCAACAGTCTACTTAGAATCAATATTTTACTGCTTCAAGTGAAATGTTACTATTTTTATTTTAGCAGATCATCAACCTGGTTGTATCCCAAGCTATATGTTGAGTCTACTATCATTGTTGTTTCAATGTCAGTTTCCTTTTTCAAAGCTCTGCAGTGCTGCTAGGATCTATCCTAGTGTGTGGGACACTGAGTAGCTAGCCTAGAAACTGCGTGCGGTCTACTGCTTAGTTCAGTTCTCAGTCTTTTATATGCTCTTTAGGACCATGTCCACATATGTACAACTCCTGGGTGGCATAGAAGTTCATAAACAACTTTATGGGGTTGCTTTTCCTAGTTCCTTTCTCTCCGTGATTTCCAGTTCCCTGGAGTTTTCCTTGTCAGTTCTCTGGCCAGAAAGCTTGGGCTTCATTACTCTGCTCTGCTATATGCTTCACACAACTGAATTTTTGTCCAGTACCAAGCAACAGACAGCAGAAAGAGAACAGAAGCAACAGGTCCTTGCCCCACTATTTTGAGACAACCATTCCTAATTGTAGAGGAGGTTCTCATCTCTCAGAGTTTTAGATATATCTCAGCCCCAGCTGATGCTGTGATTGTAGCAGGATTGCATGGAGTTAAGAGAATAAGTCAAAAACAAAAAAAACAAAAAACAAAAAAAACTGGGGATTTCCTCCACTGTTTCTGAGTATCAGAAGTCCCCCTTTCTGCTCCTCAACCCAGAACTGGAGAGCTCCTCTTTAAGCCCTCCTTGTTACACTTCAATGCCCACTTCTAGGTTTCTAGTATCCTCGAGTCTCACTTGTGGGGCACCAAACAAAATACTAGAAACTCACTGCTAATTTGGTGGTACTTAAAATTCCAATCTACAATTGACCTGCTATTATTTACTCTTCTAAGTCAACAAAAAGCTGCTCCATACATTCTGTTCTAGGGTTTTTTTTTTTTTTTTTTTTTTGAGATGGAGTTTCGCTCTTGTTGCCCAGGCTGGAGTGCAATGGCACAATCTCGGCTCACTGCAACCTCTGCCTCCTGGGTTCAAGAGATTCTCCTGCCTCAGCCTCTGGAGTAGCTGGGATTACAGGCACGCACCCCATGCCCGGCTAATTTTTGTATTTTTAGTAGAGACAGCATTTCACCATGTGGGCCCAGCTGATCTTGAACTCCTGACCTCAAGTGATCCACCCACCTCAGCCTCCCAAAGTGCTGGGATTACAGGCGTGAGCTACCGCGCCAGCCTCTGTCTAGGTTTTATAGCTGCAGAGAAGAAATAGAGGGGAGTGTACTTATTCCACCTTACTGGGAACTGGAATCTCTACAGTTCAGGCATTGTAAAATCTCCTGAGATGATCTGAATATACAGCAAAGGTTGAGAAGCTTTATTATAAGGAAATGATAAGGGATATAGCTGGAAAGGATAATCAAGACTATAATACGGATTGCTCTCAATGAAAGGCAGAAGAATCTTTATACAATCTGAAGATTAGTAAGAATGCAATGCAAGTTTTTGATCAGAACCACAACAATGTATAAAGAATAACCTGGAGACGTATAAAAAACGTTACAGAGGCAAAAAGAAGAAACTACAAATAAGACTACTTCCATAGTTCAGGCAAAAGGCATCAAAGACCTAAAAGGGTAGCGTCAAGAAAACAAGGTGCAGATAGAATGACTCCGTGGAATAGCTTTTTGGCAACTAATTGAATTTTTTAAAAAAATCAATAATGACAAAGAGTTTAAATGTAGTTGATGGAAAGAATTACATTTCCAGAAAAAGAAATGTTCGCAAAGTAGGCAAGCAGGGGAAAATAAGTTTGCTTTTGACATATTACGTCAGACCCATAGGTGAGGTTTATATAGTAATGCCCAGCAGACAAAGGGAAATACAAATCTAAATATAAGAATTCAGGGCCAGAGATACAGACTGGGGACTCATCATTGCACAAAAAAGAAAGTTAGAGTTTTGTGAGGACAAAAGATCACTGAGGGGGATACTACAGCAAGAAAGCAGACAAGAAAAATAATTTTGGGAAGTAAGAGGAAGATTGCCTTTTCTGCCCGAAATTAAGACAGAGAAGGAATACTTAGAAAATTTAAAAAGGAAGAGTACAGTTTCACAGAGATGCCCTAGGAAGAATCTTTCTAAAGGCAGATATGAAATGAATTAATAATTGTTCTAAGTTTGGGGAGTACACAAGGCAGCAGAACACTAGATGTGGTCTAGTTCTGTGTTCTTCTTGCCTTTATCAATCACATCTTCCTTTCTTTTCACTAGATCACTTCCATCATCATACCATCATACTCTGGCAACAGCCATCTTACAAACAAATAAGCAAGTAAGCAACCAAACATCTTCCTTTATCTTCACATTCTCTTCTATTATCTCTGTGGTTTCTTATTCCCCATCATTGCCGAATTTCTTGGGTTGTCTACACCTAGGCTGTCTCTTTACCCTTCCATTCACTTTTAACCACTCAACTATGATTTGGTTTCCAATACTACTAGACCAGTGAAACTTCAATCTATGTAGCCATATCCAATTCTTAACATACCTGATTTATCAGCAGCAATAGGCACAACAAATCACTTCCACACTTTTGAAAGACTCTCACTATTGGTCTCTGCAATATGACTTAGTCCTGGGTTCTTCCCCCTTACTGGCCTACTCCTCTTCCTCCTTTAAATACTTTTCTCAGAGCTCAGGACTATGCCCTTATTCTCTTCACACCATCTCCTTATGTTTTCTCATCATTTCAATCTACTGGATTCAAATACCATCTCTATGCTTACCGAAGTTATACTGTAGCCTAGATCTCACTGAAACCTGCCTCTTAACAGACAATCCACATAGAACTGTCCAAAAAGAAACTCAATTCCCAATCTCAACTTATTCTTTCCTCAAATATTTCCCACACTGCCATCTACCAAGTTATTTAGGTCAGGTGCCACATAATTGATAGGATTTGTATTTGATATTGTACAAATATTGCTAGATTTAATCCGATTTTCTCCATTTTTTCAGTTCCCATATCAGTGCAGACCACAATGGACTACTACAACAACCCCACAATTAATGCCTTGTCTACTTCCCCAAAGGCATCTTCTCAAACTATATCATGCCACCCTTAAATGTCTTTTTATTACACCTAAAAACAAAACTCCTAATCATGACCCAGAAGGTTATGCCCAATATAGTCACAGCCTCTCTCTGCTCACACCTCAAGCCATTCCCCTACAACTGATTATGCTCTAATAACAGTAGTCTTATTTTAGTTCCTCCTATATCAACATATTCCTAGCATTAGGACTTGTGTTTAGGTTGTCTCTGTTCCTGGAATGCTGTTTCTCTAGTTCTTTATATGGTTGACATCATTTCATCCTTTGTTCTCCATTTAAGTGGCATCAACCAAAAGGGAGCTTTCCTGATCACTTTCGTTTGTTTCCTTCACAGAATGTATCACAATTAATTATTTTTATTTACTGGCTTTTGTATTATCTGTCTTTCCTACTAAATTGCTCCTTGAGGAAAATAACCTTGTCTATTTTATTTCTGTATCTCCAAACATTCCAAACTAACTAGCATATAGGAGGCACCCAAATAAGTAAGTGTTTAATGAAGGAATGAAAGAGCAGGTTCTTAACTGAGCTTTTCTTGAATTTCTGTTCTAAGTATAAAACCTTGGAAAAAAATTATCAATTTGAAACTCTATTTTATTCCCTACAAAGGAAAAAGACTACATCAAGTAACCTACAAATTTGAATTCAGCTTTAAGGTTTTATAACAATAAAGTTAATTATAAAACATTTGTTAGGCTGGGTATGGTGGCTTATACCTATAATCCCAGCACTTTGGGAAGCCAAGGTGGATGGATCATTAAGTCAGGAGTTCAAGACCAGCCTGACCAACATTTTAAAAATGTAAAAATTAGCCAGGCGTGGTGGCGTGCGCCTGTAGTCCCAGCTACTCAGAAGGCTGAGGCAGGAGAATCACTTGAACCCGGGAGGAAGAGGTTGTAGTAACCCAGATTGCGCCACTGCACTCCAGACTGGGCGACACAGCAAGATTCAAAACAAAACAAAACAAAATAAAACAACAAATTTCTTAAAATACGAAGCTACGTGAGAGAGTACCATTTGGCTATCTTGAAATATTACATGGGAATGAAAAGAAGGTCACTTTTACTTTCCTCATACTTAGGCTTTCCTCATAATTTCCTCATATTAGAGATGACCACAAAATACCACTAGAAGTTATCTGTATTCTATCTCCATTCCCTGTACAAATTGTAATTTCTCCCAATTTTTTTGATGACATCTTCCATGTTAACCCCTTATTGCTATTTTTATGTCTTTAACTGTCTTGTGGCTGCTCTGTAGATATTTCAGAATGAAATCTCACTACTTACCAATGAAGTTTCTGTAACTCCTTCTCATTCCATTCCTTATCCTGAATTAAAACAGGTAAACATTCTAAGGAATGCCTATTTGTCTTATCAGATCCTACTGCCTCAGTAATCGGAAACTCTTTCCTAACACCAGACTTCTGAAGAGTTTCTTTGACGGAAGGTCTAGCTTTCTTTTGTTTGATATAAAATTCATATTCACTTTCTTCAGTTTCAGGTTCCAAAATCACTGGAATATTACTTGTGTTTCTTGTGCTCTTTCTCAGGTGAACTACTGCTTCTTTGGTGTTTCCTGCTTTGGTTTTCTTAACTTCAGCTTTCCTTTTAATTTCCTTTTCTGTTTCACTTTCTTCACTTGACAAATCTGGTGAGGACTGATGCTTATAAAATGACATAGCTACCTGATTTTCTATTTTCTTCAATTTTGGTAATAGTCTGGTATTTTTCTTAAAGTCAGAGGTGAGCATTTGTTCCTTTTCAAGGTTACATATTTTTATTTTCTGGTTGACAGCAAGTAAGTCACGTTCATTACAATCTTCCTTGTTTTCACTTTTATGACCTTCAAATGTATTTTCTAAAGTCCCCGTGGACTTGCTGATGGGACTTTCTTTTTGACACTCTGGTATTACAAAATCTGTTACTGCTTTAATGGTGCCAGAGGACAGATTATACCTCATGCATCTTTGCTCTATCACTTTTCTAGATTTAAGTGGTGTTACTAAAATATAAGCTTTCTTCTGATTGATGGCCATGTATTTTCTTTCTTCATCTGAGAAAAACTGTTCCCTTGAGGTTAGAATATCAATGGATACATCCAATTCTTCAGTTGTCTCTTTAATTTCATAAGACAAAACCAAAGACCAAAATCTCAAATTAGTTATAAACAAATATAAGCACAGAATATATATTTTCACAGAGAAAAGACACTATTTTTATATACAAGCTACACTGTATAACCTCCTGTCATTTTGATCTTTCTGAAGCCCAGGTCTATTCAGACCACTGCCCCTTCAACTGTCAACATATACTATTGTTGATACAAACCTGACAGTGACTTCTCACAGTCTTTTAGTAGATATATAAATAAGCTCCTTTGCCTGGCCTTCCACATAGTTCCAATCTCTCACTGCTGTCAAAATCTCCACTATATTCCATGTTCAGAACCACAAAAATTGCAATTTCTCAGATTTTCTTGGTTCTCTACTTTAATTAATTGTCCACTCTGCTTTGAAAATGTTCTTCCTTCATCTATAAACAAAATCACTACCTGCTTTGATTTTATTCTCTAACCCACCTAGTGGTACAAACTTGTACACATTCCCTATACTGAATGAAAGCTCTTCTTCAAGTTTCCAGAATACTTTAAAATAATGCCATGTTTGACAGTGAAGACATGTATTATAACTGCACACTTGTCTTTCAATCAGACTGGAAAAAATAATTAATAGTTAGAACTTTATGTGTATGGTTTGATTTTTTTTTTTTTTTTTTTGCCGGAGTTAGTACAGAGCCTTTCACATATACAGTAGGCAATAAGTAAATACTTGTTAAATCAAAGCCCTGGAGGTAAAATATTCAGAAGATATAAGAAAACCGGTAAAGTCACTGAAACCTTACTAAGTATACATTATATGAGCTCTGCTAGTTAGGAGGACATGGAACTTCCTCTGCATGGTTCCACTTTTATCGCCAATGGTGGTCATAGAAACACACTCAAAATGAATCCCCCCAAACACCATGAAGTACAAAACAAGCAAAACAGAACAACCTGAGAATCTTATATTGTACCTTGTCATTAAAGAAAGCAAATTAAAATGACAACAATTCACCAATTCAAAACCTAAGTAATGAGAAGTCAAATTAACTGAAACTATCGAACTGTAATTAGAAATACATACAAACTGCAAATCATCCCATTGTCACAGAAACATATTACAACAATCTCCACATATTATTGTTTACAAGATGACTGACAAAATGAGACTGATAGATAATACTGAATGCTGGGGAGAAAAGAAGCCTCTAAATTACAATCCATGGAAAAAGGTACTAATCAAAATAATTTAGAAAGTGTCTACAAGATTTTCCACTGGCATCATATATCTTCAAATTATGAGAAAAGTATTTTCTTCTAACTTCTCATATAAATCCAATTCAAATATACAATTGGGAATTTGAAAATTTTCAACATTCTAATTTTGAACAATATTTCCATTCAGAGTATTTGTTAATTTTAATAAATTATTTAATAAATATCCAGCTATCTTGGATACTTTAACCAAGTATAAACTTGGAAGTATAAAGCAGCACTGCTTTCCTATCTTCTTCAAACAAATAAATGTTCTTCACTTTCACTTCTTTTCACTTATAAGAGGAAATAAAACAGAAAAAATGCTATAAAACGAATGGATTTAGCTCAACATGAAACTGTAAACTTGCTAATGTTTAGAGGAAAGGCTGTAAATTATGGCATGCAGGATTCCAATTAAATCACTCTGAAAATCCACACTTAAAACTAAATTATTGTAGTAAATTCATAAAAGGATTCACTCTTTACACATTCCTGTCAGCGTATTTTAAATGATACATAATTTTGTGATCTAAACAAATATTTTAGTACCCAGATTAAAGAAGGCAAACCTGTAAGTATAGGTGGTTTTTAAAAGGGCTATTTTATTATGAGAATCATCTTATGTAAAAATAACAAAACCAAACATTTAAAACCATTAAATAATTTGCCATTTTACATGAGGAAATTTACAAGATCACTTTTATCATATTAAAAACATTTCAAATAGTAGCTTTCTGCTTACCATTAAAACAACCATTAAAGATATTACCTTGCTTCTGACCTTTTATTATCCTTTCATTTGTTCTTTCACCAATTTTTAGTTTCTTTGAAGACATTTTATATTCTTTTTTTCCAATTAATTCCTTCAAAACAAAAAGATACCTAGGTTTTATTTTAAAACTACTACCTAAACATGATCTGAAGCATTTTCATAGTATACATCAAGCATACAAATTTCTAGGTACTTACAGTTCCACAAATTTCATTAGTGGACACAGTCAGAAACCCACTTGCCAGACCTTGAGCGCTACAAGCAACATCTGGGTATCCATTATCTTACATATTTTCTATATTAATTTAATACTTTGTGGTTTTCAAGTGCTTTTAAAATATGCTTTATTTAAGCTTTACTCTAAAAGCTAAAACTTTTATTGTTGCCTGCATTTTTTCATTGAGAGACAGGGAAAATAAACATCAAGACATTCAGTCCCCAAGTTAATGAAAAGCTGATACTTGAAAAACAGAATTCATGGCCTGGCGTGGTGGCTCACACCTATAATCCCAGCACTTTGGGAGGCTGAGGTAGGTGAATCACAAGGTCGGGAGTTTGAGACCACGTTGGCCAATATGGTAAAATCCCGTTTCTACTAAAAATACAAAAATTACCCAGGCGTGGTGGCGCACGCCTGTAGTCCCAGCTACTCGGGAAGCTGAGGCAGGAGAATCACTCGAACCCTGGAGGTGGAGGTTGAGGCAGGAGAATCACTTGAACCCAGGAGGCGGAGGGTGCGATAAGCCAAGATCACGCCACTGCACTCCAGCCTGGGCAACAGAGGGAGACCCCATCTCAAAAGAAAAAAAAAAAAAAAACAGAATTCATGTCCCTGATATGGTCGCAAACCTTTTCAGTAGTAAATCACCCCTCTAAATATCAGCTTGTACTATACAGTGTACAATAAAGCCTTACCTGATTAGACAAGTCATCTCCTCCTCCATTTTGAATAGTATTATTTATTTGGTCATCTGGGAACCTTAATGTTGGTTTATTTTGGCAATTACTGTGGCACATGTTTAATTCTGTAGCTCCTGGCGACTCACTGTGCTTATTACTCTTCAGTTCTATGAGTACAAAGATGGAGATTTCAATAAATGGTTATATAAAAGGGAAGCTGCTTTTCTACATGAAGAATTAACTTTGAGGCTAGGTGTGGTGGCTCACGCCTGTAATCCCAGCACTCTGGGAGGCCAAGGGAAGAGGACTGCTTGAGCCCAGGAGTTCAAGACTAGCCTAGACAAAATAGTGATATACTGATTCTACAAAAAATAAAAGGTTGGCGCATGCCTATGATCCCAGATACTTGGGAGCCTGAGGTGGGAGGATCGCTTGGGCCAGGGAGGTCGAAGCTGCAGTGAGCCGTGATTGTGCCACTGTACTCCAGCCTGGGTGACAGAGCAACGCCCTGTCTCAGAAATAATAATGATAATCTGTCTAATCCCTCTGTCATAAATATTTGTTATAATTTGACTAGGATATAAAGCAATTTTATTTGGACAGAATCACTCTGTATAGGGCTATATTTTGTTCAAATCACTTTTTTTGCTTCAAAAAAATTTTAAAAAGCCTAGACAGCCATATTATTCATGACCATCTGTTTTGGATCTTCTTAGTCACATCTAAAGACAAAATAGTAAGGTTAATCCATTTTGTAAATAAAAATTCCTGTTCATCCTAACTGTACATCAACTAAATAGAAAGCTAATAACTGTTCCTCTTCTATTTCTTCATGTATGTAGTTAATGTAGGTTAATGTTTCAACTAGTTTGTGTACTCCAATGTATAACTAAATTTCTGTAATTAAAATTTTGAGCAAAACTAAAGTATACAGTATATAATATATGCTCAACAGTTACTAAGCTGGAATTCTAGGTAAGTTAAAACAGATTCATAAAAGTATAAAACATTTTGTTATTCTTCTAGAAGCTATACTTTAAAGGTGTACTGATTAGTCCTTGCTCCTGAAAATATTACCATATAATGAAGGAGGCTTCTATTATGATAGGTCATTTATCATATACTCTGGTAAGTGTAGTAACAGAGATAGAGTGCTTTAAGAGTAATAATATGATACAGAAGTACTTTTTAGGCAAATCATTAAAACACATATATAAAATTACATTATCTTAAATTAACACAGGTTGGTACCTTTACATAATGTTAGCTATATAATGTTAGTTGTGGTTTTGTTTTTTTCACGCAAAGTGCAGTGATGATAATAATAAAATTAATAACAGCCCCAACCAACTACCACTCAAAATAACTTATGTGATATGAAGATAGTGTCTAACAGTTTCATTAAACAAAGATTTAATGAATCACACTAGAAAAATGATATAATCCTAACAGAATACATTAATATTTGCCCCTAAACTAAGATCGCTGGGGGTGGGAGGGGTGGGAATCATGCCTTATTCATCTCTAAGTTCCTAAAACTTAACAGACCAAGGTTCATGGAAAGCACTTTAAAAATGTTGACACCAGGTGCTATGTTCATGTCTATAATCTCAGCACTTCGGGAAGCCAAGGTGGGAGGACTGCTTGAGGCCAGGAGTAGGAGACCAGCCTGGGCAACATAGTAGAACCCCATCTCTACAAGAAATAAAAAACAAACCAAGTGCAGTACTATATGCCGAGAGTCCCAGCTACTCTGGAGGCTGAGGTGGGAGGATCACTTGAACCAAAGAGGTCAAGGCTGCAGTGAGCCATGATTGCACCACTGTATTTCAGCCTGGGAGACAGAGCAAGACACTGTCTCCAAAAAAAAAAAAAAAA
>NW_016807955.1:360533-371537 GCF_001698545.2 Rhinopithecus bieti
AAAAAAAAAAAAAAAAAAAAAATGCTGAGTGATTTTCCTATGGACACAGCTGATAAGCTGGTATGTAAAATAGTTATCAAACTTTAGTCTTTTAAATTTTTATTCATTTCTCTTGCCACTAGCTTTCTTAAATACTTTACTGATAATATTCGCAATTAAGATCAAATCCCTAATAAGTGCTGGCTCTAAGTGAAATGGGGCACAGGAAGAGACAAGAACCAAGACTAAAGACTAACAAATGATTAAAAGTGAGATATACTGTTAAGGATTCTCTTGTTTTAGGAGTAAAAAAGTAGAGAGCAGGTGCTAAAACCCCAAGGTTCCAGCATACTCAAGATGCTCAAGCAATATGCCTAATTTAGGGAAAATAGGATGACTTTTGATAAAAAGAGGAAGGGTTCAGAAGGAACTAGGGCAATGGTAAGTGACTTTTTGCTAGCTCTGGGGAAGCAGCCATCTGCATATTTAATTTATTCCTTTCTCTGTATTAGAAAGGATAAGCAAAAGTTTCAAGGGTGGAAGTTCAAATGGGGGTTGAGGAGTGGTTAGAATAGGATACAGGTACATTTATATCCAGTATGGTGCTATGTTTTGGCAGGATTCCTGAACTCTTTTCAAGTTTTGGAAGTTCTGTAAAGCTCTTAGTTACAAGGTTAAGGCAAAATCAGCAGAAATGTTTACAACATATTTTAGTAACTTTTACTCATCTATATTGTTTAGAAACAGCTGTAAGTTAATGTGCATCATTTTTACACAGGTGAAGCAGATTATAGTGATGGCAAACAGCTGATACAAAACAGTTCTGCTCTGGCAAGTTGGTTTCCTTATTAAAAAAGAGAAAAAAAAAAACAGTTCTGCAATCTATCCTTATAGCAATAGTCATTCAAGAAAACCATTTTCTTGAATTCCATTTCCTCCATGAAAGGAAACAGATTTTGCCTATTTGGAGCAATGAAATTTAGTACAAAAATAATATATGTCTTTACAACAGGTTTGCAGTAGGTTGGCAGCTTAAATACTTTGGGTCAAGGAAATTAAAAGAACAGTCATCTTTCATTAATATGTTTACCAGTGTTCTTTGGAGGTAATTATTATTATTATTATTATTTGAGACAGTGTCTCACTCTGATGCCCAAACTGGAGTCTACTAGCACAAACACGGTTCATTGCAGCTTCAATCATCTAAGCTCAAGCGATCCTCCCACTTTAGCCTCTCAAGAAGATGGGAACACAGGCATGTGCTACCATGTGTGGCTAATTTTTTTGACTTTTAGTAGAGACAGGGTCTTGTCATGTTATCCAGGGTGATCTCGAACTCCTGAGCTCAAGCGATTCTTGCACTTCAGTCTCCCAAAATGCTGGGATTACAGGCATAAGTTATTGGGCCCAGCCAAAGGTGAACTTTGATGAAGCAAGCTGAATACCGACCACGATTAATTTGTATTATAGTTACTTCTCACTTAGTAGTGAAGCAGCAGGAATGTGGGGGCGGTATAAGTCAAACAACACAATACTATACACATTATAAACCATAAATAATTTAGACCATGTAAGAACTTACCACTGTACCAACAGAGAAGTAAAGACAAAACATACCCAAGTGATCACAATCAAAATCACGAGTGGTGGTGGCTCTTTGAAGGGTATCTGTTTGGTTTTCTCGTGCATCATTTTTCATTGATTTTCTTATGTCATGAACAGATCTTCCAATTTTCTGTTTTCGTTTCGTGTTCTCCCTGTTCTTTTCACCAGCCCTAAAAACAATTATATTATTTGTCCTTAATACTGATTCTCAAAAAAACAAAACAAAATCTTCATAAACAAATAAAAACCCTTCCCATAAAGCTCTTTCCACCCAGGCAGGGTATCTTTAATCTTACATTATTAATCCTTCATGGCTTCCACTCCCTTCCTTCACAAAGAACTGAGGTGTAACATCTTAAGTCAAAGGACTCAAATATGATCTGCAAACTGCTTCCCACTATATGCTCTTAAAATTCCTACTTAAACTGATATTACAGGACAACTGCCAGTTGCCTGTTTTTGTAAATGAAGTTTATTAAAACACTGCCATGCTAATTCATGTATATACTATCTATGGTTGCTCTTCTGCTACAATGGCAGAGTTGAATAGCTGCAATAGAGGCAATATGCCCGCAAGAATATTATCTTTACAGAATATGCCCTTTACAGAAAAAACATGCCAGCCCCTGTTATCAATTATTATATTTATGCTGTGATTAAGTTTAAAGTCTGTATCCCTTATGAGTTCCACAGGGCAAGAATAAACCAAATTCTTGTTTCACCAGCATCAAGTAGAGTGTCTATAAAGTAGCAGACACTCCATAACTACTGAGAAAATGAATGAAAAAAAGAAGGAAGAACTGCACATTAGTATTTAATAACTGCATGCCTTTTGAAGGGTAAATGATTAAGAATTACTCTTTGACATATGTCAAAAGTTTTATTTTCCTTTGAGATTTACTAAATTTGACATAAGTTCTAGTAAAATGTTATTACTTCTGAAACGCTTCACAGACCAAAGCAAACTTCAAAGCTGGCATTTCGGCCGGGTGCAGTGGCTCAGGCCTGTAATCCCAGCACTTTGGGAGGCCGAGGCAGGTGGATCACGAGGTCAGGAGATCGAGACCGTCCTGGCTAACACGGTGAAACCTCGTCTCTACTGAAAATACAAAAAAAATTAGCCGGGCGTGGTGGCGGGCGCCTGTAGTCCCAGCTACTCGGGAGGCTGAGGCAGGAGAATGGCATGAATCCGGGAGGTGGAGCTCGCAGTGAGCCGAGATCCTGCCACTGCACTCCAGCCTGGGCGACAGAGTGAGACTCCATCTCAGATAAAAAAAAAAAAAAAAAAAAAGGCATTTCAAACAAATATCTAAAATAGGTGCATTTAATTAAATGTAAACTGTACCTCAGGCCAGGCACAGTGGCTCATGCCTGTAATCCCAACACTTTGGGAGGCTGAGGCAGGTGGATCGCTTGCAGCCAGGAGTTCGAGACCAGGCTGGCCGTCATGGCGAAACCCTATCTCTATTAAAAATACAAAAATTAGCTGGACATGGTGGCACACACATAATTAAATGTAAATTATGCACACACATAATAAAATGTAAAGGTATCTCAATAAAGTTGACTTCTAAAAACATAAAACAACATTTTACCTTAACTGTTCCAGAAAATTATCAATGTGTTCTTTCCAATTTTCTGGAAATCCAAACATAAATTTCCTTATGAGATAATTTGGATACCCTATTTAAGGATAAACAACAACAAAAAAAGTATTTAAAAGCCTAGAATTTTAAAGAGATATAATTGATTCATTAAATAATTCAAGAAATATGCACTCATTGCTTAATATGCACCAGGTACTATTATAGATATTCAGAATTCAGCAGTAAACAAAGCAGACAAAAACTCCTATCCTCATGCAACTTGCCTTCTAATGTGGAAAAAAAAGCTAACCAATAAGTACAATATCTTGTTTGTTAGACGGTCATGCAGGGACGGGTGGATAGGTGTATTGATATGTTCATGGGGGAGTAGAGGGGTGAACAGCAATTTAAAAAAGGATAATCAGGGAAGTCTTTAATGAAATAGCATCATTTGAACAAACTGATTGAGCTATGTAGTAATATGGGGTTAGAATACTGGAAACAAAACATAAAGTACAAGGCAAGAGTATACCTGGCCTGTTTGAAACAACTGAAGTGGCATGAGGAGGGGTTAGAACTTGGGAGGCCACTCACATGGGCAACAGAGGCAGTAAGAAGCATGAGAGATTATAATATAAGGCCTTAGAGTCATTTTATAGAACTGGCCATTTACCTTGGACAAGATGAGAAGCTATGGAAAGATTCCAAGCAGAGGGGCTACAGGATCTAATTTATTTAACAGGACTGCTAAAGCAAACTGCTATTTTGAGAAGAGCCTGCGGAAGAGCGAGGGAAGAAAGAATGAGACCAGTTAGGAGGCCACTGTAATGATCCAGACAAATTATGAGGAAAGTCTGGACTATAGTGATGCTGCAGAGGTCTCAGTTTGGGATATATTTTGGAGATATATTAATAGGATGTACTGACCCACACACTGATGTGGGTATGACAGAAATGGAGAATTTAAGGATGCCTCCAAGAATTCTGGCTACTGACACATGGAAAGATGGGGAAGACTATCGGTTTAGCAAATTTAAGGGAAAAGATCAGGTTTTAGATATACTAAGTTTGAAATGCCTACAGACATCCTAGTGGAGATGTCAAATAAACAGGGAAAATAAATTGGGTACTAACGGGAGAGGTCTTTCTTTGAGAAATAAAATTCGCATTCATCATCATATAAATTATATTTAAAGACTAAAAGGAATCAGCACACCACAGAGTGTATTAAGACCCCCAAGCTACCCCATTATTAGAAAAATGGAGAAACACACAAAGAAACTAAGAAGGAACAGTCAGCGAGGCAGCATAGAAATTGAAATATGGTATTAGAGAAGCTAAGTATTTCAAAAAGGTAGGTATGATTAACTCTGTTAAGTGTATACTGAATGTAGCAATGTGGAAGCCACTGGTGACTTCGATACGGGTTGTTTTGGTGAAGAACCGGAGGTTAAAGAGAGTTCAAGAAAAAAAAATGGAAGAAAATTCAAGAGAAATTAGATTTACAGAAGTAAATATAAACAAACTATATGAGTTGTTTTGCTATAAATGAGAGCAATACTGGCTAAAAGGAGAAATGTGGTTAAAAGAGAAATTAAAAAAAAAAAAAAAAGGAGAAGGGAGCGTTACTGGAATAACGTCCTTGAGTAAAAGAGAAAATGAGAGCTAGTGTACAAATGGAGAGGCTGACAGACAGTAATGTGCTAGTTCATCCATAATAAAAGCGGGTGCTGATCCAAGCAGGTGAGTAGATGTGGTAAAGAAATATCCTTCTGATTGTTCCTCTTGCTCAGGTGCTCTGCCCTCTCCCCTACTTTGCCCACCTGAGAGAGGGTAAAAAGAAGGTGGTATTGGAGATTTCTCAAAATATGAAGGAGTCATCAGGAAAGATGGGAGAGTGAATGAATTAGGGAAATATGGTAGGATACCAAGCAGCACCAAGAAACCACTAAGGGACTGTAACTTCTTGCTATTAAACATAAATTTAGACTACTTGGATGTGTTTTTCTCCAGTTATATTCAGCTGTGTGTAAGGCACAGGTAGAAAATCAGGTTACACCAGGACTGGGGTTGTACCAGGTAGGTTCAACAAAGAGAGGAATCAGGGAGTTAAATTATATTCTTATAACATAATTCCTTGTAAATAAGGAGTATTTCATTTGATATTTTAAAACTCACACAAATTAGGCTGGGCGCAGAGGCTCACGCCAGTAATCCCAGCACTTTGGGAGGCTGAGGTGGGCGGATCACCTGAGGTCACAAATTCAAGACCAGCCTGGCCAACATGGTGACACTATCTCAAAAATCAGCTGGGCGTTGTGGCACACACCTGTGGTCCCAGCTACTCAGGAGGCTGAGGCACAAGTAATCGCTTGAACTCAGGAGGTAGAGGTTGCAGTGAGCTGAGATCACACCACTACACTCCAGCCTGGGCAATGGAGCAAGACTCCAAAAAAAAAAAAAAAAAAAAAAATTTTCCCAAACCTCTTAACACTTCTGTGTCCATTCCCTGGGGCATATGTGGATCCCGTGCATGAAAACACTGGCCACAGGAAACCACGGGTGTTGTTGCAGGCTTATTTATCCACAGCTACTTGCAGTTGCTATTGCATCATTTTTTTGTGCCATGTTGGAAGTGGTCATGCACAGAACCAGGCTGGTGAAACCCTGTCTCTACTAAAAATACAAAAATTAGTTGGGCACGGTGGCAGGACCCATAGTCGTAGTCCCAGCTACTCAGGAGGCTGAGGCAGGACAATCACACTTGAATCCCGGAGGTGGAGGTTGCAGTGAGCCGAGATTGTGCCACTGCACTCCAGCCTGGGAGACAGAGCAAGACTCCATCTCCCAAAAAAAAAAAAAGAAAAAAATCACATAACTTACTAGAAATTGTCAGTAAGAGTGATAAAAATCAGAGAAAATTACCAATTTTATACAAGTTTTACATAATATTAGTTTTAATTTTAGTTTTGATTTATTCGTAATTATAAAATACATAATTAAAAGTTAAAAAATGTGTATTACTGTGAGAAACATGATTAACTGCTTTACTTCTTAAAATAACTTATCAATAATGACAGTCATTTACCTGCTTCTTTCATGGAAATTTGGTCTATCATGCCTTTTAATATATAAATGTTGCCTGATATAGTCCTAAGTTTGTTGTGCTCAATCCGCTCTATAATCACGTTACTGTGCCAATATATGTTAGTGATGTCTCTAGGAAAAAAAATAGTTTTGGTAGGGTCAAATATTCATATAGAAATTTCTAACAGAAAATAATTTTACACTCTAGCTACAGCAACACTAACAATGTTGTTAGTCTAATTCCAAAATATTTGACGGCCAAACATTAAAGCAGAACTCAACTGCTTGGCTATTGTAATCCCAATATTGTACCAAAAAAACTATACTGTGGCCAAACCATATCCCTTCTATAAAATATTAATAGTAAGGGAGCAGAGGCCTTGTCTCAGTATCTGATGCTGGCAATAAATACCTGCAGCTTCAGCTTAACTGATGCTAAGCTTCCAAAGGATGATCTCCCTGTCCCTCTCCTTCAGGGTCTATACTGTGTTAGCTTTTATGCAGAAAAGTAGATTGGATCCAGCTAATCTAGTGTTTTTTCACCCTCGCTATACAGCCAAATGTTTTTACCTTTCATTTTGGAAGGTACCAAAAGAAGTTTAAGTGGGGAAAAAAGAAATTACCGTATCAAATCACTGACCCATAAATCTATTCTTCATATTTCTTTAAAGAATAAATATGAAATAGAAAAAAATATGAAGATGTATCAGATAAATGATGAATACTGTCCCATTCATCAGGTAACTGATAATAATAAACATACTAATGATAAGCATGACGAATAAGGAAATCAAGTTACTTTTCTTTGGTCAACTAGGATTAAACTCATACATTATACCTTAATACAGTATTACTTCAATTCTTTTTTGCTTTAATTACTTATTTAAGAAACATTTAAATAACATTCTAAAAGCACTGTTCTCTAGTCTTTCATTTAATCCTCAGCACAACCAACAAGGTAAGTAATACAATTATCCACATTGCACAGATGAAGAAACTGAGAGTGACGGGATAAATAACTTGCCCAGGTAATACAGATAGTAGGCAGCAGCAATGGAATTCCAACAAAGGCAATCTACACTGCATCTTTAATAGTAAGGAAATGTGCACAAAGCAGACAGATAAAGAATGGACAACACAGATTTTACACATTCAACTTATAAACTTATATAAGTACCTTAAACCGTTATAACTTTTTTTTTTTTTTTTTTTTTTGAGACAGAGTCTCGCTCTGTCACCCAGGCTGGAGAACAGTTATAATATTTCATTACAAATATTTGTAGCACTAAGAAACTGGCCTTGAAGAATAGGAAATGGTGCTAATAGAGAGCAGAATTAGGTAAAGCCCACTTACCTGGTGATGCTCTCACTTTAGGGAGAACCAGAAAGTGCCAATGATTACTTAATATGTAGCTGTATGGCAAAGTTTTAAGTAATTTTGATTCCTTTTCTGGATCAGTAATTTATATCTGGTTGTCCCAATTTAGATGTAAGAATCTGGACTGAAATGCATGTAGTAAATATTAACTGATCATATATAATTAAGCAGATAATACCAGTCCACTTATTAGCACCTCAGAAAAAAAAAAAAAGCACTATACAAATAAACACTGTCACTATTTAAAAAATAACTTGAGTAAACATGCAAAAACAAAAAAGCTGGTAGCACTCAACATGGCTAGGACCTGCACAGTAATTTTACTTTTTTGCCTTCAGTTCATAACCTTGTTAGGTCATTGTTTTGTGGAGGATGCTATTTCTCATGCATCACCTCTTAAGTGCTTACACATAACTAAAGTTTTATTAAAAGAATAATGAAATAGTATACTTACATCAATTTTCCTTCTACACATACAGCAGTATTATTATTGATGCTTTTAATCATCCATTCCTGTAGCTGAACTACCTAATCAGGTACAAAACAAAGAACATATTTCCTGTATTACTTGCAGCACGGGCATTACAAAATTAACTTACAGTAAAAGAAAAAACTTGTCTAAGTAATCCAAATATTCCTTAGTGCCATCGATGTAAGATTCACATTCTATTCTAAATAGCAATAGGTAAAATTCTTGTATACAATGAAACAGAAAAGAATGAATTCAGGTTGTACTGCATTTGTTCTACAATCAAGAAGCAATTATACTTCAAATATTCTATTATCAATCTCAACTGGTAGGGAAAAAAAATCATGTAAAATCCCAAGGTACAGATTAAAACACCAAGTCCTGCAAAAAGCCCAATAACTTGGAGTGAAAAGGAGTCAGTTATGTTTTATCCTTAAAAAATTAGAGGTTTTTTTTTTTGTAAAGTTTAGACTTGTAGGAATTCCAATTTCCTACAAACTAAAAAGGTGACTGCTGGTAATCTAGATTTAACAGCATTTTATTCCAAAGTAAACATCTGAATAGCTCAGAGAACTCCTTATTATCTTACTGAAGTAAAATATCTTTCTAATGGAACACATTTTATGACAATCTATGCAAAGAAATTCTTGTATATACAATTCATAAAATTTAAAACTGAACTACTTTTGATGAGAATAAAGTCAAAATTTATGGAATAATTTGAGTAGCAATTTATTATATATAAAGTTACACATTTACAAATAAAAACAAATTCTCTAGCTGTAGTTTTATACTGAATCAGGAAAAAACATTAAAATGGGACAGTCTTTTGTTATGGCACATGTCAATTACATTCATTTAAAAAATTATAAATGACGGCCGGGGACAGTTGCTTAAACCTGTAATCTCGGAACTGTGGCAGGCCAAGTCGGAAGGAACGTTTGAGCCTCGCAATTCAAGACCAGCTTGGACAACATAGTAAGATTCCACAAAAAAATTAAAAAATTAGCTGGGTGTGGTGATACACATCTATAGTCCCAGCTACTGGAGAGGCAGAGGTGGGAAGATCACTTGAGCCTCGGCTGCAGTGAGCCTCAACAGATGACAGAACAAGACCCTCAAGAAGCAAATACATCAAAACAAAAAATTATAAGTAGGATGGTTTATAAGCCGTGGGTCTCAGTAGTAATGGCGAGGGGATTCACCATCTTGTCTTACCCTCACCCAAGACACAGACATGGCTTCTGTTTTTAAGCCCCTTTTAAATGTTTCTTTCTGAAAAAAGTAAAAAATTATAGGTAGGACTTGGGGAAGAAGTAGTAAATACTACTCTCTGTTTACCTTCTCCCACATTTGGAACTACCTGAGATATATCAACGCACCAGTCAGATGGAGATAATAATCCTGTACCATACTATTATACTGCTTATATAAGATATCAAAACGTTCATTCATTATTCATTCAACAAATATTTGTTGAGTTCTACACAATGTTTTAGATAATGGAGATTCAGTGAGAAACTAAACAGCTGCCTCTCTTAGGTTCAACATTCTTGTGTGTGTGTGTTGGGGTGGGGGGTGGAGGCAAGCAGGATAATGGCATCTAAACAAATATGAAAATGTCAGGTGGTGATAATTACTATGAAAAATAAATATAAGGTATTAGATAAATGAGGTGCTTTTTAAGACAACAGTCAGAGAACGTCTACGAAGAGAGAACTGAATAAAGTGAGGAATGAGTCACATGGATATCAGCAAGAAGATTCTTCTAAGCACAGAGAGTTAGCGCAAAGACCCAGGTAGGTAGCATGGAAGGCATAATATGAAAGGAGTAAGTGAGAAGGAATAAGTGGTGAGGTTGGAGATCTCCAGGATTAACTAAGTACAGCTCCATAAACCATGGTAAAGGCTTAGTGTTTTCTATTGAGATGACAAGTTACTGGAGGATTCTGAACAGAATGACAACATTTGATATTTTAAGGGACTGTTGGGTAGAGACGAGACTATATCAAGATTTTAGCTTCTGTCTGGAAAAAGGAGAAAAAGGAGAAAAGCAATACTGGAAGCAGTGAGACCACTAGGCTATGACAGTCATCCCTGGACTAGGAGGTAGTGGTTGAACAGCGAGAAGAGGCCACGTTCAGGAGAGTAGAGTCAATGGGATTTCCTCATGGTTTGGATGTGGAGCATCAGAGAAAAACAAGAGTCCAAGATGAATCTAAAATTTTGCCTAAATACTGGGGCCAGTGGTATTACAGTTGGTACTAATACAGGATAATGGAGAAGGTACGGTAAAGAAATCAAGAATGAGAATCTCACGTTTTCTCACATTTCAAATTTGGGATGCCTATCTGGTATCAATAGAAAAGTCATATAGACAACTGCACATCAGTGTAGAGTTGAGAAGAATATTCTGTGCTGGAAACATATTGGAGAGCTATCAGCATAGAGATGGAATTTAAAAGTATGACACTGGAAATACAGCCTAGAGAGTGTGTGTAGGTAGAGAACCATTTCTAGGGCTGATTTGCAGTAATTCCAACATTTTTAGGACTGATTCTGGGGAAAGGAAGAGGAAATAGCAAAGGGGACTGATAAGGGATGGCCAGCAATGTAGTAGAAAATCAGGAAAGATCCTGGAATACAAAATATAAAGCGTAACACTTCTTTTTTTTTTTTTTTTTTGAGATGGAGTCTTGCTCTGTCGCCCAGGCTGGAGTGCAGTGGCCGGATCTCAGCTCACTGCAAGCTCCGCCTCCCGGGTTTAGGCCATTCTCCTGCCTCAGCCTCCAGAGTAGCAGGGACTACAGGCGCCCGCCACCTCGCCCGGCTAGTTTTTTGTATTTTTAGTAGAGATGGGGTTTCACCATGTTAGCCAGGATGGTCTCGATCTCCTGACC
>NW_016807955.1:371710-382329 GCF_001698545.2 Rhinopithecus bieti
CCCGCCTCGGCCTCCCAAAGTGCTGGGATTACAGGCTTGAGCCACCGCGCCCGGCCGTAACACTTCTTTAGAAAGACATTTTGGGGCCAGGCGTGGTGGCTCATGCCTGTAATCCCAACACTTTGGGAGGCCGAGGCAGGTGGATTACCTGAGGTCAGGAGTTTGAGACCAGCCTGGCCAACATGGTGAAACCCCCTCTCTACCGAAAATACAAAAAGTAGCTGGGCTTGGTGGCAAGCACCTGTAATCCCAGCTACTTGGGAGGCTGAGGCAGGAGAATCACTTGAAACCGGGAGGTGGAGGCTGCAGTCAGCTGAGATTGCACCAATGCACTCCAGTCTGGGCAACAGAGCAAGACTCCATTTCAAAAAAAAAAAAAAAAAAAGACATTTTGGGAGCCAAGGTGGGCACATCACGAGGTCAGGAGATCGAGATCATCCTGACCAACATGGTGAAACCTCGTCTCTACTAAAAATACAAGAAATTAGCTGGGTGTGGTGGCGCGTGCCTGTAGTCCCAGCTACTCGGGAGGCTGAGGCAGGAGAATCACTTGAACCCTGGAGACAGAGGTTGCAGTGAGCCAACATCATGCCACCGCACTCTAGCCTGGCAACAGAGCAAGACTCCATCTCAAAAAAAAAAAAAAAAAAAAGACATAATAAGATGCCTGTAATCATTAACACTTTGGGAAACTGATGCAGGCGGATCACGTGAGGTCAGGAGTTCGAGACCAGCCTGGCCAACATGGTGAAAACCCGTCTCTACTATAAAGAGAAATTAGCAGGATGTGGTGTGGCGAGTGCCTCTAATCCCAGCTACTCCAGAGGCTGAGGCAGAATTGCTTGAACCCAGCAGGCAGAAGTTATAGTGACCCAAGATCGCACCACTGCACTCCAGCCTGGGTGACAAGAGCAAGACTCTGTCTCAAAAAAAAAAAAAGAAATAAGAATCTGTCACTGGATTTGGTGTTATGGAGATGACTGCTGTACTTGGAAAGTGCAATATTCATAAAATAGTGGATATTTTATGAATAGTCTAAGGTGAAACCTGTTCAAGGGGGAATGGAGAACTTAAAACCACAGACCTCTTTCAAAATGTCTTGTTATATAAAGGGAAACAAAAAATAGTGTAGCAGTTGGAGTTGGACAGGGGATAAAGGAAAGATGGGTCTTTTCATGTTTTTAAAAAATGCAGGCTATGTTTCAACATGTTTATATGTTAATGAGAATAATCCAGGAAAAAAAAATTGAGGGGGCAATTGAAAGGGCAATGTCCTTACCACCTAAGGTAAAAGGAAATGAATGGGCCCTGAAAAGGAGCATAAATTGTTCATCCATTTTAATAGGAGGGAAAAAGCAGAGTATGTGAAAACAGCAGCAGGTAGATTTTCTGATGGGATTATTATGAAGTTCTCAGCGAAATGGGAGTGAGAAGATCTGGAGGTTTTAGGAGAGAAAAGGTGAGTTACTCTTCCAGGAAAGTCAGAGAGTAGATTGACAAGTGAAATGTACCAGGACTAATGGGGCAATACTGACAGCCCATTTAAGGTTTGTTGTCAAATTTAAAATGAGATAAGCCAATATGATTGTGTTTTGCTCCAGCCACTTTCAGCTGTCAGGTACAGGAATGTACAGTTAAACTTAACCAGGGCTAGCATTTAGCCAGAGGAGGACAAACAGGGAAAAAAGAGAGTTGAGACTTAAAACCTCTAATGGTTATAGTGATGGACTAGCGAAATGAGGACGTGGGAGTTGATGGATGAACGCTGTCTTAGAGGGGTCAGAGTATTGACGGTGAAGGGTAGGGGAACAGTACTAGAGGGGAATGATCTCAACTACAGGAGTTGGCAGTGAGAGAGTGGCATGTTTGAAAAATTCAGTGCATGTTTATTTGGTAATGAGAAGCCATGGGGATGTATACGGTAGAGGACAAAGGTAGGAGAAAGGTCACTGACTATCAAAAAAAGATGGTCGGATGGATCATCTAAATGAGTGTAGCTGTAACCAGAGATTATGACAGAAGTAGTAGAGGGAAAACTAACAGGTGTCAAATACTTAGAAATGCAAGGTCATGACTAGGAGGTTGTGTTACAGATGAATACAACTGGTAAAGTCTTACGGCATGTGCTTCAAAGAAGCTTTAGAGAGAAGGAAGAAAAAACTGCCTGAAGTAGCAATGAGGAGCAAGAGAGATATACCTTATGTCATCTCTAGGTCCAATGGAATGTGGGATATGAGAGAAAAAGGAGCCACCACTTGAGTGGGTTGTTTGTAGAAGCCACATTTTAGTTAGAGCAGGGTAAGGAATCTTCATAGAAGATTGGCAGTAAAACATTTTGCTGATGACATAACTGGAGTTCAAAAGGACACAACGTAAGGTATGGAGAGTTAGGTATGAGTGAGAAGTTGAGACAGAATTAGTGGATGTACAGAATTAAATAGGGATAAGAGTTTTGGGAAGCTTGGACTTCTTGTGGTAACTGAGATAAACAGCACTACAGAGATGATTAAATTAGTACTGTGGGCCCTCTTAGAACAGTTTGTCTTCAAACTTTTTTGCTTAACCCATCTCACGTTTTTAACTCAACATCTAAAACTTCTCATTAAAAGTTTTAAATATTTTCAGACCAGGCATGGTGATTCACACCTGTAATCCTAGCACTTTGGGAGGCTGAGGCAGGCAGATTGCCTGAGTTCAGTTCAGACCAGCCTGGGCAACATGGTGAAACCCCGTCTCTACTAAAATACAAAAAAAAAAAAAAAAAACCATTTAGCCGGGCATGGAAGCATGCGCCTGTAGTCCCGGCTACTCAGGAGGCTGAGGCAGGAGATTTGCACGAACCTAGAAGGCGGAGGTTGCAGTGAGCTGAGATTGCGCCACCGCACTCCAGCCTGGGAGACAGAGTGAGACTCCAAAATAAATAAATTAAATAAATAAATAAATAAATAAATAAAGTTTACATATTTTCAAATAATGGGATTTCTAGTGAATATATTGAGATATAAAACCATAACTGGTATGTCACTCTTTAAAATTTAGATGGCCACAAGGGAGGCTTAAGTGGGAGGACTGCTTGAACCCAAGAGGCCAGCCTGGGCAACAGAGTAAGGCCTCATCTAAAAAATTATTAATTAAAATTTAGATGGAATTTATACACCATCTCAATTTGATAACCAACATCATACATTTAAGAATTAATGGCTGGACGTCATGGCTCATGCTTCTAATCCTGGCACTTTGGGAGGCCAAGGCGGGAGGACCACTTGAGGTCAGGAGTTAGAGACCAGCTTGGCCAGCACGGTGAAACCCCGCCTCTACAAAAACACAAAAATTAGCTGGGCATGGTGGCAGGTGCCTGTAATCCCAGCTACTCAGGAGGGTGAGGTAGGAGATCGCTTGAACCCAGGAAGTGGAGGTTGCAGTCAGCCAAGATCGTGCCATTGTGCTCTAGCCTGGGTGACAGAAGAAGACTCTTGCTCAAAAATAAATAAATAAATAATGGGCAAACCTTTAACAATTGGAAATTTTACACTGCATCTTCCTCCTTAAGCTTGTATTTCCATTCCACTTCCTTCAGAGAATTTGTCCTAACGTAACAGTTCGATGCTCTGTAGTCTTTTATTGATTACTCTATTTAGGAAAAATTCTCAAATCTTCAGATGCTACAGTTCCTTTCTATCTTAATTGATCTAACTATTTTAATAGTACCGTATCAGAAAAAAAGAGTAGGAATGAATTCAATGTTCATCACCAAAGGGAACAGGTAAATTATTGAAGATTACACAATTAGTAATAGAGCAAGATAAGACTTAACACGTGGCTCTTCTTACATTCAACTCACTGTTCTTTTCACTACGTCACACTGTCACTGCAGTAAATAATAAAACATGATAATGAAGACACTGTTAATAATGAAGCATACAGGTTCAAATCCTAGCTAGAAAAAAAAATGAGAGAACATTAAAAGCTCAAGCTCTTGAAGAATGGGGTAAAAATAGAAATCAATATCTGTCTTAAAAGTTTTCCCACCTGATTTTTCTTAACTCCATTTGTAACAGTTTGAAATATCCTTGGAGACAGCTTTGAAACATTTCTTTTTGACCTCCGAGGTATTGTTATATGAAGTCTTGGTGTTGCAAGTACAATTTTACATGTATCTTTCGTGCAACCTGGAAGACCTGTCTCCCCAGGCACTGTTTTGTCATTTCCTTCCTTAACTTCCTGTTGTGAAGTCCCTTCTGTTGTCCTCTCACTATCAGAAACCATTAACAGACTGCCATTTTTAATAGGAACACAATTAGTACTGAGAGTCTCAGCATTAGTATTTTGAAATTGTTCATCAGCAGAATCAATGCCTTCTAAAACAAACATGTCCTTTTTGGACCCAGTGGTTGCAACTACATTCTCCTTTGAGTGAAGAATTTGTTTAGCCAACTGAGCTCTAGTTAATATCTTGCTTGGGGCTTCTGTAGCCAAAAAATTTTCCTGTTCTTGGTTCCGAGTTGGAAGTTCTGCAAAACATACAAAACAAAACAAAACAAATTATATAAGGATCATAGGAAACTAAGAGATAAATTAGGTTAGGAATGTTCCACCCTCCTGCCCAGTCTTTCTCTGAGTGTCTCTTCTACGATTCAAGCTTTTGTCCACAGCCAAAGTTTAATGCCCACACAAGGAAAATAATTACCTAGAACATTTAACTATATATTTAAGTAACGAACTAAAACAAACCAAAATAGTTTACCGTAAGTTAAATTGTGCAGTGGTGCTTTCTTTTCCTGCTGGCACTGAATCTTTTGTTTGACTGGGAGGAAAATATCATTATTTGATGATTCTAGAGGAACTCCTTGGACCGAGGCTAAGGTTTTATTTTTTAAAGAAAGAAGAAGTTGAATTGTATTAGTCACTAAGAAAAAAACATATTTTAAAATTCTTGAAATAAAGACACTTAGATTTAGTAATGATCAGACCATTATAGTACTTTCACAATATATGATAGTTACATATATTTTTATATTTTTGGCTGTATTATCTTCTAATACCTTTACCCCATTCTCTATACCAACATTACGGTGAGGAAGAATTTTTTAAAACCTTCTCCAAGACACAACCCACCAGCTCTAGACAAAAGTATTAGACTTAGAAACCTAGAGATCTGGAACTCTGGTGCTGCCACAAATTGGATATGTATATGTTAAGATTACAATATAAAGTTTCACCCAGTCTTGAAAATTCCGATTCTGTTTCTGGTTGCTGTGAATTTCTAAAGTATGAAACACAGTCGAAGAGTTGTAACTTACTCCTTAAAAATTAAAATGTTGAGACGCAACAGCAGACTCAGCCATAATTTATATCCTTTAGACAATTTTTAGTAGGTCTTCAAATGCTCACAAGTTGTAGGTTTCTCAACTAGACAAATAAGAACTAATAGCACTGCTTACATTTTATTCTGCTTTACCTCCTAGATCTTTAAAGTTTAATGTTTCTGGAATGTAGTTTCTTTCACACAAAAAGGGGATGATAATAGACTTAAAATTTGAGCCTGAGAAGAATTATCGTATATGTTTAATTTTAAATCTTATACTTGAAAAGACTGGTAGTGACTATGTTTTAATAAGTATGGCACTTTGGTCTCAGAAATCTTAACATAAAGATTTCATTATAACAACGTGTCACAAAAAGAAACAGTAAGTTTCTATATCTTTAACTCATTCTACTGGAAATGGCAAGGCAATTCAGTAGTAATTCAATCAAATGCAACAAGTTATATTTATCCACTTATGTGGGAGTCCCAGGTTCATGCAGACTCTCTAAAAGGTTTCTAAAACTATATACAAAATTTGTATTTGTATTTGTGTTTATATTATCTGGGGGAAAGGGTCACCAGATTCTCAAAATACTCAGGTATTTCTTACTCTCAAATGCTACCTTATTATATTTGAACACTTTAATATACGTTATTTCATTTGCTTCTTCCTTTTCTCCCAGGCTATATGAGAAATAGATGACTGTGAGTCTCCCTACCTCTACCCCCAATTTCCCTTAGAAAACTCTGTGTTAGAATATGTCACTGTCTTGGAAATGCAACAGTATACCCACAATCTACTGTGTAGTGGTTTAGAGCACGGGCTTGCTAAGAGATACCTATACTCAATTATCAACTTATCACTTGTTACCTATGAGACATAGAGCAAGCAGACTTACTCTCTTTATAATCCCCATTTATAGACCACTAATGGGTATCTACCCATAGTGTTTGTTGAAAGGATTAAAAGAGATAATACAAGTAAAATATCTTTCATTATCAATGACTGAAACTCATTAAAATCTCAATTTCAATTGTTGTAGTGTCATCTTTCCAGATCATTCTCTCAAATCCAGTGATTATCCAAACAAAATGTACACTTCACAATCCCTCATCTCCTTCAGATCCTTTGCCCTCATTAATCAGCTTAAATTTCATCATGACTCCTTCACACACACCCTCCTTTGTCCTTCTGTCACTTCATTCTATTTGGCAAAATTACAACCCAGTTAAATCCAGCTCCCTCCCTATTCTACACCAGCACCTTAGCACCTAAACAGGGCTAAGGAAAACTCACAGCCATATTTACTGGTTCCATTTTCAATTCACGTCCACAAATCTTAAACAGATCTTCTGCGTTACCCAGGAAATCAAATTTAGGCCTCTCCCAAACTATTCAAACCTCTACCTCCTCAAACTTCAGCTGAGGAAGTTTACTTCTTATTTCAGATTATTTGTGAAGTCATACAATAAAAACCCACCAACATCTGTGTAAATGTCTTTTTCTGTTAACAATTGGTCTGTCTGTGTTCTGATCAAACCTCTCATGATGCATTGGATTATATTTCCTCAACTACTGAAGGGCATCATACTAGCAATTTCAATTTTTTTTCTTCCTACTTCATTATTCCCAACAGCATATAAAAATGCTGCATTTCACCAAGTACTAAAAATTATAAAACCTTAAACTACACTTGCCATTATTTCTTTGCAACCCTCAAAAAAAAAGGCTGTTTATGTTCACTATTGCCAATTCCTCTTGTCACATTCTCTCTTGAACCCTTTCACGTAATGTTTTCACTGCTATCATTCCACCACAGCCGCCCTCCATCAAAGTCACCAATGACCTTCACATTGCTAAATCGAACAGCAGAATCTCAGCCTACTTGACCAATTAGGAGCATCAGACAGCTGTCAACTCCCACCTTAAAGTACTTCATCCTCTTGGCTTTCACAGTATCACCTTCCTGGTTTTCCTTCTTCCTCACCATCTTCTCAGTGGCCTTTCTACTCTTTTCTTTTTACCTTTTTTTTTGAGCTGGAGTTTTGCTCGTTGCCCCGGCTGGAGTGCAATGGCATGATCTCAGCTCACCACAACCTCCGCTTCCCGGGTTCAAGCGATTCTCCTGCCTCGGCCTCCTGAGTAGCTGGGATTACAGGCATGTGCCACCATGTCTGGCTAATTTTGTATTTTTAGTAAAGATGGGGTTTCTCCGTGTTGGTCTGGCTGGTCTTGAACCCCCGACCTCAGGTGATTCTCCTGCCTCAGCCTCCCAAAGTGATGGGATTATGGGTGTGAGCCACGGTACCCGGCCGGCCTTTCTACTCTTTCTTCTACCTTCCAAATGCTGGAGTACCCCAGGACCCAGATCTTGAATGTTTTCTCTTTCTACACTTACTCCTTGATGACCTCATCTAATCTCATTGCTTTTAAAACACCATTTAGGTGCTAATGATGCCCCAATGTACTTTTCTCACCTTGATCAATTCCCTAAATTCCAACTAGTTTTTTCCAACACCCTAATACCTAAGTTTAGATTTTTAATAGAGATTATCAAAAATTAACATAACAAAATATTAATGAGCCCATACTCCATTCCTCCCTCAATTAAATCATCCTCCTGGTTGCTTAGGCCACAACCAAAAACATAAAACAAAAAAACACCCTAGAGCTATCCTTTATATCTTTTTATTTTACATTCTACACCCAATCTATGAGCTAATCCTATCGGCTCTACCTTCAAAACACAGCCAGAGTCCAGCCATGTACTATCTGTACATTTACTATCTGCACTACTAACACCTGAACCAAGCCAACACTGGCTGTCATCTGACTTACTGCAGTAACTCTATTTCAGAACAGCCAGAATGATATTTTAAAAACATAAGTCATTGTACATTCACATGCTCAAAACCCTCCAATGGCTTACTCTGCTCACAGTAAAAGCCAAAACTCTTACATTTACCTATAAAGCCCTTATATTATCTGACCCACTCTTATTTATCCCTTCCTCCTGAGCTCTATCTACTCACTCCATGACACACTAACTTTATAGCTGTCCTTCAACATGTCAGGAATGCGATTTCAAGGCATTTGTTTGTTTTTTTTTTTTAGAGACGGAGTCTCGCTTTGTCGCCCAAACTGGAGTGCAGTGGATCTCGGCTCACTGCAAGCTCCGCCTTTCGGGTTTACGCCATTCTTCTGCCTCAGCCTCCCGAGTAGCTGGGACTACAGGCGCCCACCACCTCGCCCGGCTAGTTTTTTGTATTTTTTAGTAGAGACGGGGTTTCACCGGGTTAGCCAGGATGGTCTCGATCTCCTGACCTTGTGATCCGCCCATCTCGGCCTCCCAAAGTGCTGGGATTACAGGCTTGAGCCACTGCGCCCAGCCTGATTTCAAGGCATTTGTAACAGGTGCCTAGATCATCTTTCCCCATTCCTCAAGATACACGTATCTATCATCACATTCAATTTTGTGGGCTCAAATTCCCAAATTCAAATTATTGAAGCTTACTCTGACCACCCCACTGAAAATTACATACCCCTCCAACTCTTCCCATTATCCCAATTCTGCTTTTTCTCTTTCCACTTTTCCTCTTCTACTATGCCATAAAAATTACTTATTTAATATGTTAATTATGTCTTCCCACAACGTGCATGTGAGCTACACAAGGGCAAGGATTTTTGTCCATTTTGTTCACTGCTATATTCTGAGTACCAAAAACAGTGTCTGAAACATTAAACACTTAAGACATTACAGCTTTTTAGCTAACACATAAAACTAACCTCTTAGTGAACTGTTATCTGACTGGAATGATTTGTTGTTTTCCTTTTCTTCACATAGATAGGTATGCTGCAATTTTTTTTTTTCAACTCTGTTAGGAGTGAAGGTTTCATTATTTCTACTTTTCTGTGGTTCCAACAAACTACTGTTTCTTGGTGGCTGTTCTTGCTTGTCACGCAGTACTTTTTCTTTCATTCTTTGAAATATTTTTCCCGGTGATTCATAGTTTGCTTTATTTTTTAATCCATCCTTGTTGGGCTTTATAGCACTGATATCAAGAGAACTGTTAGAGGTAGTAGCCTCTGTTAGCATAGTTGATTGAAATATATTTTTATTGTTAGAAGTGGTCATTTTAGGAACTGATTCTTTTATGGTCATTCGATTTTAAAGAGGAGTTCTGATATTTCACCAAATCTTTTACAGGAGTAAGTGTGCCTGAAGGAATGCTGTCAAAAAATATTGCATCCATGGGCAGATTTCTCCTTTGAGAAGATGTCTCTGGAGGTAAGTAAATTCTTGAATGTTTCAAAGGTGTTGCAATCATCTTGACAAGGCAGTAGCAACCAAGTTCTTCTAACAGAAAATTCACTTAAGCACAATTTTCATATAGAACTTCAGAAGCGATCCACAGAAACCTGTAGTTCAATGTAAAATCAGCCTTTATCATGCTTTGGTGCAGAAAATGTTTAAAGTTTATTTGCTTTCCACAACATTATACTAATTAAAATGTTTAACTGGTTCATAACAATACTAGATAATCTATAGCTCACAAATCAGACTAAAATTTTATTTTTATTAAAGTCTCCTTAACAAAAGAGCTGGGTGTGATGGTGTACACATTTGTAGTACTAGCTACTTGGGAGGCTGAGCAGGGAGGATCACTTGAGCCTGGGAGGTCATGGCTGCAGGGAGTCATGATTGTGCCACTGCACTGCAGCCCGGGTGACAGAGCAAGACCTCGTCTCAAAATAAAATAAAATAAAACAAAACAAAATGAAATAAAAGATGCATGCAAATGGCAATACATTAGATTACAAAAGATAAAGTTCCACAAATATAATTTTTCCCTTTAGGCAGTTATATTTTAAGGCAGCAACTACAATGATCTAGTCTAATAAAAGCTAAAAAAAAACTATTCAATTATTTAATAATACCCAATCCCGATTTTTTATGCTCTAGAGCATTTACATTTTAAGGTCTTAGCTGAAAAATCCTCAAATAAATGGTAAATTATTTTCATTTGGCCAGGCGCGGTGGCTCAAGCCTGTAATCCCAGCACTTTAGGAGGCCGAGACGGGTGGATCACGAGGTCAGGAGATGGAGACCATCCTGGCTAACACAGTGAAACCCCGTCTCTACTAAAAATACAAAAAACTAGCCGGGAGAGGTGGTGGGCGCCTGTGGTCCCAGCTACTCCGGAGGCTGAGGCAGGAGAATGGTGTAAACCCGGAAGGCGGAGCTTGCAGTGAGCTGAGATCCGGCCACTGCACTCCAGCCTGGGAGACAGAGCCAGACTCCGTCTCAAAAAA
>NW_016807955.1:385932-403261 GCF_001698545.2 Rhinopithecus bieti
GAAGCCAAGGCGGGCAGATCACTTGAGGTCAGGAGTACGAGACCAGCCTGGCCAATGTGGTGAAACCCGGTCTCTACTAAAATACAAAAGTTAGCCAGGCATGGTGCCACACACCTGTAGTACCAGCTACTCGGGAGGCTGAGGCAGGAGAATGGCGTGAACCCGGGAGGCGAAGCTTGCAGTGAGCGGAGATCGCACCAGTGCACTCCAGCAAGACACTGTCTCAAAAAAAAAAAAAAAAAAAAAAAAAAAAATCTGGCCATAAGCATTTGTAGTACAGTGATGCACTGCATAATGACATCAAACCCATAAGATTATTTTGGTGTACCCTTTTTTTTAACTTATTTTTACTGTACCTTTTGTATATTTTGGTATGTTTAGATACACAAATACTTATTATGTTACAACTGCCAACAATATTCAGTAAAGTAACATGCTGTACAGGTTTGAAGCCTAGAAGCAATAGGTTATAACATATAGCCTGGGTTTTTATAAGTACACTCTATGATACTGGCACAATGAAAAAATTTCCTGAGAATGTACTTCTCAGAACATATGACAGTCAGTTACAAGTGACACATATAAACACAGAACTGAAACTAAACAATTATGTATATGATCCTGAATATAACTACTCCTCCTCCTCCTTCCAAAAAGACATGGAGAGTTCTTGTAAGAATTTACTGTAGTGGTAGCAGTAATAATAACTATTACTATGGAATGGGTCAAAAATCCCAGAGCACACTAACCAAAACTGGGACACAGAATTAGGGGAAAAATAGAATTTTAACAGGCAAATGATACACTTGAAAAAAATACTCAGCACATATGACAAAGTGCTAATTTACATAACATTCAAAGAGACCTAATAAATCAACTTTAAAAAATGTACAAAACAGAAAACCATCACGGGACATGAAAGGCAATTAATAGAATACAAAAAGGCCAACAAACGAGTCAAGTGACACTTAATTTTACTCATAAATGGAAATGCAAACTAAAAGTAATTTTTTTCATATCACATTGGTAAAGATTAATTTCAAAATGCAAGTCTGCATACTATTGACACGGGAATTCCACTTCTAACTTGTTTTTTCCTATAGAAACATCTGCATAAGAATGCAAATATATATGTATCATAATAGTCGATATTTACTGAATATTTACATGCCAGTCACTATATAATCTAACAGCTTAACTCGAAAGAGTTAAGTACTGTTATTACTCCCAATTTGAAAAAAGAGGAATTAAGGTATAAGGTGGTTAAGTAACCTGACCAAGGTCACTTGACAGTAAGTGAGAAATAGGATCCGATTCTACCCGACTTCATAGCTTAAGTTCTTTACCAAAAGGCAGCATAGTCTACACAGCCACCAAACAGGGAAATTCATGCTGCAGTACCTGCAGCATAAAATGAAATTAAACAACCCAGATGTTTACCAATAAAGGACAAAATAAATTCCACACATCCATACAATTTACTCTATGTATTCAATAAACATATATACATGTGCTTACACGGAAAAGCGTCCAAGAAATATTAAATTGAAAAAGAAAGTAACAACATATAATTGCATTTGTGTAAAAAAATTTAAATAAATAAATAAAACACAAACAAGCATAGAGAAAAACTCTGGAAGCAGTGAACCAAATTGTAAACAGTGATTATCTTCGAAGGGCAGGGTGAAGCGGCGTACCATTTTCTTGAACTCCTGAGCTCAAAAAGACCACCCGCCTCGACCTCCCAAAGTGCTGGGATCACAGGCGTGAGTTACTGCGCCCGACCATTTTCTAAATAATTTTATTAACATCTAAAGCTGTTTGCAACAAGCATGCAATTTAACCAGAAGAAAACATAAGCTGAATGATCAATTGCTTCTATAGCCCGGTGGGTCCTGGGGTCCCAAGGGGAAGACTTGGGTAGTGAGGCATATAATTTTCCCACTTGGTATTCTTAAAAAAAAAAAAAAATTATTTTAGAACAAAGACCTAGAACGCTCACCATCGAAATAAATCTGAGCAATCCTGTTCTACTCTCTTAAGTACAGTAGACATGCAACAAGTGAACATCGAGTGCGAAGCTGTAAAATCAGTACCAAAGCCAGAAATCTATAAATAAATAAATAAATAAATAAATAAATAAATAAATAAATAAATAAAACTGCGTGAGCCGACAAGCTTAAAGGGCAGGACGCCCACCATCGACGGGGACCCACGGCAGGAGGCTAGCGGAGGGCGCGGGAGGACGTACCTTGGGTGAAGGGCCTTGCAGGGACAGATTGCCGCAGTCCCGGCTCGGCTCCGCGCGGAGGGAAGGCCGGACGCCGCCCGGCTCGCGCCTCAGGCCCACGGTGGTCCCTGCCCACGGCGGCCGGGCACCAAGCGACGCTTACCCCATCCGCGAGATACTCTCACACAACACTTCCGCAATTCAAATTTGAAGAGCCCGCCCTCCAGTCAGCCCGGGATTGGCACTCTCGGGTATGCGCCACCGTGCGTCTCACAGGGACGCTAGAAAACTGCAGGCGGCCTCCGCACTCCGTGGACGGTAGTGTGTCCACAAAAAGTAGGCGACCCTAAGCTGTCACGGGCAGGGGGCGAGATCCTCTAGTTTTCCTCCAAGTTCGTTTCCTCTTCGCAAGGCACCCGCCCACCCTGAATCCCGCCTTTCCTCCCGTGAAGCTCTGCCGGGGCAAGGCTGACGTCGCACGCGGTGGGCCGCGAGCGCGCTCCGGCGCTCCTGCGGCCAAGTTTGGCCCTTCCTAGCTGCCGTCCTCCCCCACTAGGCTGTGCGCAGTAGCGGCTGTTATCCGTCTCTTCCGTCTCAGGAAAACAGCGTGCTCGGTGGGTTTCAGAGAACGTCTGTTTTTCTGCCCTCCATGTTTGAGGGGGAGAAAGAACATTTTGTTCTTGAGGGGATGATGGATTGAATGTAAAGTTACGCACAAAGTGGGATGTTTAGTTTGAACCATTCCCTCAAGAAGTGTGATATTTTGGGGCATGGGGGATAGGTTCTCGCTCTGTCGCCCAGGCCTGAGTGCAGTGGCGCAATAACGGCTCACTGCAGCCTGGAACTCCAAGGGATCTTCCCACCTCAGCCTCCGAGTAGCTGGAACTACAGGCGTGCGCGACCGTGCTTGGCTAATTTTTAATTTGTAGAGAGGAGGTCTCGCCATGTTGCCTGGGCTCGTCTCCAACTCCTGGATTCTAAGCGATCCTCCCATCTTGGCCTCCCAAAGTGCTAGGATTACAGGCAAGCAACCGCGCTGGGCCAGGAAGTGATTATTTTTTTTTTAATCACCTCACATTCTAGAAACATTAATTTCAACAACTGTAGGTTGCTGCGTGCAGCTTGTGACGGTGGCCCCCAGACTGCGTCCCGCTTTAGGCTGCACCTAGTGAATCTCCGCTATAATCACTGCGGAGTAACCGGGTGTATCCTTCGCCTTGTATAGGGCACATTGGTTCAGTCTTGAAAGTAGAGAAGGGGAAGCGAGGGTAGTGAGGTGTGTTTTCATCCCTGAACCCTGTTCAACTCCAGCCCTGCATGAAGTCTGTCCTCTTCCCCCCATCCACATTTGTGATGAGAGCTTCTTTTTATTTTATACTTTCATCTAAGAAAATTACTCAACTTCCTAGTCACATATCACATTTCCCCATTAAGAGGCTTTACTGAAAAGGTTGTAATGGATTGTTTTTTTTTTAAGTGGTTTTTGCAATCCCTTCTAAATCCTGCATCTGTTGTACCCGCGTGAGTTAGAGAAATGCCACACTTTGAGACAAATTTAAGAGTCCTTTATTAGCCGGCGACCGAGAGATGGCTAAAGGTCGAAATTCTTGGCCAGAGGAAGGGGGTGGGTAGTCCTTCTTAGCTAAGGGAGAGCTTATCATGTGGAAACAAGGCTAGGTGATTGTAAAAACAAAGTAAAAAGGTTAGGTATTACACATCTGAATTTTGTACACACTGAATAATGAAAATCCAAAATATAAATTTAAAACATCCACATGAATGCAAGTAAGGAAAAGCAACAGTTGGAGGTAGGGGGAAAGGAAGCAAACTTACCTGGATAAAATGAAGTTTCTTTCTTGTACACCATAATGAGAAAGTGATTGGACATGGATTTGCACTAGTTTTGTGGGAACCCGCCTTAAAACAGGTTAAATGGCATGTGTGAAATATACTTTGATAGGGGAAGTTTGAAGGGATGGTCATTCAGATTTCAAAGCACCTGAAATTGAGGTGTAAGAGGTTTCTGTGCCTGATGAAGATGACCATGGCTCACAAGTTTAGGCAAAATAGGAACCCTGAAGTATTAACGGCAGGCACTCAGAAATGCACACTTTTTTTTAATTGACCACTTCTCATGTAAGAAGGAAGTAGTATATAGTATGTAGTATGCCCCAATGTGAATGGCCGCAGGAATTTACATAAGATGACTAGTAATTTTCCAAACAAAACTGGATTAAACAGTTTGTGGATAACAAAGTGTGATGAGAAGGCCTAGAGGCCAAGCTACAGTTCATCTGTCCCTTAATGGCAACATGCTGTAACTGCCCAAGGGGTTCACCTTGCCTGCTCCCTAGACAGAGCAGATTCAAGACAAGGGAATTGCAATGGAGAAAGAGTAATTGATGTGGAGCTGGCTGTGCAGGAGACTAGTGTTTTATTATTACTCAAATCAGTCTCCCCTGAGCTTTTGGGGATCAGAGTTTTGGAGGATAATTTGGTGGGGGGAACCCAGTGAACTGGAGTGCTGATTGGTCGGGGATGAAATCATAGTGAGTAGAAATTGTTTTCTTGCGTTGAGTCAGTTCCTGGTTTGGGGGGTCACAAAATCAGATGAGCTAGTTTATTCATCTGGGTGGTGCCAGCTGATCCCCTGTGTGCTGGGTCTGAAAAATATCTCAAGCACTGATCTTAGGAGCAGTTTAAGGAGGGTCAGAATCTTGTAGCCTCTAGCTGCATGACTCCTAAACCGTAGTTTCTAATATTGTGGCTATTGTTAGTTCTACAAAGGCAATCTAGTCTCCAGGCAAGAAGGAGGTCTGCTTTGGGAAAGGGCTATTACTGTCTTTGTTTATAGATTACAAACTAAGTTTCTTCCAAAGTTAGTTCAACCTACACTCAGGAATGAATAAGGACAGCTTGGAGGTTAGAAGCAAGAAGGAGTCAGTTAAGTTATATTTCTTTCACTGTTTCAGCCATAATTTTGCAAAGGCAGTTTCAATGCTGCCCTGGATTGGCCCTCCTCTAAGTTTCTGTCTGCTTGCAGGGGAGACTAATGAGAAAATGGTTGGAAATGGATTTGCAGTTCACAGCCACCTGGGATAATCTGTCCCATCCTAGGCCTATACTTCATGGGAACACATGCAGACACCCATGTAGGGTCCAAAAAAAGGGATATAAAAGGAAGAGACAGAAAGCTTCACGCTGTGTGTGAGTTGCTACCAAGGCATCTGGGGCTGCTTAGCCTGGAGGAGTATTCCCAGGACCATGGAAAGTTGTAGCAGGACTACTAACTGACCATATGACACTTTTGGAGAAAGTAGAAAAATGCTGTTTCATCAAGGCCAAGGGTTCTTAAGCAGGAAAAGTTTTGCCCCCCTTGGGACAATTGGCAATGTTTGGAGACATGTATGAATGTCACAGTTAGGGAGGGTACCAGTGTCATCTTGTGGGTAGAGGACAGATACACTACTAAACGTCATAGTGTAATGGTGGGGGGGGGACAGCCCCCCCAACATTACAAAGGATTAACTATTTTAAAATGTCAGTAGTGCCATGGTTAAGAAATTCTACTCTTGGCAGATACAGCCCTGAAACAGGATTTCAGACCCCTTTCATGCTCTTAGCTGGGTGCCCTTATGTAGGGCACAAAGTAAAACCACTACTCCCCTGTATAGGCTACAAGAAGGGAGTCAATGAGGAAGTTATCCAGGTTTTATGAGAGGAGGACCCTTCAGTGAAAAAGGCTGCCAAAGAAATTGCTATGTGATGGAGACAATATACAAACACATAATCATATTACAAATTGTGATAAGTGTTGAGGATATATCAGTTCAGATCACCCAGGAAGCTGATGCCAAATTGGAATGAGGATTATTAGGAAATAGGTCCTGTGAAAGACCAAGGCGGGGAGGAAGAATTGGACCTGGGAAATCTTCAGATATTGATACAGATCTGACATTTGTAAAAGGAAAGATTGATGAAAGTGGAATTGGGTAGGTGCAGTCTAAAATTACAGTGGAGATTTGACAAGGTCTTGGCTAACCCAATAGGAAGATTTGGGGTTGTCTATCAGAGAAGTCCTGCAGTGGGCAGACATGGCCAGGCCCTGGTATCCACCAGACTGGAGGCTGCCTGGGAAGAACATGGCCTTGGCACAAAGATTTTAACAGATCTCAAAGGCTTTGCAGCCAGAGGCTGTCAGCTAACTGCACTCCTTACAGCTCAGTGACTACCTTTTTTTTTTTTTTTAACTAAAGATCAGAATTGCATGTTTCCATGCCTGCCACAGAAGAATAATTAAAAGAGTATAGCAGCAGGATTTCATTTTCAGGGCTTTCTATTTTTTTTTTTTTTTTGCAACCCACAGTAAGAAATATTGTACATTGTAACCTAATAAATATACAAAACTACAATTAACTAAAACAAAAAGCTTTAAAAGTATTACTGAACATTACTTTGTGCAGTGCATGCTGTTATTTTCTGTTTCCTCTTTTTAAAAAAAAGCTGCCTATGGTGTATGATTATAATATGAACATTTTCATGTTTCTGCATGGTCAGGACTTTTAATTTTAAAAAAACCTAAGGTAAAATTCACTTAAAATAACCATTTTAAAGTGCACAATTCAATGACATTTAATGCATTCACAATGTTCTGCAGCCACCACCTATAAAACATTTTTTATCATCCTAAAAGGAAATCTCATACCCTTTAAGCAGTCACTCTCTCTTGTCCCCTCCCCACAGTCCTAGGCAAACACCAGTCTTCTTCCTGTCTCTATGAATTTACATATTTGGATATTTCATATAAATGGAATCATACAATATTACAATATGGACCTTTTATGTATAACTTCCTTCACAGTTTTTTTCTGAGGTTTATATACCTCAAAAATTGTACATTGTAGATCAGTACTTGATTCCTTTTTATGGCTGACAGTAGTCAATATTTTGTGTGTGTGTGTGTGTGTGTGGGTGGGTGTACCACATTTTATTTATCTGTTCCTCCATTGACATTTGGGTTATTTCCACCTAAATCTATAATACCCTAGTTTGAATTGATACCAGCTTAGTTTCAATAGCATACAAAAACTCTGCTTCTAAACAGCTGAGTCCTCTCCTGTATGTTTCTATCATTACCAATTACATCTATATACATCGTGTGTTCATTAACATAGATTTGTAATTATTTTATGTACTTGTCTTTTAAATCATATAAAAAAAGGGGAACCACACACCAAAAATATAGCCATCTTGGCTTTTGTATTTACTGATGTAGTTTTATTTATCTAACTTTTTGATTTCTTCTTAGAGCTTTTAGTTACTGTCTAGTTTTCTTTCATTTAAGCCTGAAGAACTCCCTTTAGTATTTCTTATAGTATAGGTCTACTTGTGACAAACTCCTTCAGCTTTTATTTACATGCTAATGTCTTAATTTCTCCATCATTTTTGAAGGACACTTTGCTGAATATAGAATTCTTGGTAGATAGTCTTTTTCTTTCAGCACTTTGACTATGTTATCCCACTGCCTTCTTGCCTACATAGTTTCTGATGAGAAATCAGATGCTCTTATTGTAGAGAATCACTTGTATGTGACAAATCTCTCCTCTCACTGCTTTTAAGATTTTTTTTTTGTCTTTGTCTTTTGACAATTTGATTATAATGTGTCTCAGTGTGGAACTGTTTATATTTATCCTTCTTGGAGTTTGTTGAGATTCTTGGGTGTATAGGTTCCTGTCTTTTACCAAATCTGGGCAGTTTTTGGTTATTTCTTCAACATTTTTTTTGCACTGTTTTATTTTTCTTCTCCTTCTGGGACTCCTGTAATGTGTACAGTGGTACTCTTGATTATTCCCATAGATTTTTTAAGACTCCAATAATTATTCTTCAGTTTTTTTCATATTTTTTAAAATTATTGAGACAGAGTCTGTTTCTGTCACACAGGCTGACAAGCAGAATTACGGTTCACTGCCTCATGAACTCCTGTGCTCAAGAGGTCTTTCCACCTCAGCCTCCCAAGTAGCTCAAACTACAGACACATACCACGATACCCAGCTAACATTTTTTAAAAAAATTTTTATAAAGACAGAGTCTCACTATGGTCTTGAACTCCTGGGCTCAAGCGATTCTCCTGTCTCAGCCTCCCACAGTGCTGAGATTACACGTGTGAGCCACCATGCCTGGTCATTCTTTTTTCTTTATACTCCTCAGTCTGGATAATTTTGATTTTAGTTGACAGTTGTAAGTTCACTCTTTCTTTATTCTGCCTGCTCAAATCTGCTATTGTAACCCTGTAGTGAATTTTCATTTCAGTTATTGTATTTTTCAGCTTCACAGTTTCTACTTGGTTTCTTTTCATAATTTCTATCTTTGTTGATATTTTCTATTGTTAAGACATCATTCTTCTGGTTTCCTTTAACTCTTTGTCTGTGGTTTCCTTTACCTCTCTGAGCATATTTAAGACAGTTGATTTTAAATTTTTGTCTAATATGTT
Source organism: Rhinopithecus bieti (assembly GCF_001698545.2). Classification (NCBI taxonomy): domain Eukaryota; kingdom Metazoa; phylum Chordata; class Mammalia; order Primates; family Cercopithecidae; genus Rhinopithecus; species Rhinopithecus bieti. The sequence continues at coordinate 394,653 of NW_016807955.1, forward strand.
CAGGGTTTGTGCTTCCTTAGGGAGAGCTTATATTAATTTCTTCTGTAAATAAACTGTACTTTCTAGTTTCTTTGCATGCTTCATAACGTTTTTGCTGGAAACTGGACATTTGAATATTAAAATATGCTAACTCTGGATATCACATTCTTCTCCCTTCTCAGGATTTGTTGTTGTTGTTGCTTCCTGTGAAATATAGTTGTTTGCTTGTTTAGTGTCTTTTCTTTATGATCTTTGTAAAGTCTGTATTCTTTGTCATGTGTGGTCTCTGAAGTCTCTGTTCCTTTAGCTTGTGTTCAGCTGGTGCCTTGATAGATATTTTCCTGAACACCAGGAGCTATACTAGAATAGAATAAAATAATAAAAGAAAAGAAAGAAATAACAACAACAAAAAACCATCTTCCAACCTTTGAAGACTGACTGTGTGTTACAGCATGTTTTTAGTACTTAGTGAGGTCATTTATAACCCTGCCTAAACCTTCACTCCCTACTTGTGCTGAGCCCAAAGATAAGCAAGAATTAAAAGCTTACAGTCTTTATAGATTGTTTTTGAATATGCATCCTGCCCTAGGCATGTGCATAGCTTCTAAATTCCTCAGCATATAGAGACTTTTGAATAATTTCCCGAAGAAACTCTACCCAGCTTTCCCTTGCAGGCTTTCACTGCATATATTATTTGCGTCAATTGTAATTCTTTGCCCTAGGTGGCAGCATGTTGTCCATTTGTCTTATAATGTTTTTGAGGAATGTCTTCTGTGTAGCTGTTTCTTTTTTCATGCTGAATAGGTTTCAAGTTATGTAAAACAAAGTCAGGTGCGTTGTATCATTCTTTCAAATAGTGCTCTGTGATGGTAAATTTTGTGTGTCAATATGACTGTATCATGGATTGCCAGATGTTTGGTTAAACATTTTTTTCTTAGTTTGTCTGTGAGGGTGTTTCTGAATGAGATTAATTTTTGGATTGGACAGAGTAAAGCAGATTGCTCTTCTCAACATGGATGAGCCTCATCCAATCTGTTGAAGGCCTTAATAGAATAAAAGGCTGAGTAAGACAAAATTCTTTCTTTTGGCCAGAGTATATTTGAGCTAGGATATTAGTCTTCTGCCTTTGGACTCATTCTTGGACTAGAACTTACACCATTGGCTCTCCTGTTTCTCAGGCCTTCGTACTGGGTGATATGGTTTGGCTGTGTCCCCATAAAAATCTAATCTGGAATTGTAGTTCCCATAATCCCCATGTGTCATGGGAGGGACCTGGTGGGAGGTAATTGAATCATGGGGGTGGTTGCCCCATGCTTGTTCTTGTGATAGTGAGTTCTCATGATAGCCAATGGTTTTATAAGGGGCTCTTCTCCTTTTTGCTCAGCACTTCTCCTTGCCACTGCCATGAAGAAGGATGTGTTTGCTTCCCATTCCACCAAGATTGTAAGTTTCCTGAGGTCTCTCCAGCCATGCTGACCTGTGAGTCAATTAAGCCCCTTTCCTTTATAAATTACCCAGTTTGGGGTATATCTTTATTGGCATTGTGAGAACAGACTAATACACTTGGACTGGAACTATACCATTGACTCTCCTGGGTCACTAGTTTAGTGATGCAGATCTTGGATTTCTTAGCCTTCCATACTTCAGTGAGCCAATTCCTTAGAGTAAATGAATCTCTCTCTTTTTTTCTTCTATCTTTCTCTTTTTTTCTTCTCTCTTTCTCTCTCTCATTCCCTCTCTTTCCTGTTGGTTGTGTTTCTCTGGAGAATCCAGACTAACACTACACTGTCAAATAAGTTAGAACAGACAAACAAACACAATTCTCTAAGCATAAGGTCTGTGCTTCCTCCACAACCAGGGACCAAGGTCCCACACTGGAACCTTGAAGACAGGGTGCTGTCTTCAAGACTGCTGCCAAAGGTGCTGAGATGCTGAAGAAAGCAAGCTGAAAAATCCAGTTCTTCAGAAAGAAACATTTAATAGGACTTATGAACAGAAGCAGTGTGTTGGGTGGGCATAAGATGGTGGATCCGTCTACCTGCCCTCCAGAAAATATCCTTTGTAAAGCAAGCTTTTAGAGTGAAGATTTGTGTAGCTCATCATGCTTCAGACTTTCTTGTGAAATGTGACCACTGGGGAGATCAGATAAGCATCTTTATTTATGCTACAGGGATTGTTTATTTATAAGAAGTTGTCTATGTTACAGGCATTCTTAAAGACCTTGCTGCAGAAGTCATCATGGTCATGATGGCAGTTTCACTTCAAGGTGGCATCACTCTCGTCATGCAACAGGCTCTTTTCCCATGGGGTGGGAGGTCAATAAGGGCAATCAAAAATGCTGCAAAGCTTTTGTACAATAACATTTCCTCTTTTTACTTTTTTAATTGACAAATAGTTATTATACATGTTCATGGGTTACACAGTGATGTTTTTATACATATAATGCATAGTGATCAGATCTGGTTAATTAGCATATCCATGATCTCAAACATTTATCTTTTTCTGGTGTTGGAAACATTCAGTGTCTTTCTTTTTGCTGTTTGAAATTATATTTCTTTTTTTTTCTTTTTTCTTTTCTTTTTCTTTTTTTGAGACAGGGTCTCTGTCACCCAGGCTAGAGTGCAGTGGCACAATCTTGGCTCACTGCAGTCTCTGCCTCCCAGGCTCAAAGGATCCTTCCAGCTCAGCCTCAGGAGTAGCTGGGACTACAGGCACGTACCATCATGCCCAGGTAAATTTTGTATTTTTTGGTAGTGATGGGATTTCACCATGTTTCCTAGGCTGGTCTCAAATTTCTAGGCTCAAGCGATCCACCCTCCTCAGCCTCCCAAAGTGCTGGGATTACAAGTGTGAGCCACCATGTGTGGCCTGAAATTATATTCTTATTAACTATAGTCATCCTACAGTGATGCAGAACACTAGAACTTTTTCTTCTTATCTAGCTGTAATTTTATAACCTTTAATTAATCTCTCCTTACCCCTCCCTTCTCCCTATCATTCCCAGCCTCTAGTATCCTGTATTCTACTTTTTACTTCTATGAGATCAAATTTTTTTTTTTTTTTTTTTTTGAGACAGAGTCTTGCTCTGTCGCCCGGGCTGGAGTGCAGTGGCCGGATCTCAGCTCACTGCAAGCTCCGCCTCCCGGGTTTACGCCATATATGAGATCAAATTTTTTAGCTTCCACATATAAGTGAGAACATGTGGTGTTTAATGTTTTGTTTCTGGCTTATTTTACTGAACATAATGTCTTCCAGCTCCATCTATGTTATTGCAAATGACAAGATTTCACTCATTTTTTATAGTTTAATAGTATTCCATTTGTTTATACCACATTTTCTTTATCCATTCATTTGTTGTTGAACCCCCGGGTTTACGCCATTCTCCTGCCTCAGCCTCCTGAGTAGCTGGGACTACAGGCGCCCGCCACCTCGCCCGGCTAAATATTTTCAATAGTGGCTCTACTAGTTTACATTTCCACCAACAGTTAGAGTTTCCTTTCCTCCACATCCGTGTCAGAATCTGTTATTTTTTTGTCTTTTTGATGGTAGCCATTCTAACTGGGATGAAATAAAACCTCGTTGTGCTTTTTATTTGCATTTCCCTGATGATTAATGATGTTGGGCATTTTGTCATGTGTTTTTTGGCGCTCTCTCTCTCTCTGTCTCTCTCTTTCTCTCTCTCTCTCTGTCTCTCTCTCTCTCTCTCTCTCTCTCTCTCTCTCTCTCTCTCGCTCTGTTGCCCAGGCTGGAGTGCAGTTGCACGATCTCAGCACACTGCAGCCTCCACCTTCCAGGTTCAAACAATTCTCCTGCCTCAGCCTCCCAAGTAGCTGGGACTGCAGGTGTGTGTCACTATGCCTGGCTAATTTTTGTATTTTTTCCTAGAAAAGACCGGGTTTCACCATGTTGGCCAGGCTGGTTTTGAACTCCTTGCCTCAAGTGATCTGCCTACCTTGGCCTCCCAAAGTGCTGGATTACAGGTGTGAGTCACCATGCCCAGCCTGCCATTTTTATATATCTTTTAAGAAATGTCTGTTCAGATCATTTACTCATTTAAAAATCAGATTGTATTTTTGTGCTATTGAGGTGTTTGAGTTTCTGGTATATTCTGGGTATTAATCACTTGTCACATGAGTCGTTTGGAAATATTTTCTCTCATTTTCTGGTTTGTCTTTTCATTCTGTTGATTGTTTGCTTTTTAGTTATATATAATCTCATTTATTTTTGCTTTTATTGCCTTTACTTTTGAGGGCTTATAAAATATTTTCCCAGACCAATGTTCTGAAGCAGTTCACCTACATTTTCTTCTAGTAGTTTTATATTTTCAGGTCTTCCATTTATGTATTTTATCCATTTTGAGTAGATTTTTGTATAGGGTGAGAGATGAAGTCTAATTTTGTTCTTCTGCATACGGAGATGCAGTTTTCCCAAGACCATTTATTGAAGAGACTGTCCTTTCTCCCAGTGAGTTTTCTTGACATCTGTGTCAAAGTTTGGTTGACTGTAGATTATAGACATGTGAATTAATTTCTGGGTTCTCTATTCTGTTCCATTGGTCTGTGTGTCTGTTTTTATGTCAGTACTATGCTGTTTTGGTTACTACAGCTTTGTAGTATATTTTACAGTCAGGTAGTGTGAAACCTCCAACTTTGTGCTCAGGATTGCTTTGGTTTTTGTGGTTCTATACAATTTTTTTTTTTTCTATTTCTGTGAAGAATGTCATTGACATTTTGATGGAATCTGCAGATGACTTTAGATAGTAAGTTGCTCTTTTTTTTTTTTGAGACGGAGCCTCACTCTGTCACCCTGGCTGGAGTGCAGTGGCACAATCATGAATCACTGCAGCCTTGACCTCACAGTGTAAGTTAACTCCCCTACCTCAGCTTCCTAAGTAGCTGGGACTATAGGCATGTGCCACAATGCCTGACTAGTTTTTGTATTTTATTTTGGTAGGGACAGAGTTTTGCTGCATTGTCCAGGCTGGTCTGGAACTCCCAGGCCCAAGTGGTCTGCCCACTTTCTTGGTTCAGCATTTTCTTGGTTGCTGTAGACTTTTGGCTATTATCCAGAGCCATCTTGACTCACTACAACCTCTGCCTCCTGGGTTCAAGTGATTCTTGTGCCTCAGCCACCCAAGTAGCTCGCACTACAGGTGTGCACCACCAGGCCCAGCTAATTTTTGTATTTTTAGTAGAGACGGGGTTTTGCCATGTTGCCCAGGCTGGTCTCAGCCTTCTGGCCTCAAGTCATGCCCTGCTTTGACCTTACAAAGTACTGGAATGGCAGGCATGAACCACCGCACCCAGCCCTAATTGTTTTTTCTTTTCTTCTTTTTTTTTTTTATCTCTAATATTGTCATTTCAAGAAAGTTGTGTAAGCAAAATCATTATACATGTAACCTTTTGAGATTGGCGCTTTTTTCCCCCACTTAGTATAATGCCCTTGCATCCAAGTTGTGTATATCAATAGTTTTGATAGTTTCCTTTTATTTACAGATATACCCACAATTTGTTTAACCATTCATCTACAGATGGACATTTTGATTATTTCCAGTTGTTTTGCTATTACAAATACAACTATTATGAAAAATCGTATGTAAGATTTTATGCGGACTTAAGTTTCATTTTTCTAGGATAAATGCCCAGGATGGCAATTTCTGGGTAACATGAGAAGTATTTAGTGTTTTTAAAAAACTATTAAATTATTTTCCAGAGTGGCTATACCATTTTACATTCCCACCAGCAGCAGTATGTGAGGGCTCCAGGTTCACGTTATCACCAACATTTGAGTTTTAGAATGATCCCTTTGATAGTGTGTGGAGAATTGATTAGAAGTGGATGGCATTCTAGATGATAATTCTGTCTCAGAAATTTTTGTAGTTTTCATGGTGAGACATGTAGAGGCCCTAACCCAAAGCTCTGAAAGTAAGGATGGGCAGATTGGAGAGAAGTTAAGGGAATGTAGTTGACAGAATTAAATGATCAATTTGATGTAGGACTTGGAAGAGGGAAATTTTTAAAGAAAACTTTCTTGTTTCTGATTTGGGCATTCTGGTGGATAATGGTACCATTTAGAGAAGTAGGTAATACTGGAAAAAGGATTTGTCTGGGGTTAAGAAGATATGTTTAGTTTTAGGCTTGGTCATTTTGAATTTACTTTGTAATCCAAGAGGGACTGGCCAGTAGGCAGCATGCTACATAGGTCTGAAAATAGCATAGTCATTAAGGGAATGAATTTTGGAGTCAGCCCTGATTCCAAATCTGAGTTCTTTCTCTTACTCTCTGTATATCTATTGGCAAGTTAGTTTACCTCCATTTCCTCATTAATGAGATGGAATCGTTGTGAGGGTTAAATAAGGCAACATGTATAAAACACTTAGCACCTCAGGTACCTTAGTATATAGTAGTTGTTATTGTTACAAATTTGCAGTTTGGAAACATTTTGTCTCTAATGTCAAATGCTGCCCAAAAGGCAAATGTAATAAAGGTTAAAGTATACTCTTTGGGTTTGGCGATCATGGGGCCTTGGGGACAACAGGTTTGTAGGGCAGAAGCTTGATTATGGTATCAGAGTATAATCAAGAGGTGAGTGCCTGGAGACAAACACAAAGGTATTTGTTCCCCAAGAAATATGTAAAAGGAAGGAGAGAGAAAGAGGTTAGACCAGCTGGGACTAAGGAAATATTTGTCTGCAGAGTTGGACAGACTTGCCTTTGACTTAGCTGAGATTTTTTTTTTTTTTCTTTGAGCAAAGATGAATGAATTGTTAGCTTTTTTTTTTTTTTGAGACAGAGTCTCTCTCTCTGTTGCCCAGACTGGAGTGCAGTGGCACGGTCTCAGCTCACTGCAACCTCTGCCCCCTGGGTTCAAGTGATTCTTCTGCTTTAGCCTCCTGCATAGCTGGGATTATAGGTGCCTGCCACCACACTGGGCTAATTTTTTGTATTTTTAGTAGAGATGGGGTTTCACCATGTTGGCCAGACTCGTCTCAAACACCTGACCTAGTGATCTGTCTGTCTCAGCCTCCCAAAGTGCTGGGATTATGGGCGTGAGCCACCGTGCCCGGCCAGCCTTTTACAAATGGAGGGACATTTCTTTTAGAATGAATAGCTGGGAGGAACTATTGGTAGAGATGCACGTGAGTTTTTGTTTGTTTGTTTGTTTGTTTGAGATGAAGTCTCACTCTGTCATCAGGGCTGGAGTGTAGTGGCACGATCTCGGCTCACTGCAACCTCCACCTCCCGGGTTCAAGCGATTCTCCTTCAGGAGTAGGTGGGATTACAGGCGCCCGCCACTGTGCCTGGCTGATTTTTGGTATTTTTAGTACAGACAGGGTTTCATCATTTTGGCCAGGCTGTTCTCGAACGCCTGACCTCATGATTCGCCCTCCTTGGCCTCCCAAAGTGCTGGGATTACAGGGTTGAGCCACTGCGCCTGGCCTACACATCAGTTTTTTAGGTAGGGAATAGTCTTCATGTTAAACTCTTCTCCATGGCCTATATTTTTGTCACTGATGTAAGGAAGAGAGATCATTGGCTAAAATCAAGTTAGCAGGTATTGAAGTATTTAATCCTCACAATGATTGCTTGGTGAAAAGAGTAGTTAAATTTTGGAACACCTGTTGTTAGAAAATGGGAGAGAACTATCTTGAGAGAAAGAGAAAGATTGCTATAACATGTTGAGAATCAAGCTAAAGTTGGGGTTGGGATTTGTAGTTGCACCAGTTTACAGGATTGACTATTTTTATTTCTAATAAATTTTATAAGGGAAAATATTAATCCAGGCCTAGAGTTATTTTGGAATGGATATAGCAGAATGAAAAGAATACAGAGGAGTTATAAAGATGTAGTTACGTAAGTGGTTCAAACGATAGACTATTTTTTTTTAAATTTTGGATGAATGGTAATAAAAATAAAGGCAAGAGAAGGCTATTAGGAATATTATTATAGAAGGATCAAGAGACAAGAGGTCTTGAGGAGCTTGAAGACAGTAAGAATTAAGCAAATAGAACTGGAAGGTTTGGAGGTAGCCATGTGCCATATTAGAGTATAAATGATTCAGAGATATGGCCCATTTCTAGGCAACTTGAAAGTTGATGAAATAGTTATTGATAGTTCAGTTGCATGTAGGCTGAGGTTGGGGTGATATGGGAGGCCTGGTGGTATTAATAGTAACTATGTCTCTAATGCCTATTATAACCGTATTTCGGTTAAAAGTAAAAGTGAAGTGGGTTGGGGAGGTGGGGACATCAATGATTTATATGACGTGACTTTATAAAGTTTGTTGTGCACCAAAAGCAACGGCAGCAAAAGCAAAATTGACAAATGGGATCTAATTAAACTAAAGAGCTTCTGCACAGCAAAAGAAACTACCATCAGAGTGAACAGGCAACCTACAGAATGGGAGAAAATTTTTGCAACCTACTCATCTGACAAAGGGCTGATATCCAGAATCTACAAAGAACTCAAACAAATATACAAGAAAAAAACAAACAACCCCATCAAAAAGTGGGCAAAGGATATGAACAGACATTTCTCAAAAGAAGACATTCATACAGCCAACAGACACATGAAAAAATGCTCATCATCACTCGCCATCAGAGAAATGCAAATCAAAACCACAATGAGATAC
>NW_016807955.1:403972-434343 GCF_001698545.2 Rhinopithecus bieti
CTGCATTCTGTGTTTGGAAATCATTTCTCCTTCCCAGCTCCTCACCTTTCACCAGCTAACTGACCTTTATATCTCCCCTTACATGTTTCTTCACCAAAAAGTATTCACTGATTCTTGCCTACTCCTGCCCCCGCCCCAGAATAAGTAAAGTCTGCCCATCACAAGCTCCCACAGCATTCTGCCCATCACAAGCTCCCACAGCACTCTGCGTCTTGAATGCTTCCCACACTTGAGATCAGTCCCTTCTCCCACCAGAATTCAGATCAATGAGGACAGTCTAGGAGCTTCATATTTTAGTGAAAAAAATAATTAATAAATGAAAACTGCTTCATACTTTGTTTAAATTGAGATCTCAGAAAACATATATTTAGAAACCTGATCGTTGAGGGTAATTATATATAAGTTATGCTTACAATTATTATGAAAATAATAAAGCACAATAAAAATACTGGAAGAAAAAAAAAAAAAAGTTTGTTGTGTTTTCCCATATAAGTTCATACTAATAGGTACAAAAGGCATACTGCAGGTAGCTTGAATTCAAAGAAATGGAATTCTTTTATTAAAGAGTCTCAAATTATTAGGAAATACATAGGAGATGGCTTGATTTTCCCAGTTCCTGCTTTTGAGTGTGGTATGTCAAATCTCTCTCTCTCTAAGTAGTGGCTACTTTGAAAATATATTGACCTACTCTGCCCCTGCAGATTCCTGCCTATCAAAGAAATCTCAATATTATATCCCCCTCCCAATCTTGGGGGAAATGCTATAAGTCTCACTCTACCCCTGCTGCTTCTATCTCCTCTCCATGCTGAGATGACGACTAGGACATATAATTTTGGGGAAGAAGGAATGAGATGCTAGCACTGACATGTTTTTTTTCTTGCTAACTCATCTAGCTCCACAGTGAGTGACTGAACTGAACTGCAGTGTTTGCGGGGGTATTTATTAAAGGCCAAGAGTGCAGAATGCCCAGGTCTAATCTAATATTTGACCTGAGGATATCTGGACCTCTTTAACAACTACCTGGGGTGAGGCCTGAGGTCATGCCTGGTGATACGTAAACCTGCTAGTGTTTTTGTTCTTGTTTCTGATTGTTATGCCAATTGACCTAACTTCTGGATCACCTTTCATACTTTGTGGTTTAATTTTATTTATTTTATTTATTTTATTTTGAGATGGAGTCTCACTCTTGTCCAGGCTGGAGTGCAGTGGCACGATCTTGGCTCATTAGAACGTTTGCCTCCTGGGTTCAAGCGATGAGCCTCCCGAGTAGCTGGGATTACAGGTGCCCTCCACCACACCTGGCTAATTTTTTAATTTTTATTTTTTGTATTTAGTAGAGACGGGGTGTCACCACCAAGGCTGGTCTCAAACTCCTCACCTCAAGTGATCCGCCTGCCTCGGCTTCCCAAAGTGCTGGGGTTACAGGTGTGAGCCACCGCACCAGGACAACCTTGTGGTTTATATTGAAGTTTTCTGCTTATGTGACACCTGCTATCCCACAGGCTTGATGTCCAATTTAAACAGGCTCCTGCTTGACTCTAGTAGGGCTCATCACCTGCCATATTCCCAGCTCCTAGAGCATACTGTATAGTCCGTATAATTTGTTTTAGAACATTCCAAATGTCTGTTTTCAGTCATGGGTTTTTTTTTTTTTTTTTTTTTTTTTTTTTTGCCAGTGAATAGCCCTTCCTTGCTAACAAACAAAAACTATTAAGCGATGACTTTGCTGCACTGAGGTAGGTTCTGACTAGGGCTCTCCTGCATCACAAGCTCTGATGCCATCTTGTGGTCGAATGGGTATCTACACAGGGAGCCTTTATTCTGGTCTTGGCAGTTGCCTACTACCATGCTAAAATCAAAGGCAGATTTGCTCTGTTTTTGTTCGTTTGCTTGTTTGTTTGTTTACATTTTTCTTTTGCTGTGGATTTGGATTTGCTTTCCCTCATTGAGGGAGGGGAAAACTCATAGTTCATTGCCCTCTACACTGACCAGTTGGTTGAAGGGAAGCTCTTTCCTTGTACCTCAGGGACAGTTTCACCCACATTTCCCACAGCTATTTCCAGCTCAACATGTTCAGAACAGAACTCTTTATCATTGTTCCCGCCTCACCTCTTTCCTTCCCACAGTGAATCTCATTCTTAAATTCTGTCGTCTTCTACACTTTATCTCAGTGAAAGGCTGTTTATCCATTATTAAGAGGCTCAAGAGCCAGTCGGGACTGTTTCCCCCCTATTCCCTCATTCACCTATTCTGCCTCCCAGTAGCTGCTAATTTTTTGTCAATTTCCTCCATTCCATCACCACAGTCTGAATCATGGCCTTCAATATTTCTCATTGAAACCATTGCAGTTGTTTGTCTCTGTCATGTCTTCATGTCTTCCATCTTCCAGCCTTGCCTACATTTTCCTTCATTTTTATTCCAGCATTGATTGAAACTCAAACTTCAAATCCTTCAGTGCTTCTGCACAGCCTATTGTGTAAACTCCAAGATCCTTGATGTGAGTTACAAAATACTCTTTGAGTTGGCATTTGTCTCTTTCTGGGCCTACTCTTCATTCACTCCCCACCCCGCATGTAACACCTAGTAGCACTTAGTTCCTGGAACACAATTAACTCCTTCATGCTTATGGGCATTTGTTCATGCTTTTCCCTTTTGATTAGAAATAAACCTCTGTAGGCCTTTCTCTTGGGCTTGTTCAGGTGGTCCAGTAGAAGCATCCTGCAAAATTGCCAGAGGGTATGTGACTGTCTGGGCCTATAAGAAACAGATCGATCTGGCCGGGCACAGTGGCTCATGCCTGTAATCCCAGCACTTTGGGAGACCGAGGCGTGCAGATCACCTGAGATCAGGAATTCAAGATCAGCCTGGGCAACACGGTGAAACCCCATCTCTACTAACAATACAAAATTAGCCAGGCGTGGTGGCACATGCCTGTAATCCCAGCTACTTGGGAGGCTGAGGCAGGAGAATCGCTTGAACCTGGGAGGCATAGGATGCAGTGAGCTGAGATCGTGCCATTGCACTCCAGCCTGGGCAACAAGAGTAAATCTCTGTCTCACCAAAAAAAAAAAAAAAAAAAAAAAACAGATGGATCAGTCAAAGGGGAAATTGCAAAGAGCAATGAAAGAATTCCTTGAAGAGAGTTTAATGAGGGAAACATTACAAACCTTCACAAACAGGAACAATCAAGAGATGGTAAACACTACAGGACTAAAAACAGCTGAAAGCCGTTACCTCTTCTAGGCCTAACCGTATACTGGAACCTGGAGTAATCTGTAGTGGTGTGTGAGAGGGCATCCAACAGTTGCTGTATCTGAAAGGAGAGAACTGCAGTCACTGCCAAAAATTGTAGGGGAAGGAGAGAAAGAGAATAAAAGCTAAACTAATCTCTCCTTTTACCCTGCGATGTTATGCTGGTGGCTGTCGTTGGCTGAGTCCAAATGCAAGCCAGAGACTAAGGGAACCTGGTTGATACAGTCCACAAAAGTCAGTTTCTCAGAGCCAGGGAGAGAATGGCAGAGAAAGGACCAGGAGAGGCAAACAGAGTATAAAACTGGTGTTCTGTGAGACAAACTGGGGAAGAGGGTTAGGGTTGTCACCTCTTAGCATAAAGACTTTCAATTAATCACCTGTTCTCAGATAATAACTAATCCCTCAGCTGCAAAAGGTGTCCCCAAATTTTGGGCTAAGGAAAGAGGACTGAGAAATGAATTTTTTTAAAAAAATACAGACTTTCAACCATTTTCTTCTGTTTTAAGCTCAACTCTACACTTTGCCTTCAGATGTATCTGAGGAGCCTCCAATTCCTGAAACTTTCTGGGATTTGCAAAAAAAAAAAAAAAAAATCAGCTTATTTATTAGCTTCCTTGCTCCTAAAAGTGAGGTCTATGATATCTCTTTTCTGTTAGGTCAGTTTTCACGAAAATATTTCATTAGAGACATATTTACTGTCGTGGTCAGGAAACAAATATATGCTCTGCTTTAGAGGGAGACTCAACTTTTTATCTTCTGAGATTGCCATACAAACATCCTTGAAAAGATAGTTTGGAAGAAAAGCTGTCAGTGCCTCTTCATGAGACATACAGAAACCAAGAGACCATTGCAGAATTGTCTCCCAACATTATGGAGGAGAGACACAGTCAACTCATGGATTGGCCCTTTTTAAAAAGAATAGCATTCTAAATTTCTGGTTGGTGGAGATACCATATCCCTGACTTCAGAAACAGATAGCAGTGAAGTATGCATTATTTTCTAACTCCTTGTCAGGCAATCTCTGTTTCATGAAGCAGAGTGTAAGTGCTTTTCACAGAAAAATTCCGTCTGTCTTATACTAAGTATTGTTTATCCCAGATCCATCATTGAAATATCTGTTATGTTAGTCTTAGTTTTGGTCTTGATGTGAGTTTTCACCGTTTTTAGTGGCTACAAGGGTGTTTAATGCAATGTTGGGAAAAGGTACAGAGAAAGAATGTGTAAAGGTTAGCAAAACCCTTTCTTTTTCTGTGTGGACAAAATTTACCTTGGATTAGCTTTCTAATTATATTTCCCTAAAAACCTGTAAATGGCAGAATGTCAACTATGTAACTAGCAATGTTGTTTATAGTAAAAATAACCCTGATTGATAAATTTACCTTGACTGGTTGTGAAGAACTACAAATTCCTGTGTAAAGCCAAAACTTTGGACTTTCCTGAATAACTCGATGTCATTTGTGGGGACCAGGAAGTTATGCCCATGAATGTTGGTTCTTATCTGGGGCATGGAGCATCTTATCCAAGATGATGATTGCTCATGTCCATAGGATCTCATTCTCTTCCACTCGAGTTATTATATGGGAGTGGTCAATGAAGACAAGCCTCTGGACTTGTGGATAGCTTTGAGAACCTATGTAGTGATACCTATTCACCTATTCTAGTCTTGTGATTCCAAATGTCTAGATAGGCTCCGGGATGAGCAACAGGAGCAATGCTGAACATTAAAAAAAAATTTTTTTTAAAGCAGTTTTAAGTTCACAGCAAAATTGAGAGGAAAGTACAGAGATTACCCATATGCCTCCTGTCCCCACACATGCATAGTCTCTCCCATTATCAGCATCCCCCACGGCGGGGTGCTGATAGGCTAAAGTCTATCAGCAGGTGGTGACGTGCTAAAGTTGGCTGTTAGAGTACATGGTCCAAGCTATTTGGAGGTGTCAAAGTATCCCCACATTATGGCTTCTTCTTCTTCTTCTTCTTTTTTTTTAAATGCCAAGTCTCTTATACTTCTGTATCCATTCCATGGGGCATTTTGAAAAGAACTGGCCATAGGGAAGAGGTGTGTTCCAGGGGTCTTGTTCCAGGCTTATTTATCCATAGCCACCTGAAGTTGCTATTGCATCTTTTTTTTTTTTTTTTTTTTTTGAGACGGAGTCTTGCTCTGTCGCCTGGGCTGGAGTACAGTAGCATGATTTCGGCTCACTGCAAGCTCCGTTTCCCGGGTTCACGCCATTCTCCTGCCTCAGCCTCCCGAATAGCTGGGGCTACAGGTGCCCACCACCATGCCTGGCTAATTTTTTTTTTGTATTTTTAGTAGAGACGGGGTGTCACCATGTTAGCCAGGATGGTCTTGATCTGACCTTGTGATCCGCCCACCTCAGCCTCCCAAAGTGCCGGGATTACAGGCGTGAGCCACCATGCTTGGCCAGGATCCGTATGTTTTTAGCATACCTCCAAAGGTGGTCCATGGCACGCACACACAAAATGTGAGAATTCTTGTTTTCAGCCTTCTTCTAATATATGTTAGTCTCAATATTCTTGAGTTTCCCATACCTATCTGGATGTTTCTAAACTCACTCAAGGTTTGAGCAGAAGTACAGGGGCATAGGGAGAGAGAGATATGAGAATCCAGGTAACTGACTTCTTGGCTGTAGCTTTTTCTTCTTCTTTTTTTCTTTTAAACACTTTAACCTGGAAGGGATAGACTTTCTGCTTCTATGTTAGCAATTCTCAACCCACTTGGTTTCATGACTCCTTTATACTTGTAGAAATTTTCGAGGACCCTAAATAAATTTGATTTGTTTGGGTTATAGTTATCAATATTTGTCATATAAGAAATTAAAGCAGAAATTTTAATAATATTCATTATAATACATCCCATATCTTATGAAATATGTTTTTCAAAATAAAACACCATTGATGAAAAAAGTGGCATTATTTTATGTTTTTGCAATTCCCTTTAATGTCTGGCTAAGTAGAAGATAGCTTAAATAGTAACTCATATTTGCTTCTGTATTCAGTTAGTTGGAATTTCATATATAATGTAGCCCCTGGAAAACTCCACTCTCTACTCATGACAGCGTGAGAATGAAAAAAGCACAAAACGTTTTAGCACATTATGAAAATAGTTTTGACCTTACAGATCTCCTGAAAAGGTCTTGAAGATCCTCAGGGGGTCTCTAGGCCACACTTTGAGAACTGCTATTTTGTGCCTTATATAGCAAGCCTCAGGGCCTACCCATCTTAGTCAAAAGGAGTGCATCCTGCATCCCCTCTCTGCCCTGTGGCCTAAGCCCTTTAGACTTTTTCCTGACATGTTCTTGGAAGTAAATCAATTTAGAAAATGCTAAGCCTAGCTTTCAAGACTTGCTTTAAGATCCTATTTTGACTCCCAGAAGGTGAATATGAACTTTTCCTTTCATTTGTATAAGTGCTATAATAAATGTTCTCAAGGCACATGGATATCCCTGGCAGAATATGGGGTGATTTATCACAAAGAAATGCAAAACGTGGAAAGTGGAAAAATGAAAGTTCCTGTTATTTTGTTACAGTAAAGCAATCTAGCTTGTTTTGCTTGCTTTGTTTGAAATTTGCTTTTCTGGGCTCACCTGGACTTCCTACTCCTTTTTAATTTTTAAAATTAAGTTACTAATTAATAATTTTTTATTTTATTATTTATTTATTTATTTATTTTGAGATGGAGTCTTGCTCTGTTGCCCAGGCTGGAGTGCAGTGGTAGGATCTCAGCGCACTGCAACCTCTGCCTCCTGGGTTTAAGCGATTCTCCTGCCTCAGCCTCCCAAGTAGCTAGGATTACAGGTGCATGCCACCATGCCCAGCTAATTTTTGTATTTTCACCAGAGACAGGGTTTCACCATGTTGGCCAGGCTGGTCTCCAACTCTTGACATCAGGTGATCCACCTGCCTTGGCCTCCCAGAGTGCTGGGATTTTAGGTGTGAGCCACCGTGCCAGACCCCTTTTAAATTTTAAAATAATTTCAAGCTTATAGAAAAGTTGCAAGTACAGTACAAGACCCTTAAAAAAAAAACCAACTATTTGAATGGGTCATTCCTTAAATACTGTACTGTATATTTCCTACAAATTAGGACATTCTCCTATTACTGCAAAATAACCATGAAAATCAGGAAATTTACATTGATGCATTAACTGTCTCCAGTCTCCAGATCCAAATCAAATTTTGCCGATTGTCTCAATAATACCATTTATAACAAAAAATCTGGTTCAAAATCCTGTGGTGTATGGAGCTGTCATATCTCTTTTTTAGTTTTTTCTTGACTTTCATGGCCTTGACACTTTTTTAAAAAAAGTATGAAATACTTCACAAATTTGTGTGTCATCCGTGTTCAGGGGCCATGCTAACCTTCTCTGTATTGTTCCAGTTTTAGTATATGTGCTGCCATTTGTGCCAAGGTGAGTGCCCTTGTCATTCTTGAAGATTTATAGACCAGTTATTAAGTACTATATCCCTCAGTTTGGATTTGTTTCCTCATGATTAGATTCAAGCTATGCAACTTTGGCATAAATATCACAGAAGTAATTCTGTGTTTTCTCATTGTATCCTATCAATTGTCACATGATATTTCTGTACTCCCTTACTGATGCTTACTTTGGTCACTTGATTAAGATGGTAGCCACTAGGATTCAACAATGTAATGTTATTCTTTTCCTCTTTGTAATAAATAAGTATTTTGTGGGGAGATAGTTTGAAACTATGTAATATCCCATTGTTCATCAAACTGGGGTCACTGCCCCCAGGCTCTTTCGTGCACATACACACACTTATACACAATATATATGCATTCATATCTATATTTATTTTTGTATCTCTTTGAAATCCATAAGTTTACCTCAAAGCCTTCATTCTTATTCAGTACCACAGGGTTCATTCTAGTTTTCTTCCTCTTCATATTTGTAATCCTCCTTCCCATCAGTGACAAAAATGGATTCTATCATCTTTAATATATTTGTTTATATGATCCACATCCCTGCTATTGCCTAACCATCCTGCTATTGCCACCCCCACCCCCTTTTCTTGCACAGATGTCCTACTTGCCACACTTAGGCTCTATCACTTACTATTCTCTCTGTCTGTGTACCACAGAGGAAAGGCCATCAGGGGATGTGGCAAGAATGTGGACCTCAGCAAGCCAGGCAGAGAGCCTTTAACAGGAACTGAATTGGCCGGCACCTCTATCTGGGACATTTAGCTTCTAGAATTGTGAGAAAATAGATTTCTATTGTTTAAGCCACCCAGTCTATGGTATTTTGTTATGGCAACCAAGCAGACTAATACAGAAGGAGAAAGAAGAAAAGAGAAGAGGAGGAAGAAAAAAAGAAAGATTAAAAAGGGGCATGAGAAAACTTTTGGGGGTGATGGATGTATTTATTATCTTGATCCCATTCAATCTGTAGATCAATGTGGGGAGAACTGACATGTTAACAGTATTGTGTGTAATCAGTAGACATCATATATTCCTGTATTTATTTAGGTCTCTTTAATTCTGTTTTTTTGGTGGGGGGGAGCAGATGGAGTTTTGCTCTGTTGTCCAGGTTGGAGTGCAGTGGCATGATCTTGGCTCACTATAACCTCTGCCCCCTGGGTTCAAGCGATTCTCCTGCCTCAGCCTTTTAAATAGCTGGGACTACTGGCATGCACAAGCATGCCTGGCTAACTTTTTTGTATTTTTAGTAGAGACGGGGTTTCACCATGTTGGTCAGGCTGGTCTCAAATTCTTGACCTCAAATGATCTTCCCGACTTAGCCTCCCAAAGTGTTGGGATTACAGGTGTGAGCCACCACGCCTGGCCCAATCCTTAACTTTTTTTTTCTTTTTGAGACAGGTTCCCACTCTATCACCCTGACTGGAGTGCAGTGGCATTATCATGACTCACCACAGCCTTGACCTTCTGGGCTCAAATGATCCTCCCATCTCAGCCTCCCAAGTAGCTGGGACTACAGGTACATGCCACCACGCTTGGCTTATTTTTGTATTTTTTGAGGAGACAAGATTTCTCCATATTGCTCAGGCTCGTCTCAAGAATCCGCCTGCCTCAGCCTCCCAAAGTGTTGAGATTACAGGTGTGAACCACCACACCTAGCCTCTTAAATTCTTAATTAGGGCTCTAGATCAAAGTATCTGTGTTCTTCACCTCCACTAATGGTAACCTGAAGACAAGGTAGACAATTTAGTCTTCTTTTGATAAAGATAATTGGAGGTCATGGCCTTATTTCCTTTGTGAAAAAGACATCAGGGTTTTGACTGGTAGTTCATTTGGTCAATAATAAATGTGAATATATAATAGTAATTTGATGATTGCCTCCCTAGCATTCTTTCACCCTCTTTTAGGCTACACTATTTGATTTTGTGTTTCTGGAATGCAGTCTTTTACTACCCTCAGTCCTAGAATGTTCTAGATGGTGCTTCACCTCTGGCCCTAAGGATGGAATAGGTGCCCAGGTTTTAATCAATCAGCGTTTCATACTGCCTGGTCTCAGTGTTTGGTTAAAGATGGGCAAATAATCTGGGCCTTTCCATTCACAGTGAATCTTATTTGTTACCAGAAAAGCAGGATTACTTTTTTCTCATGGACTTGAACTAGAGAGAATACGAGAAGTTTCTATAGTCATCTTTCCACCACATGTGAAAAGTGAGAAAACAGTCAATACAGAATAAGCAGAGTCAAAGATATGAAGAGAGCAAAACCAGGTCCTGGGTCAATATGCAACTGAACCTAGTAATAGCCCTTGACTTCTTAGTTATGTAAACTAATGTTCCCCTCATGCTTGAGCCAGTTTGGGTTGAGTTTTGTCACTTGTTATCGAAAAAGTCTCAAGTGTTTTTGTTTGTTTGTTTGAGACGGAGTCTCGCTGTGTTGCCCAGGCTAGAGTGCAGTGGTGTGATCTCTGCTCACTGTAATCTTCGCCTCCCAGTTCAAGTGATTCTCCTGCCTCAGCCTCCGGAATAGCTGGAAATACAGGCTCACACCACCACACCTGGCTAATTTTTGTATTTTTAGTAGACATAGGGTTTCACCATGTTGGCCAGGCTGGTCTCAAAACTACTGACCTCAAGTGTCTGCCCACCTTGGCCTTCCAAAGTGCTGGGATTACAGGCATGAGCCACTGCACCCAGCCTCAAGTGTTATGCCATTCAAAAAACTCATATAGTGTTTTGCAGCATTACCAAAAGTATTCAGAATAAATGAGGTAATTGATATCTCTGCTCTGTTCTGGGTCTGATATATGAATCCTAAAGCATGATGTTTGTTTGTAGGATATCATTCTCTAAAAAGGAGGAGGAAGAAATATAGGAGGAAGAAGAGGAGAAAAGAAATAAATACAAATGATCAATCAAAGTAAAAGAATGTTCAGTCTTTCTAATGACTAAAGAAGTGAAAATAAAAACACGAGTGAGACAGCATATTTGACTACCATAATGGCAAAGATTAAACTGTGAGAATGCCTGGTACTGGTGAGAGTATAAAGTAGCAGACCCTCTTCCATGCAGTTTCTATGAATGTAAATGTTTGCAACTTTTCTAGAGGGAAATGTGATAATAATTATCAAAATTTAAATGTGTATCTTATTTGATTAAACAATTATACTTTTAGAGATTTATTCTAAATAATTGCACAAATATACAATAATATATGTACAACTATAAATGCAGTATTGTTTATACCAATGAAATTAAACATTAAATGTTTATCAGTAAGTCATTGGTTAAATAAAAAATGGTACCTTATTCAAATGAGTGCTTTGGTAGGCATTAAAGCTGATCAGAGAGATGCAGAAGCATTGCCACAGAAAGTGCCACAGAAATAAGCCCATGATTATTTTAAAGAAGCAAAATACATTAAAGAACAGTAATTATACTATAATTCCCCTTATCCAAATTTATTTTTGATACATTTTAAAAGTATGAAAGTTTACAGCCAAGAACTAACTGCCCTAGGTGGTAAATCTAACTCCGATTAGTTTATGTAGAAAAGGAGATTTGTTGAAAGGACTGAGATAGGTCACACTATAAAATAAATTGCTTAAAGAACCAGAGACATGCCAGGCTCAGTTGCTCACGCCTGTAATCCCAACACTTTGGGAATCCGAGGCGGGTGGATCACGAGGTCAGGAGATCAAGACCATCCTGGCTAACATGGTGAAACGCCGTCTCTACTAAAAATACAAAAAAATTAGCCGGGCGTGATGGCCGGTGCCTGTAGTCCCAGCTACTATAGAGGCTGAGGCAGGAGAATGGCGTGAACCCAGGAGGTGGAGCTTGCAGTGAGCCGAGATCCCGGCACTGCACTCCAGCCTGGGTGACAGAGTGAGACTCCGTCTCAAAAAAAAAAAAAAAGAACCAGAGACATTTTAGGGAATTCAGAGACTATCGTATCGGACCTGAACATTGTCATCTTCTTTTATTCTGTCTTCCATGTCTTTCTCTCTTTCTCCCTATCTTGTTTCAGCTTCATTCTCCCTTATTGCATACAAGATTTCTCCATATTGTGAGGAACATGGCTGCTAGCCACTTCTACACATGCACTCTATGACTGTCCATAGCGAAAAAAAGATGCTTCTCTCTTAGCTTCCCAGTGTGAAAAATCTCAGGGCAGGATTTTGATTAGCCTTGTATCATATGCCCACACTTTTGACCAATCACTGTTATCAGGAGGTCAGAATTTTCTAAGGTTAGAGTACATTACCATAAGAAATATTACGTTCTCACATAGGGTTAAATACAGACCAGGTGATCACTTAGAGAAAGTAATATCATGGGTATAAAATACCAAAAAGGCTGTGTGAATCAAGTAACCTTGAGTCCCTTTTCGACTGTAATTCTATAATTTTCTAAAGGGTAAATGTGTTTTTTAGGTTCATTTTGTTCATGGACTGTCAAAAAGAGAGTTTTGACTTTTTCAGGCCAGAAAATCTTCTTTGCCTAAAATATGCATGAGATTAAGATAAAAATGTTCTTGTTTTTAACTCTGTATTTTACTCTACCTTTTCACCTTTGTTATATGTCCAAACACCAAATAAGCAAATTGAATGCTAGGTAGCATTACTGTAGTCAACTCTTAATTATCTAGAGTTACCGTATATATACATATATATTTTTTCCTTTTTTTTTTTTGAGACAGAGTCTCATTTTGTCACCGAGGCTAGAGTGCAGTGGTGTGATCTCAGCTCACTGCAACCTCTGCCTCTAGGGTTCGAGCGATTCTTCTACCTCAGCCTCCAGAGTAGCCGGACTTACGGGCTTGTGCTACCACACCCAGCTAATTTTTGTATTTTTAGTAAAGATGGGGTTTGCCATGTTGGCTGGGCTGGTGTCGAACTCCTGACCTCAGGTGATCTGCCTGCATTGGCCTCCTTTTCAAAGAGCTGGGATTACAGGCTTGAGCCACCACGCCCGGCCCATTAATATATTATTGAGAGTTATTTTTTGCTGTCCACTTTTCTTTATGATTATAGAGACTAGGTTTCACACTCTTAATTATTGCAGCAAGGAAATAGAACTCCAGTAGTTTTGAGAGCAGCAACACACCCAGCTAAAAAAATTACATTTTTTCAATTTTATTTGCAGGGAGATGTGATCAACTAAGTTCAATGCAAGTATTGTGTGGGACTTCTAGGAAGGTTCTTAATGGGAGCAGGTTTGATTGAGAGAGGACTTATTTGCCTTTTCTGCCATCTGGAATATGATAACTAGAGCTCAGCAGTCTTCCTGGTTCATGAGATGGCTTTGAGAATGAAAGCCACTTACTGTGGATGATGGAGAAGACAGAATGAGCTAGGGTCACTGATGGTTTTGTGGAGCCACCATTCTGTCTCTGTATCCTTGCAGGAGAGAATAAAGCCTTGTGAGTTTAAAGTATTTTTTTTTTTTTATAAGTCTGTTTATGCAGTTCCCGATACAATGTTTTTCTGTGCTGTTATTTATGATCTCCTTTGAAATCAATGATTGTATTGAGAGTAAGGGTAATTTGTAGGGTGAAAGAATGAAAGTATGGCACAGGAGATCTTGTCTCCTCAAAATCACTTAATTTGCTTCCAGGGAGTAATCTTAGGCATGAGGGATAGGTTAACTATAACAATGGCTACTATGTGTTCTGTGTTTATTCAAGACACTGCTGAAAGCATTTTATTTGAATTGACTTATTTAATCCAGACAACTTCTTATAAGATAACCATTCATCCATTTTACAGATGAAGAAACTGAGTCATAGGAAAGTTAAGTATGCTTGAAAAAAATCACACAGCTGATACAGCTGGGCATGTAGCTGTAAGGCTCATGCTCTTAATCATTATGCTACACTTTCTACAATAGAGCTCTCATATAGAGCATTCCAAAAGTAAATAATTCTATCACGTCCCTTCCCTAGGACCCTAATTCCGTGAGATACTTTGTACTTGAAAAATTAGAGATAACTTGAGTTGTTAATGTGTCAATAAAAGTATGATACAGAATGTACAATTTCAGTGATTGTTATATGCAGAGTAAAATAATCCAAATGTGTCATGGAGCTTAAATGGCAATGACTTTAATTTTTGGCCATCTTTTATATATAGAAAGAAAACTTATTTTGCATACTGTGTATACCTTAAAGTATATTTGGATTATTTTCCTATCAAATAACTCTTTTCATTTTCCTTTGTTTGCTCTTTTAAGTGATATGAGATATTTATATTTGGTCAAAGTTATTTTTAGAAACTGTTTTTTTAAAAATTTTTATTATTATTTTTTTTGAGATGGATTCTTGCTTTGTCACCCAGACTGGAATGCAGGGGTGCTCTCTTGGCTCACTGCAACCTCCGGCTCCTAGGTTCAAGTCCTGAGTAGCTGGATTACAGGTGTGTGCCACCATGCCTGGCTAATTTTTGTATTTTTAGTAGAGATGGGGTTTCACCGTGTTGGACAGGCTGGTCTCGAACTCCTGACTTCAGGTGAAATACCTGCCTTGGCCTCCCAAAGTGCTGGGATTACAGGTGTGAGCCACTGTGCTCTGCCAAAACTGTTTATATTTTTAATTCATACTACAGTTTTTGTAGCACCCATATACATTTATCTCTGGTTAATATGATGTCACATATGTGAGTTGGATTTAGTCATCATCCTAAAATATTTAAGTAGTTTTCCAAAAACTGATATAACTACTTTGCCATAAAATACTATGACTTGCAACAATGTATCTAGTTAAAACTTAATATTCAGCAGGGCATGGTGGCTTATGCCTGCAATCCTAGCACTTTGGGAGGCTGAGGTGGGCGGATCATCTGAGGTCAGGGGTTCAAGACCAGCCTGGCCAACATGGTGAAACCCCATCTCTACTAAAAATACAAAAATTAGCCGGGTGTGGTGGTGCGTGCCTGTAATCCCATCTACTTGGGAGGCCGAGGCAGGAGAATCGCTGGAACTTGAGCAGCAGAGGCTGCAGTGAGTCAAGATTGCACCACTGTACTCCAGCCTGGGCAACAGAGCGAGACTCCATCTCAAAACAAAAACAAAAACAGAAAACAAACAAAAAACCACAAAACTTAATTTTCAAAGTAATGTAGACATTCGGAGAAAAGTTGTGACTTATTGCTTTAATGAAGCAGAGTAGGAGGGCAATTCTGAAAATTGACTAAAATAATATAAGGATATATCAGAGTGCTCTGTTAGAAATTTAACTTGTTTCTGCTCTGGTGAGCGGTAGCAATTCAATGTAGAGACATGTGCATCATGTCTGGCCAACACAATTGAACCTGGGAATGACACTTCCCAGGGACATCTCTTAGAAGGTTCTTAGAAAAATGGGACATGGGTTGTTTTGGCCAGGTGCGATGGCTCAAGCCTGTAATCCCAGCACTTTGGGAGGCCGAGACGGGCGGATCACGAGGTCAGGAGATCGAGACCATCTTAGCTAACATGGCGAAACCCTGTCTCTACTAAGAAAATACAAAAAACTAGCTGGGCGAGGTGGCAGGTGCCTGTAGTCCCAGCTACTCCGGAGGCTGAGGCAGGAGAATGGCGTAAACCTGGGAGGCGGAGCTTGCAGTGAGCTGAGATCCGGCCACTGCACTCCAGCCTGGGCAACAGAGCGAGACTCCGTCTCAAAAAAAAAAAAAAAAAGAAAAAAAAAGAAAAATGGGACATGGGTTGTTTTACTGGTTATTAATGGGTAAGGCACTTGAATGGTGGGCTGATAATTCTGCTTCTCCACCTCCTCTTCTCCAGATTTATTTCCCACCATTCCCTGCTCTCCTTTTTCTCCTGGTGATGGACCCCAATAAACTGTGTTACGTAGACTTTCTTGTACTGCATTGTGCTTTCTTGTACTCTTACTCTTCTATTTGAGTTCCTGTTGGTTCAGGCAGTAAGAAACACCAGCAAGGGGATGGAGGAAGTGGGGAGGTAGAGAGGAGAGATCAGGGCATTTCTTTCTTTTTTCCATCCCTGCCTTGGAGCTGTGTTCTGGCTGTGGCTGCAGCTCTACAACTACTGGCTTCCACTCCCCTAACTTCTCCATCACTCCATGATATGGTTTGGCTCTGTGTCCCCACCGAAATCTCATCTCCAATTGTAATCTGCATGTGTGGAGGGAGGGACCTGTAATCCCCATATGTCGAGGGAGGGAAGTGATTGGATTATGGGGGCGGTTTCCTCCATGCTGGTCTTGTGATAGTGAGTGAATTCTCATGAGATGTGATGGTTTTGTAAATGGTGGTTTATTCCTGTGCTCTCACTTCTGTCTCACCTGATGCCCTGTAAGATGTGCCTGCTTCCCCTTCTGCCATGATTATAAGTTTCCTGAGGCCCCCTCAGTCATGCAGAACTATGAGTCAATTAAACTCCTCCCTCCCTCCCTCCCTCCCTTCCTTCCTTCCTTCCTTCCTTCCTTCCTTCCTTGTTGCAGGAAGTCAGAGACCCCGAACGGAGGGACCCACTGAAGCTACAGCAGAAGAACATTAATTGTGAAGATTTCATGGACATTTATTAGTTCCCCAAATTAATACTTTTATCATTTCCTATGCCTGTCTTTAATCTCTTAATCTCGTCATCTTCATAAGCTGGGGATGTATGTCACCTCAGGACCCTGTGATGATTGTGTTATCCATACAAATTGTTTGTAAAACATGTGTGTTTGAACAATATGAAATCTGGACATCCTAAAAGAACAGGATAACAGCAATTTTCAGGGAGATAACCATAAGGCCTGACTGCCTGTGGGGCCGGGCAGAACAGAGTCATATTTCTCTTCTTGCAAAAGCGAATAGGAGAAATATTGCTGAATTATTTTTCTCAGCAAGGAACAGCCCTGGGAAAAGAATGCATTCCCGGGGGAGGTCTCTAAAATGGCCGCTTTGGGAGTGTTTATCGTATGCAGTTGTAGATAAGGGATAAAGTATGCCCTGGTCTCCTGCAGCGCCCATAGGCTTGCTAGGATTGGGAAATTCTAGCCTGGCAAAATTAATTCTAGTCAGACTGGGTGTCTGCTCTCAAACTCTTGTTTCCTGTTAAGATGTTTATCAGTGAAAATGTGTGCACAGCAGGACATGGACCTTCATCAGTAATTCTAGTTTCGCCCTGGCCTTGTGATCTCGCTCTGCCTCTCTGCCCTTCTGATATTTTATTGCCTTTGAAGCATGTGATCTCTGTGACCCACACCCTATTCGTACACTCCCTCTCCTTTGAAAATCGCTAATAAAAACTTGCTGGTTTTGTGGCTCAGGTGGGCATCATGGAAGCTGCCCATATGTGATGTCTCCCCCGGTGACCCAGCTGTAAAATTTCTCTCTTGTGCTCTTTCTCTTTATTTCTCAGACTGACACTTAGGGAAAATATAAAAGAACCTACATTGAAATATTGGGGGCTGGTTCTTCCGATACTTACTTCCTCCCTCTCTCCCTCCCTCTCTCCCTCCCTCTCTTTCTTTCTCTCTCTCTCTCTCTCTCTCTCTCTTTCTTTCTCTCTCTTTCTTTCTTTCTTTCTTTCTTTCTTTCTTTCTTTCTTTCTTTCTTTCTTTCTTTCTTTCTCTCTCTCTCTCTCTCTTTCTCTCTCTCTTTCTCCCTCTCTTTCTCTCTCTCTCTCTCTCCCTCCCTCCCTCCCTCCTTCCTTCTTTCTTTCTTTTTTTTTTTGTGACAGAATCTCCCTCTCTCACCCAGGCTGGAGGGCAGTGGCAGGATTTTGGCTCACTGCAACCTCTGCCTCCTGGGTTCAAATAGTTCTCCTGCCTCACCCTCCCTGGTAGCTGGATTACAGGCACGCGTTACCAAACCCAACTAATTTTTTTTGTTCTTGTATTTTTAGTAGAGATGGTATTTCACCATGTTGGCCAGACTGGTCTTGAACTCCTGGCCACAAGTGATCCACCTGCCTTGGCCTTCCAAAGTTCTGGGATTACAAACATGAGCTGCTGTGTCCTACACCTCCTTTCTTTATAAATTACCCAGTCTTGGGCATTTTTTTTTATAGAGTATAAGAATGGACTAATGCACTCCAGCTCCAGCTTGTTGCTTCAGGCCAAGGTGTGGTAACAGTTCCAAAGTGCTCAGCATCCCTGTAGAGTCTCTTAACCGTATTCATACGTATGTGGATAGTTTATTTATTAAGTTATCTCCAAACCTCAGCTGAGTCTCCTGTTTCCTGCTGAGACCCATACTCTGGGAATGAACTAAGGCAGGTTAGTATACTCTTTCCTAGTGATATAAAAGTGGATGCTCTTACTAAAAAAGAGGGCTCTTAACAGATAGAAAATAAATACAGATTTTTTTTTTCTTTGAAAGTCTTTAAAAATAAGAGAAATAGGCCGGGCGCAGAGGCTCATGCCTGTGATCCCAGTACTTTGGGAGGCCGAGGTAGGTGGATCACGAGGTCAGGAGTTCAAGATCAGCCTGGCCAACATGGTGAAATCCTGTCTCTACTGAAAAAAAAAAAAGGTATAAAAATTAGCCAGGCGTGGTGGCAGGCGCCTGTGGTTCCAGCTACTTGGGAGGCTGAGGCAGAAGAATCACTTGAACTCTGGGAGTTGGAGGTTGCAGTGAGCCGTGATTGTGTCATTGCACTCCAGCCTGGGCGACAGGGCAAGACTGTCTCAAAAAAAAAAAAAAAAAAAGAGAGAGAAATGTCTTTTTTTGGGAATGGTTTCTGTCTAATAGATAAGGTTAGAATATTAATGACTGTCATATCTATGTGTGACCAAACAATTGTTCAGCACAGTCCTACTCAGCCATTTCAGTGCTTTTGTGCAGGTTTTTT
This sequence comes from Rhinopithecus bieti, assembly GCF_001698545.2. Classification (NCBI taxonomy): domain Eukaryota; kingdom Metazoa; phylum Chordata; class Mammalia; order Primates; family Cercopithecidae; genus Rhinopithecus; species Rhinopithecus bieti. The sequence goes on from NW_016807955.1 coordinate 422,485, forward strand.
TTTTTTTTTTTTTTGAGACAGAGTCTTGCTCTGTTGCCCAGGCTGGAGTGCAGTGGTGCCATCTTGGCTTACCACAGCCTCTGCTTCCTTGGGTTCAAGCAGTCTTCCTGCATCAGCCTGCCGAGTAGCTGGGACTACAGGCACCCGCCACCACGCCCGGCTAATTTTTTGTATTTTTGTAGAGACGGGGTTTCATCGCGTTACCAAGGATGGTCTCGATCTCCTGACCTGGTGATCCGCCCTCCTCGGCCTCCCAAAATACTGTGATTACAGACATGAGCCACCATGCCTGGCTGGTTTTTCTTTAAAATTTAAATACAATGTATCTTTTGCCATTTTTTTAAAAATAAAAAACATCTCTTTTTTAAATAAAAAATATTCGACCTTGTGCGGTGGCTCATGCCTGTAATCCCAGCACTTTGGGAGGCTGAGGAGGGTGGATTACCAGGTCAGGAGATCGAGACCATCCTGACTAATGTGGTGAAACCCCGTTTCTACTAAAAATACAAAAAATTAGCCGGGCTTGGTGGCGGGTGCCTGTAGTCCCAGCTACTTGGGAGGCTGAGGCAGGAGAATGACGTGAACCCATGAGGTGGAGCTTGCAGTGAGCCGAGATCACGCCACTGCACTCCAGCCTGGGCGACAGAGCGAGACTCTGTCTCAAACAAACAAACAAACAAGAAAAAACAAACAAACAAAAAATAGGGCCGGGCATGGTGGCTCATGCTTGTAATCCCAGCACTTTGGGAGGCCTGGGCAGGTGGATTACCTGAAGTTGGGAGTTTGGGACCAGCCTGACCAGCATGGAGAGACCCTGTCTCTACTAAAAATACAAAAAATTGGTTGGGAGTGGTGACAGATGCCTGTAATCCCAGCTACTCGGGAGACTGAGGCAGGAGAATTGCTTGATCCTGGGAGGCGGAGGTTGCAGTGAGCCGAGATTGTGCCATTGCACTCCAGCCTGGGTGACGAGCTAAAACTCCATCTCAAAAAAAAAAATAAAAAAAATAAATAAATGAAAAATATTCTGTCATAATATAGTGTTTTATTTTTTAAATAAAAACTAAAACATTCCTCTGCCTCCCCCCATTTATTATTTTTTTACCTGAGTCATCTTAAAGAGGAGTTCTTTATAGAAGTACTTTCTTGGGTTTTGTTTATGATCATCTAAACCTGAGAGTTGATAATAGAATTAGAAAATGTAAACTTTATTCCAGCTATACTTTGGAATTTTTTTTTTTCCTGCAGATGTTTTTCTTCCTTTGGAAAATGGAAGCCAAGGCCATACTAATGTCCAGGGTTCCATAGTGGTTGTGTTTTGGTTGAAAGCATAAATATAAAGATTAATTTTATTCTTATCCACATAATCTAGAGATGAATGTGTCAGTTTTTTAAACTGGTAGTTGAACCAATAGTAATTTCTCATATTTTTGCCTCTCTTTTAGGAGAGAGGCAGTGAGAGAGAAACTCTCTGCCTGTGATGAAACAATTTTGAATTTTTTTCCCTCTGCAGGAATGAGTTTATTGATAAGCAGTAAAAAGCCCAAAACTCTTCTAGGAGTTTGGGGTTCCTATAGTTAGCCTTATATCCATTTTGTTAGGATGACTTCCTCAGAGCCAGAACTATTTTACTGAGGCTCTTAAAGGTGGGAAAGATGGGAAATAGTGGAATAAGCTAAGGTCCTCCATATGTCACATCCATTCAAAAGGAGCACGTGGCAGGAACATGAGCTTTTGTTACCTTGGAAGCAGGACTTTTTGGGTTCTCGTCTCATTCTGCCTTTGCCAGCTTTTAACTGTGATGCTAGTTCATCTCAACCAACCAAGGTTTCATTAAACTTGGTTACTGACATCCAATATCTGTGATTCTTGGTTGAGTTTTACCTTTTGGACCAACATACCCTAAATATATAGGGCATAGTAGAATACGAACCTTGAGGAACTCCATTGATGAACTTTTACTATTGTAGTCTTGTGGAATACTCAATTCCCATGATTATAGAAGTCTTTGACAGCAGTTTTTCCTGATTTGGTGTTCCATGAAGCATAAGGTAAAGGATCTTTAGATGATCTCATCAGTAGGTGATATTTCTGGATGTCAACCAATCTTTCATTTCCCTATAGTCTCTTAGAATCTAAGGTTTAAGCTGGTTTCATTTGGAGTTCCTTACATTTAAGTCTGGCTACCACTGCCCAAGACCAATATTGTCTCTATCTCCAGATGCTCACTAGTGCCCCCTACTAATGAATGAAAGAAAAACTGATCCCTTATGATTTACACAATGTATTAAATGTTTAATCTCACGAAATCCTGGTTCCTGCCAGCTTCCTTTTCTTTCTTCCAATAAAATGGCTTCTTTATACAGGTGTTGTAGTGGAGTTTATATATCTCCTATGAGACCCAAGACTGTGACTTCATGGCTTAACATTGTGTGGTAGGCAGGGACATACATCAACTAGATTTCTAGCTGTAACAATTTCCTATGGCTCCTATAACAAATTACCACAAGCATCACATTTTAAAACCTCACAAATCTGTTTTCTTGCAGTTCTGGAGGATAGAAATCCAAAATCAGTCTCACTAGGCTAAGGATAAGGTCAGAAAATGTGTTCTTTTCCAATTAGATAAGAGAATAAGAAACAGTTTATATTCATATGGAATGGACAATAATATTTGTTTATAGGTTTGTCCCAGGGCTGTTTTTAATCCTCTTGTCTTCTGTCATAATACAGTTTGAAGAGATCTGGACCCACTTGACATTTGGCATTACACTGATCAATTACTTTGATGACATTATTTTGATTGAGTTGGATTTGCAGGAGAGGGCTAGCACAGTGGAGGCAATGGCAAGATATGCTCTAGTGTGTGAGAGACAAACCCTATGAAGATATAAGTGCTTGCTGCATTTGTAGATACTTTAGGGGTTTATTGATCAGGGCTGTGCCTGTATATGTCCTCTAATATAAAAGACAAATTATTGCATCTTGTCCCTCCTACATTAAAAAACCAGCACAATACCTGGTGGACCTCTGAGTTCTGGAGGCAGCACAATTCTACACCTAGGGATACTTCTCCAGCCAATACACTGGATGACATAAAATGGTGCCAACTTTAAATCAGATCCAGAGTAGGAAATAGCAACAGGTCCAGGCTGGGTTGCAAGCAGCCCTGTCACTTGGGTCATACAGTTTAGCAGAGTTTATGATTATAAAGTTGTAAGTGGTAAGACAAGATTCTGTGTGGAGTTTGTTGCAAGTCCCAGTGGGCAAATTATAATGTTAGTCCCTTGGTTTCTGGAGCAAGGCAATACCATTTTTGGTAGAGAATTATATACCTTTCGATGTGCTCCCCAATCCTGGTGGAGATAGGATGCCTGACCATGGAGTATCAAGTAACCATGTATATATTACAGAAATTCCCATCATGAGCTGGGTCCTATCAGACTTACCAAATAGAAAGGTCAGCTAGGCCAAGCAACAGTACATTGCAAGATGGAGTTGGTACATTTAGGAGCAAGTATAATCATAACTAGATGGCTCAAACAAGCTTCACAGGTAAGTATTATAGACCCCCAGGTACCTATCACTGTTTTAACAGTGCCCTTTCACTCATCTCATGCCTATGGTTCTATGGAGGATTCTACCTGAAGTACAAAGAAAAAAACTCAATCTTGGTTTATGGATGGATCAGCTCAGTATGTGGATGAAAGTCAAAAATAGCCCCACTCAAAGGTTGCTTTGAAAAGACAGAAGGTTCTTGGAACCATTGTCTACTACATGCTTTGCCCAAATGTGTTTCTCTCCCTGGTCTCACCGATACATTTTTTTCCCTCCTAACCATAGCTCTTGCCTCATTATATTTTAAAACCATTAACCTTTCAAATAATTTAATGGAATTCACTTACTTCTTTTAAGAATCATCACCCATAACTTTGTCAAGTTTCCACCTTTTTAGAGAGAGGACCTTACTCAACATGTAGATTGGTTACCTTTTTGACCCAAGAATTGTACATCATTGCCACAGCTCATGACCCTGCCATTGTAATTTGTTTCTTGAGATATGGGCCAGTTTCATAAGACTTGGCTACTTCAGGTACTTTTGTCCTCCTTTAGGAGGACGAAATAGGTTGGAAGTTTCTGATCAGGCTTTTATCTAAAAAAAGATAAATGCAGGGAGAAGAAAAGGAAGTTACTCATGGAAACAAAGAAATCAGGTCTTAAAATCAGAAAGAGAACTGGGAGCATGAGGCCATTTATATTCATGGTCTTTCTTTTTTTTTTTTTTTTTTGAGACAGAGTCTCATCTATTGCCAGGCTGGACTGCAGTGGTGTGATCTTGGCTCACTGCAACCTCCACCTCTTGGGTTCAAGTGATTCTCCTGCCTCAGCCTCCTGAGTAGGTGGGACTACAGGCGCGCATCACCACGCTTAGCTAATTTTTGTATTTTCAGTAGGGAAGGGGTTTCCTGTCCATATTGGCCAGGATGGTCTCAATTTCTTGACCTTGTGATCTGCTCGCCTCAGCCTCCCAAAGTGCTGGGATTATAGGCGTGAGCCACTGCGCCCGGCCATTCATGGCCTTTCTACATGAGCACTGTGGAAGAAATTCTGACATCTCTTAAACAAGTATGTCTTTTCTATTGCTAATTAATTTCTGGAATTTTCTTTCAAGTCTGACTTGAGAATGCTATAAAATATATGTTATCTTGTAAAGCCAATCCCATTCGATCAGAGGACCGTTCAAGTTGATTATTATTACTGTTATTATTATTATTATTATTTTGTTCTACCACAGGGCATTTCCTTCCTATAAATGTGCACAAACAAGGTATATAAAGGAAGTTTCTCTAGAACATATTAAAATGAACAATTTACCTTAATCTGTGAATTTGCCAGACTCAGAAGAGGCATTGGAATTTAACAGGTTTCCACTAGATGGCAAGCCGCCTCTTTGAATTTCTCAGTGGCATCAAGCAAAAAAAATGCTGCTGTTTAAAATGTACATCTTTGCATGAGACAGCTGCGCTTGTATCAAAAAATGATAAAGGCACTGATTCACAAATTTAGCCAAATTTAGAATCAAGCTATTCAAACTGAAACTGAAAATATATTGTAATGTTTAAAATTTTTATTTGGAGAATATGTATTCATTTATTCATTTAACAAATATGAAGTGCCTCCTATGTGTTTTTCATACTTTGTTTAATTTGCTCCCCCTAACAATGACATTGGGTGTTCTTATTAGTCCCAATTTAGAGACTGGGAAACTGAGGCTTAGATAGATTAAATGATTTAACAATCCAAGATATACAGGTTTAAACCTACACAGTTTGTCCCAGAGTCTGCTCTCCTGACCACTACGTCTTAGTGCCCACCATAAATAAATTACACTAAATCAGTGTAATATGTGTAGCACTGTGTCATGTTTAAAAGGGTTATTTTTTATTTTCTTCTTACAGACATTAGCAGGGTTAAATCTTCTGGCATGACCTTTATGAAAGACTGTGTATAAACAAGTGAAAATGATTGCAAAACGCATTATATTAGAGCAAATAATGTCTGTACAGTGTTGCCTATATAAACATATGCAAGATGAAAGGAAATGGCATAAAACTCTGCAAAAGTACTACAGAAAAAGACAAATATAAAGAGACAGAGTCAGAGAGAGACTGAGAGAAACATACATGTGAAAGAGAAATGATGAAACCATCTATAAGAAATTATAATTTCTGGCTGGGTGCAGTGGCTTATGCCTGTAATCTCAGCACATTGGGAGGTGGAGGTGGAAGGATACCTTGAGCTCAGGGGTTCAAGATCAGTCTGGACAACATGGCAAAACCCCATCTGTACCAAAAAGTACAAAAATGAGCTGGAAGTGGTGGTGCATGCCTGTAGTTCCAGCTACTTGGGAGGCTAAGGTAGGAGGATCACTTGAACTCAGGAATTGGCGGCTACAGTGAGCTATGCTCATGCCACTACACTGTAGCCTGGGTGACATAGTGGGACCCTGCCTAAAAAAAAAAAAAAAAAAAAAAGAAAAAGAAAAGAAAAGAAAAGAAAAGAAAAGAAAAGAAAAGAAATGCTGGGTAAGGTGGCTCATGCCTGTAATCCCAGAATTCCAGCACTTTGGGAGGCTGAGGCGGGTGGATTGCTTGAGGTCAGGAGTTTGAGACCAGCCTGGCCAATGTGATGAAACCCTGCCTCTACTAAAAATAAAAAAAATTCGCCGGGCATAGTGGTGGGTGCCTGTAATCCCAGCTACTTGGGAGGCTGAGGCAGGAGAATCCCTTGAACCCAGGAGGCAGAGGTTGCAGTGAGCTGAGATCCCACCACTGTACTCCAGCCTTGGCAACAAGAGTGAAACTCGGTTGCAAAATAATAATAATAATAATAATAATAATTTCTGTAACAGAAACTGTTTCCTTGTGAGTGTCTCTTGCTGTAGAAGAATTTTTCACAAATAGAAATTCAGTGAAATGAAAGTTTAAAAGAATATAAAACAACAGAATGAATTTAAAAGGTAAGTGCAAGGTCAAGGAAACTCAGATGTAAAGCAGAATTTTAAATCTAATAAATATATTAAAAGAATAAAAAGCAGAAGAGACATAGTTAAAATTTAAATTAATGTGATGAAAAAAGGCATAAGTTAAAGTGAATGAGACATAAGATGGAGGTGAAGGCAATTAGGAAGAGGCTGTAGACGTGGATGACTGACAAAATAATAGGCATCTCTGAAGCAGACAACAGATGGTGAGAAAAAGTATTCAGAGATATAATAATGGAAAATCTCTTTCATAATAAAGCACACACATCTAATAAGAAAAACTGACACTGAATTAACAACATTGAGAAGTACCCTGTGTGTTACTGAGCATCAAGATTTTAACAACAAAAAAGAATTCTTCAGACATCAAGTAGAAAAAGCAAGTTACTTAACAAGGGGAAATTCAAGCTTGTGTCAGACTTTTTGCAGAAACATTTAGCGCTGGAAGAAATAGAGGGGGTCCACCACATTCTTAGACAAAATATTATATTCATCTATATTATAATTCAAATATAAAGTATTCAGGGGATAAATATTTAAGAATTTTTTTTAACTCTAGTCAAATGATAATTTCTGTAACAGAAACTGTTTCCTTGTGAATGTCTCTTGCTGTAGAAGAATTTTTCACAAATAGAAATTCAGTGAAATGAAAGTTTAAAAGACAAGAATATAAAACAACAGGATGAAATTAAAAGGTAAGTGCAAGGTCAAGGAAACTCAGATGTAAAGCAGAATTTTAAATTTTAAATCTAATAAAATTTAAAATTTTAAATCTAATAAATATATTAAAAGAATAAAAAGCAGAAGAGGCATAGTTAATCCAGGAGGTGGAGGTAACCTCAGCTAATCCAGAAACTAATACAAAAATAGAGAACCCAGGAATAGAAACACGCATCTAGTGAGAGTAGATCTCAGGCACAGTGGCTCATGCCTGTAATCCCAGAACTTTGGGAGGCTGAGGCAGGAGGATTGCTTGAGTTCAGGAGTTTGAGACCAGCCTAGAGAGAACCAACACTAAACATAGAGAGACCTAGTCACTAAAAAGTAAAAGCAAAACCAAAACCAAAACCTAGCTGGGCATGGTGGCACATGCCTGTTGTCTCAGCTACTTGGGAGGCTAAAGTAGGAGGGTCGCTTGGGCTTGGGTGATTGAGGCTGCAATGAGCCATGATCGTGACACTACACTTCAGCCTGGGTGACAGAATAAGACTCTGTCTCCAAGAGAAAAACAGAGTGATGATAAGTGCTTGGCAGCAGTGTACCAAGTAATGGGGTTAAAAAGACGACTAAGGGTGTAATCGAGCTGAAGATTCAGGGATGTTAATCAATTACAGTACAATGTATTAAGTGCTACTACATTGATAGAACAGAGGAAAGAGTAATTCTATATAGAGTAACTGATGTCTACAGCCATACGAACCTGAACATGCCCAATCTCGTCTATGTGGGGTAAGTGAAACCTGAGACTTGGAGGATGAGCATCCAGAGGCTAAAAGAGACAGAGCAGACCATTCTAGGAAGGGGGAAGGAAGTCCAAAGTCTTAGCAGTATGAGTTGGCAGTGTGGAATGGCTATATGGTACGTCATGTGGAAGTGGAGAGATATAAGCCTGGAAAGTCATAAGCAGCTTATGAAGGGATCTGTGTACAAATGGTTCCCAATTTACAATAGTTTGAACAATTGTTTTTGGCTTTATGATGGTGCAAAAGCAATATGCATTCAGTAGAAACCAAACTGAAAGTACCCATACAAGTTTTTCACTTTCGGTACAATATTCAATATATTACATGAGATATTCAACACTTTATTTTAAAATAGGGTTTGTGTTAGATGATTTTGCCTAAATGTAGACTAATGTAAGTGTTCTGAACATGTTTACAGCAGGCTAGGCTGAGCTATGATGTTCAGTAGGTTAGGTGTATTAAATGCATTTTCATTTTCAACAATATTTTCAGCTTACGATGTGTTTATGGAGACCTATCTCTATTGTAAGTTGAAAAGCATCTGTACTTCCTAAGGGGTTTAGTCTTAATCCTGTTGACACTGAAGGGTTTTAATGTAGGAAAGGACAAATTTCTCCATTTAAAAAATGGTTGCTAGGGGCTGGGGTGGTGGAGGGGAAATGGAGAGTTGTTACTCCATTGGCTTAAAGTTTCAGTTATGCTAGATGAATAAATTCTAGAGATCTGCTGTACAGCATGCTTCTTTTTTCTTCCTTCATTTTAATTTTATTTTGTCATTTTATTTTACTTTTTTAGAGACAAGATCTCACTCTGTCTCCCAAGCTGGAGTACAGTGGAGTGATCATAGCTCACTGCAGCCTCTAACTCCCAGGCACAAGTGATCTACTTGCATCAGCCTCTCAAGTAGCTGTAATTAAAAGTGTGCACCACCATACCCAGTTAATTAAAAACATTTTTTGTTGCTGTTGTAGAGACAGGGTCTAGATATGTTGCCTAGACTAGTCCCAAACTCCTGGGCTCAAGCGATCCTCCTGTCTTGGACTCCCATAGTGTTGGGATTACAGGCATGAGCCACTTTGGCTGACCCAACATGGTTTCTTTAGTTAACAATGCAGTATTGTGTATTTAAAAATGGGTTAAGAGGGTGATCTCTTGCCAAATGTTCTTACTATAAAATGAAACAAAATAAACCTTGCAAAGAGACACAAGGAAACTTTAGGAGGTGATGGATATGTTTACTACTTTGATTGTGGTGATGGTATCATGGGTATATGCATATGTCTAAACTCATCAAATTGTATACATATGTGCTTTTTTTTTTTTTGATATATCAATGATACCTCAATAAAGCTGTAAAAATCACTCTGGCAATAGCCTACCAACTGAAAAAAAACCCAAGACCAGACAGATTTATAGCTAAATTCTACCAGATGTACAAAGAAAAGCTGGTACCGTTCCTACTGAAACTATTCCAAAAAATTGAGGAGGAGGGACTCCTCCCTAACTCATTATATGAGGCCAGCATCATCCTGATACCAAAACCTGGCAAAGATATAAAAACAACAACAAAGAACTTCAGGCCAATATCCTTTTTTCCTTTTTTTTCTTTTTTCTTTTTTGAGATGGGGTCTCACTCTTGTCACCCACACTGGAGTGCAATCTTGGCTCACTGCAACCTCTGACTCCTGAGCTCAAGTGATCCTCCCACCTCAGCCTCCCAAGTAACTGGGACCACAGGCATGCATCACCACACTCAGCTAATTTTTTGTATTTTTGGTAGAGACAAGGTCTTGCCATGTTGCCCAGGCTGGTCTTGAACTCCTGAGCTTAAGTGAACCACCTGCCTCAGCCTCCCAAAGTGCTGGGATTACAGGTATTAGCCACTGGACCTGGCCCAATATCCTTGATGAAAATTGATGCAAAATCCTCTACAAAATACTGGCAAATCAAATCCAGCAGCACATCAAAAAGCTTGTAAACCACAATCAAGTAGGCTTTATTCCTGGGATGCAAGGTTGGTTCAACATACACAAATAAATAAATGTGTCATCACATAAACAGAACTAAAGATAAAAACCACAAGATTATCTCAATAGATGCAGAAAAGGCTTTTGATAAAATTTGACATCCATTCACGTTAAAAACTCAATAAAATAGGTATTGAAGGAACATACCTCTAAATAATAAGAGCCATCCATGACAAATCCATAGCCAACATCACACTGAATGGGAAAGAACTGGAAGCATTCCTCTTGAAAACTGGCACAAGACAAGAATGCCCTCTCTCACCACTCCTATTCAATATAGTATTATAAATCCTGGCAAGTGCAATCAGACAAGATGAAGAAATAAAAGGCATCCAAATAGGAAGAGAGGAAGTCAAACTATCCTTGTTTGCAAATGACATGGTTCTATATCTAGAAAACCCCAAAGTCTCAGCCCCAAAGCTCTTTCAGCTCATAACTTACTTTGGTAAAGTTTCAGGATACAAAATCAATGTGCAATAATCACTAGCATTCCTATACACCAACAACAGTCAAACTGAGAGCCAAATCAGGAGTGAACTCCCATTCACAAATGCCAGAAAAAGAATAAAATACCTAGGAATACAGCTAACTAGGGAGGCAAAAGGTCTCTACAAGGAGAACTACAAAGTACTGCTCAAAGAAATCAGATATGTCACAAAGAAATGAAAAAAACATTCCATGCTTATGGGTAGGAAGAATCAATATCGTTAAAATCACCATACTGCCCAAAGCAATTTACAGATTCATGCTATTCCTGTTAAACTACTGTTGACATTCTTCACAGAACTAGAGAAAACTATTTTAAAATTCATATGGAACAAAAAAGAGCTTGAATAGCCAAGGCAATCCTAAGCGAAAAGAACAAAGCTAGAGGCATCACACTACCCAACTTCAAACTATACCGCAAGGCTACAGTAACCAAAACACCACTGGTACAAAAATAGACACATGGACCAACAGGATAGAATACAAAACACAGAAATAAGGCCATACACCTACAACTATCTGATCTTCGACAAACCTGACATAAGCAAGCAATGGGGAAAAGATTCCCTATTCCATAAATGGTGCTAGGATAACTGGCTAGCCATATGTAGAAGATTGAAACTGGACCCCTTCCTTACATGATATGCAAAAATTAACTCAAGATGGAATAAATACTGAAATATAAAACCCAAAACTATAAAAACTCTAGAAGAAAACCTAGGCAACACCATTCAGGACATAGACACAGGCAAAGATTTCATGATGAAGACTCCAAAAGCAAGTGCAACAGAAGCAAAAATTGAAAAATGGGATCTAATTGAACTAAAGAGTTTATTCTGCACAGCAAACGAAACTATGAACAGAGTAAACAACCTTTGGAAGGGGAGAAAATGTTTACAAACTATGCATCTGACAAAGGTCTAATATCCAGCATCCGTAAAAAAACTTAAACAAATTTACAAGAAAAGATACAAACCCCATTAAAAGTGGGCAATGGACTTTGAGCACTAAACTCTGATTTTTTAATCTTGCCCAAATTCCCATCTAAGGAGTATGGGGAGTCGTGTGCTACAAATAATAAATTATCATCAGATGGGTTTTATTTAACCCTATATCTTGTGACTTACTTTCCAACCTGACTTTGGCATAACCTTACGAGACAAAGAAGAAAATCAAAATATTTTACTCCAAAACATGTTTCTTTGCCATATCTTTAAATGGGCCTGCAAAGCTGTCCTTTGTTGGGATAAATTTGCATCTGTAAAGAATCTCTGTTAACATAGCTAGATCTTTTTCTCCAGGCCCTCCCAATCCTAAAGAGATTAACTAAAAGTCTAGC
>NW_016807955.1:439716-467770 GCF_001698545.2 Rhinopithecus bieti
CTTTTTATAGCCCGATGCATACAGGATATGTAAGGTTACAGAGGTACAAAGGAATTCTTTTGGTTGCAGCATCACAACTGGTAATTGGTTAATATTTTAAGTTATACAATTAACAGTTTTCTATTTGTTCCCGTGCATTTAGTAAAACTACAAATGGTTGTGACCTTATCAGGGGCTCTCTAGGTGGTGTTTCTGAGATGTGTGTGTGTGTGTGGGAATGTGTTTGTGTTGGGCTCAGGAAGTTGGGACAAAATAGAGGGATGTGTTTGTACTGGGCCCAGGACTAAGATATGTGGCAGACACCGGTAATTAGAACAGAACAGAGCAGGACAGAGACTTTCACAACGTTTGTCCTTACAATGTCTGGAGTCTATAGATAACCTGATCGGTTAGGTCCGGGGTCGATCTTTAACTAGGCTCAGGGCGCCGCCCGGGCTGTCAGGGTGCCGCCCGGGCTGTTTGCCTGTGGACTTCATTTCTGCCTTTTGGTTTTTTTCATTTGATCTCTTTCAAAGTCTATTGTGTTTCCTATTTCAAATGAAATTTTGCATTTGGCATTACAGTTTTCTTTGTGCCTTTGTCTTAGATGTGCTTCTTTGATTTCTGTATAGCTGTGTCATTTTGTCTTATTTAGTAGCATCATTTGCAATTTTATGAGCAGTTAGCATACTGAAAGAATGAATGATGTTACTTGTTTTCCCTGGCCAAAGACAATTTTTATGTAACCCTCATTCTTGCCACCATAGTCTGTTATTTGTTCATTATTTGACAAGTTCATGCAATTTTTTATTCCAGTTAATTTAAAAGGAACACAGGATTCAATAAAACATCTATTATTAATGTGTTTTAGTTATTTAAATGGGAGTGCAGGATTCTGGCTGTGGAGGATCAGAGCTAGAAGATACTTTAAAAGTGTACTATGATAATGTTTTTCAAACTTTAATGTGTATATGAATGAACCAGGGTTGTGTTTAAAATGCAGATTCTGACTCAGGAGTTGGCATGGGGCCTGAGTACTGCATTTTTAACAAGCTTCTAAGTGAGGTCAATGGGACGGATCTACAAACCACACTTTGATAGCAAGGTACAATGACACAAGTAAAAATACCCCAAAATATCCTATTTCTACAATTATATAATAAATACAACTTTAAAATTCTGTTTGACTGTATCTTACACTTGGGCCATGAATCCGTCAGGAAGCTCAGCAAATGCCATTGCTATAGTGTGACATTTAAATTAAAAATGGATCATTCATTGGGCTGTGCATAGAGGCTCATGCTTGTAATCCCAAGATTTTGTGAGGTTGAGACTGAAGGATGGCTTGAGGCCAGGAGTTTGAAACCAGCCTCGGCAACATAACAAGACCCTGTTTCTACAAAAAAAAAAAAAAAAAAAAAAAAAAAAAAAAATTGGCTGAACATGGTGGTGGTACACACCCATAGTCCTAGCTACTTGGGAGACTGAGGCAGGAAGATCCCTTGAGCCCAGGAGTTTGAGGTTGCTGTGAGCTATGATTGTGCCACTGCATCCCAGCCTGGGTGACAGCTAAACTCTGTCTCTAAACAAACAAACCCAATTAATTTCAAAATGTTGTGTTTGTTTTATATGAGTTACACTGAAATTGCTTCTACAGAGTGATATTTTTTATCCTCTGATGTCCTGAGGTGGTGTTACTCTCTGGTGGCAGTTGCCATTGCTGTGGTCAATCCCCGTCATAAATTAGGCTATGTACTCACTTACTTTCCAAAGGTAAAGAAGAAAACAGTATTTTTTACTGAACTATAGTTACCTTGGCATACTTACAGAAAAACACTCAGTGTATTATAAAAATAAGGCCTGGCCAGGTGCAGTGGCTCATGCCTGTAATCCCAGCACTTTGGGAGGCTGAGGCAGGAGAATCACTTGAGGTCAAGAGTTTGAGATCAGCTTGGGCAACAGAGTGAGGCCCTGTCTCCACAAAAATTCAAAAAAAAAAAAAAATTAGTTGGGCATAGCATGTGCCTGTTGTCCTACTACAGGACTATCTATTCTGAAGGCTGATATGGGAGGACTGTTTGAATCCAGGAGTTCAAAGTTGCAGTGAGCTATGATCATGCCAACCTACTGCAGCCTGGATGATGGAGTGAGACCCTGTCTCTTAAATAAATACATAAATAAATAAATAATAAGGCCTAATATTATGTGATTTCATTAAATTAAAATTCATGTGGAGGAAAAGAAACACTTGAATGGTATAATATTCTAAGTTCAGATTTAGTTTGTATTCTTATAGCAGTCTAGGTTAAATATAAAACTTTTTAAAGCAAATAGAAAGCAGGAAAACTAGAATTAATTATATTGGCAAACATTTTATTATCCAAATGAGTAGCTACCACTTTGCTTAAAAACAGCTTTAGAGTGGTGTTTGGAACCCATTTTTTTTACATGCTTGTAATTCAGCATAATTTTAGCAGACTTTTCTGATAAAAAGGGCTTCTTTTGGCTGGAAAGGCACCACCTCTGTTTTCCATTTTCCTCATGCATTCCATACACAGCCTGTGTGTAAAAGTAATAAAGTGCGGTAGACGCCTAACCTGGCTCATCAATGTGGTATTCCTCCTTTGCCAGTTATGCTTTTTCTCTGAAACCGAAAAAGGTGCCAGAAAAGTACAGAGAGAGTGCACAGTTTCTCCTGAAAGTGTTATGGCTGCCCCGTCTCTGTTGACATCTATTAAGATTCAGGCAACAGGAGATCCTCACTTTAAGGTGCAAGGGAGTGTTATTTTGGCTTTACATGAGGTGGTGGTGGTGGTTTTTGTCTCTGAACATCTGCAACTCTCTCAGGACTGTGCTGTGTACTAAAAATAAAATAACTATAGCTTGTGATTCACTTTGTTTTCACTGAGTCAGGGCTATAGATTCCAGGGAAGATTCAATGACATACGAGAGTTGTAAAAATGGAAATAAAATTGCTGAATTTGAAAAGAAGATGATCATAGTAACTTGTGCATGCTAAAAATCAAGCCAAATATCTGGAAGCTCTGACTTCTTCTAGATTTTACATGAGGAAATCATTTTAATATTGCATTGTTACAGTGCTCATGATTACCTGGAACCCTTCAGCTTCTTTATATGGAGCTGTTCACCACGGATATTTGCATGAGAAATGATGTATATTAGAGTTTATGTTTAAAAGAAATCAGCAGATCATATCTCTCCCAATCAATTTCACTCAAGGCAATCCTTTTAATACATTTTCAGCACAATTCAATCACCATTGTGGAAAGAAGGAATTAAAAACTTAGGTAAGGATGTGATTAACCAGTATAGGCTTATGAACAGACAGACACCTACAATAGAAGAACTCTCCTGGCAGAACACTTTCTCACAACTCAAAAAATTTCATCTTTAGAAATTAATTTCTATTGGCCTTGCAGGCTTTTGATCTTTTAAAGCTTTCACACTAAAATATAAACATGCTTTCAAGGCATTGTACATTAAAAATGCAGGAACTGGATTTGTAACTGGTTTGAAGGCAGTGTTCAAATAGTGCCTAAGGTATATCTCTAGTAATGTGTCTTTGAAAAGTTGGGTTCAACATTTTAAAATTATTTTGTTAAAATGACATACTCATTAAATTGGCAAATGATGAAGCTGGGAGACATAGCTAATATGTCAGATGACAGAATTAAAATCTAAGTGATCCTGATTAGCTGGAACAGGAGATAGAAGGTTACATTTAAGAGAATGAAATTTTTTGACACTAGAGTTAAAGTGCTGCTCTTTCCTTTCCTTTCCTTTCCTTTCCTTTCCTTTCCTTTCCTTTCCTTTCCTTTCTTTTCTTTTCTTTTCTTTTCTTTTCTTTTCTTTTCGGTGACTAAACAACAACCATCAACAAACCTGTGCATAATGTATAAGGTAGCACATGTGGTAACATCTTAGGGATACTGTTGACTATAAACTTAAAATAGGTGACAGTGTGATATAGTTGCAAAAACAAACAAACAAAACACCCCCTGACAAAAAACCCTTAAACTCATAATGCAAATATTGATCATATCACAAAGGAAGTGATATCCTCTCTTCCCCTGTAAAACATATCTGATGGATTGTGTTTAATTCCGGTTGTCACATTTTGCAAATGACTGATCTACTGGAGTATATTCAGAGAAGAGTGAATTGAAGCCATATCACATGAGGTGTAGTTGAGAATAGAAAATGTATAAAATGGAGGAGAGACACTTGGATGGACTTTATTTTATCTTTAAATAGCTAAAAGATTCTCATGTAGAAGAATTATATTTATTCCAGGACACCCCAGCGGCTGATTTAGAAGCATGAGCATGTTAGAGAGACAGAAAGGTATATTTTGTTTAAAAAGTTACCTGTAAATGGATATTTTTCTTTAAAGGAATTTTGCCATAACTAGAAGCTCAAGTATTTGAGTGGAGACTTGTCAACTATTTGTCAGGGATCTTGTGGAAGATATTTTATGTTTAATACTTTCTGCTATTCTTAGTGAGCATCTTAAATGTCATCAAGGTGCAGTCAATAGTGGGATACAAATTAGGTGCTGGGAGTTAGGGAGAAATAGTACAAGAAGGAGAAGTAATCTTAATATGAGAGAATACCAAGTCAGACTTTTTTTTTTTTTAAAGATTTAGCTTAAAAAAAGTAAATGTATTTTACATTTACAAATGCAGGTTTGTTACATGGATATATTGCATGATGCTGAGGTTTGAGCTTCAATTGAACCACGTAAATAGTGAGCATAGTATCCAATAGGTAGTTTTCAACAATTCCCCATGTCCCCTTCCCACTTTTTAGAGTCCCCAGGGCCTATTGTTCTCATTTTTATGTCCACGCCTATGCAGTGTTTAGGTCTCACTTATAAGCAAGAACATGTGGTATTTGGTTTTCTGTTTCTGTGTTAATTCGCTTAAGATACTGGTCTGTAGCTGCCTCCATGTTGCTGCAAAGTGCACAATTTTGTTCTTTTTTATGGCTGTGTAGTATTCCGAGGTATACATGCACCACATTTTCTTTATATAATCCACTATTGATAGGCACCTGTATTGATTCCATGTCTTTGCTCTTGTTGCCCAGGCTAGAATGCAATGGTGTGACTTTGGCTCGCTGTAACCTCCGCCTCCTGGGTTCAAGTGATTCCCCTGCCTCAGCCTCCTGAGTAGTTGAGATTGCAGGCACCGCCACCATGCCTAGCCAATTTGTTGTATCTTTAGTAGAGATGGGGTTTCACCGTGTTGGCAAGGCTGGTCTCGAACTCCTGACCTTGGGTGATCCACCCACCTCAGCCTCCCAAAGTGCTGGAATTATAGGTGTGAGCCACCGTGCCTGGCCAATGCTTTCAACTTTTGACCATTCAGTATAATATTGGTCATAAGTCTGTCATAGATGGCAATTTTTATTTTGAGGTGTATTCCTTTGATGCCTAGATTGTTGATGCCTAGATTTTTTTTTTTATTTTAACATTAAGGATGTTGGATTTTATTGAGTGCTTTTTCTACATCTATTGAGATAATCATGTGGTTTTTGTTTTTAATTCTGTTTATGTGATGACACCTTTGTTGATTTGTATATGTTGAACTATCCTTGCATCTCAGGAATAATGCCCATTTGATCATGGTAGATTATCTTTTTGATGTGCTGCTAGATTTGGTTTGCTAGGATTTTGTTGATTTCGTATCTATATGTATCAAGGATACTGGCCCATAGTTTTCAGTTTTCATTAATGCATTCTTGTTTTTCTAGTTCCTTTAGGTGAGACATTAGGCTGTTAATTTGAGATCTCTCTATCTTCTTGATATAGGTGTTTAGCATTATACTTTCCTCTTAAAGTGGCTGTTGCTACATCCCAGAGGTCTGGTATATTGTGTCTCTATTTTCATTTGTTTCAAATAATTTTTTGATTTCTGCCTTTATTGTTTACCCAAAAGTCATTCAGGAGCAAGTTGTTCAGTTTCTATGTATTTGTGTGGTTTTGAGAGTTCCTCTTTGTACTGATTTATATTTGTACTCCACCGTGGTCCAAGAAAATGCTTACTATGCTTTTAGTATTTTTGAATTTATTAGAGTTGCTTTATGACTGAGTATGTGGTCAATCTTAGAGTATGTTCTGTGTGCAGATAAGAAGAATGCATATTCTGTGGTTGTTGGGTGGAGAATTCTGTAGGTACCTATTAGGTTCAATCAATCAAGTGTTGAATTTAAGTATTAAATTTATTAGTTTCTGCCTCAGTGATGTGTCTAATGTTCTCAGTGGGGTGTTGAAGTTCCCCCATTAATATTGTGTAGTTGTCTAAGTCTGTTTTGTAGCTCTAGTAGTAATTGTTTTATAAATCTGGGTGCTCTATGTTGGGTGCATATATATATATTTAAAATAGTTAAATCTTCTTGTTGAATTGAATCATTTATCATTATGCAATGCCCTTTGTCCTTTTTTACTGTTGTTGGTTTAAAGCCTGTTTTATCTGATACAATAATAGCAATCTCTGCCCTTTTTTGTTTTTCATTTTCATGACAGATCTTTCTCTATTTCTTTATCTGATACCATAGGTGTCATTACATGTGATATGGGTCTTGAGGACAGCAGAAAGCTGGGCCTTGTTTTTTAATCCAATTTGCCACTGTATATATTTTAAGTGGAGTTCTTAGGCTATTAACATTCAAGGTTAATATTTACATGTGAGGTTTTATTCCTGTCCTGGTGTTTCTAGCTACTTGTTTTGTATTCTTGACTGTGTAGTTGCTTATAGGCCCTCCAGGCTATGTAGTTACATGTGCTTTTGTGGTAGCAAGTATTGTTCTTTCATTTCCATGTTTAGAACTCCCTTAAGCCTCTCTTGTAAGGCCGTTCTGGTGGTGACAAATTCCCTTAGTGATTACTTGTCTGGGAAAGACTTTATTTCTCCTTTGTTAATAAAGCTTAGCTTGGAAGGATGTGAAATTTTTTGTTGGAATTTCTTTTCCTTAAGATTGCTAAAATAGGCCCTCAATGTCTTCTGGTTTCTGCTGAGAAGCCCACTGTTAGAAGCCCACTGTTAGTCTGACTGAATTCACTTTATATCTAATATGGCCCTTTTCTCTACCTTCCTTTGAGATGTTTTCCTTTTTGTTGAGCTTGGAAAGTCTGATGACTGGGTGCCTTGGTGATGGTCATCTTCTATAGTATCTTGCAGGAGTTTCCTGGATTTCTTGTATCTGCATATTAATGTCTTTGGTGAGACTGGGGAAACTTTCCTGGATTATATCCTCAAATATGTTTTCTGAATTGCTTACTTTCTCCTCTTTTCTGTCAGGAATGCTAATGAGCCATAGGTTTGGTTACTTTACATAATCCCATAGTTTTTGGAGGCTTTGTTCATTTAAAAAATTCTTATTTTTTTTTTCTGACTGGATTGATTCAAAGGACCAGTCTTCATGCTTTGAAGTTCTTTCTTCTGCTTTTGTCTAGGCTGTTGTTAAGGCTTTCGATTGTATTTTGTAATTCTTGCAGTGAATTTTTCAATTTCAAAAGTTCCGTTTGGTTCTTTCTTTATATAGCCATCTCATTTGTTAAACCTTGGATTGTTATTCTGGCTTCATTGGATTGGATTTCAACTTTCTCTTGGATCTCATTGAGCTTCCTTGCCATCCAGATTCTGAATTCTATGTCTGTCATTTCAGACATTTCAATCTGATTAAGATCTATTGCTAGGGAGCTAGCAATAGATTCACCTTTGGAGGTGAATAAACACTCTTGCTTTTTGTATTTTTGGAGTTCTTGCACTTATTCCTCCTCATTTGAGGGACTGATGCTTCTTTTTCTTTTTGAATTTGCTGTGATTTGGATGAGGCTTTCTTGAGATTTTGTTATGTTTCCCTTGTGAATATGATTGTGGTCTATGTTGGGTATAATTGATTGACTTTGTTTCTGGGTGCTTCAGAAAGCCAAGGCTCTGTATGGGTTCCTTGGTTTCAGATAGACTTCTGTGGTAGGTTTTACAGGCATTGCTTGTTGTAGCAGTATATTTTTGTTTGGTGGTATAATTCAGGCTGCAGTCTAGTAGATGATGCTTAAATGATGGAGTTGGCATATAAGCTCTTATTCAGCTCCAGTTGTCTTCATTGGGGGCAGAGGTGCCAGATAAACTTGAAAAGTGTGCCCCCTACTTGCACTCATCCCTTTTGTATTACAGTATGTCTGCAACAGTGCGCTGGGGAGAGGATGTGGGTCAGGAGGAAGAGAGGACTACCTCTCCAAGTCTGTTCCTGGGCCTTGATGGTGCCCTCTTCAGCTGTGTGTGCTGTGTCCATGTTTCCTTTTTCTCAAAAGGGGCTTTGGTGGGCTGTAATCCCCACTTCCTCAGGGGTGGTTCATGCTGAGGGTAAGATCCCCAGGTGACCGCAATTATCTGGGAACCTGCTGGTCCTCTGTGCTTGCCAAAGTCAGAGTGGGTTGTGGGGTTCGGATGGCCTGGTGGTGCAGTAGATCAACGGTGGAGGATTCCCAGGCAGGGCAGTGGCACTGCTGATATACCACTGGTATGGTGCCTGTGGCCTGGGGTTTTCAGACTATCAGGTGGCTGTGGGTCTTGCCCAGCTCATGTGCCCCTGACCCAGCTGGTTGCTGGCATTCACCCTGGCGGGAGGCCCAAATGGCTAGGGCCTTCTGTCAGGGTGAATGCCAGAGACACCTCTTCAACCACGGTGTCTGTGTTGACACCTCTCTCTTGACTTTTAGTATTTTCCCTCAAATAATCTGACTGAAGTGTGAAGCCATCTGTGCCAAGATTGCTGAGCTATTCCAGGCATTCCAGGCTGTGAGACTCCCTGGGGAAGAAGCCGTGGCTATCAGGCCATGCATACCCTTCCTGGTCCAATTTTACTAAAGGAGGTTCACCCAACTTCTGTGCTGGCACGTGAACCTATGCCACACTCTTCTCTGTGTTCTGATCATGGGAGCTTCTCCCCCACTTGAGATCAGGCCACAAATCTCAACTCAGTACCCCAGGACAGTGTGCTCGAGTCCTGAGGAGTTGGGATCAGGTCCACAGATTTTTCTGTTGGTCCCTTAGGGTCAAGCACCCGCTGTGATGGGGATGCAGAACTGCCCCCCAGGCTGCCAATACAACTCTCAGGTGGGGCAGTGAAGGCTGTGTTGTGGGTACCCTCCTGCAGAAATGGCCAGGTAGGTGGCCTTGATAGGGACCAGCAGGCAACAAGGCACATGGATCAGATGCATCTGAATCCTGCGGCAATGGGAACAGGGCCTGTCTTGAACATGTGAATATACCCAGACCCTGCTTCCCCCCAGCTGAGCAGACAGCAGGTGCTGCAACCTCTCACTGCAAGAAGGATAACCTTGGCAGATGGGATCCTATGACTATATTTTGCTGCAACTGTACAGCACAGAATCTGGATGGAAAAGTGAAGCCTTTTGGGCTCTGCATGGGCTCAAGCTGTGCCTCTATTTGTTCTCTGTGCAGCTTCCCCTGCCAGTCCAGAGGTCTGTGAGGGTCATGGGAACTCCTGTAGCTAGGATCTCAGAGGACTGTCATGGGAATGCAGTGGTCCAGGGTTCCTTCACTCACCCCTTCCTTAGGTCTGGTCCAGGTCCTTGGGCTGGTCTTGGCACTCAGGGACTACTGCCTTGCTTCCTCCTTCTTCAACCACAGTGTCTGTGTCACCTCTCTATTGACTTTTAATATTTTCCCTCAAAAAATCTGATTGAGGTGTGGAGGTTTACTCGATATTTTGGTTCCTCTCCATGGAAGAGGTGCTTCCGGCTGTGTCTAGTCAGCCATCTTGTCCCTTTCTCCCAAGTCATACTTTTTTTCTTTTTCTTCTTTTAAGAGATGGGGTCTTGCTACATTGATGAGGTAAGTCTTGAATGCCTAGCCTGAAGCGATCCTCCCATCTTGGCCTCCCAAAGACCTGGGATTACAGGCCTGAGCCACTGCACCCAGCCTCTAAGTCATACTTTTACCTATCCAATTGTTGCTAGGAGTCAACCTGAGTGACTGTGGAAGGTGAAGTGAAAGGAGGAATGAAAGGAGGATGATGATGCAGAATGCTTCCATTTATTCACTTATTCAAAAAAATGCCATGTATGAGAACCTATGCTAGGCACTGGAGATAAAAATCAAACAAAAAGTAATTCTTGCCCTCTGGAGCTCACAGTCTGGTAGAGGAGACAGACATGTAGACATGTAGAAATCATTCACAATGAAACGTGGTAAGTGGGTTGTCAGTAGGTGGTAGGACTACATTGGATGGATCCCAGTGTCAAATGGAGACCTGAAAAGACAGTTTGTCTGGAAAAGCAGCACAAGAAGATTCTTTGAGACAGGAAACGTGCACGTTAGGTTTGTTTAAGCAATCGTTTTGTTGACATATGTCCAAGAAGTTGGATTATCATTTGAAAATTAAAAGTAGTTCAACTGCATTGCAAATCTAGTAGGGGAAATAAAACTTTCCCCTATGTCTTTCTGGGAAGTGTGTGTGTGTGTGTGTGTTAAACTTGGAATGTGAAGGAGAGAATACAGCTTAATAATTTAATCCAAAACATACAATTTTTCCTTCTCTGGGATTTTTCACATTCTGAGAGTGTTGCATACTTCTGAAAGTTCTTATTCTCATCCTTCACACAACAGAATGAGCAGAGCAAACCTAAACCAAAAGAGAGAGAACTTTCATTATAGTTCCTTTCTGTAGGGAGAACACTCACAACCTGGAAATGAGTGATTTAATTGGGGATAAAGCAAAGTTTGAATATTTTCTTCCTATTTTCATTAATTTAGTGGTTGCATCTGT
This sequence comes from Rhinopithecus bieti, assembly GCF_001698545.2. Classification (NCBI taxonomy): domain Eukaryota; kingdom Metazoa; phylum Chordata; class Mammalia; order Primates; family Cercopithecidae; genus Rhinopithecus; species Rhinopithecus bieti. The sequence continues at coordinate 450,514 of NW_016807955.1, forward strand.
TTTTCTTCAAAAATGTTATTATTTCATTATCAGCGATTTGATTCTTTGCTCCAGCATGTACTCTCATTTCTTCCATTATCGTGGCCAAAGGAAATAAGTGCTAAGAGCTGACAGTTCCAATTTCAGTGTCACTTAATTGGTTGTTCACCATGTTGTCCTATAGCGACAAAAATAGTCGCTTGTGGTAATTTTTAACTCATTTCTGTTATGCAGTTTTATTCAATGGACAGTTAAGTCTCTCTGACAATTTTCTACTACTCTTCTAATCTGTCACTACTTTCCCACCTAGCCAAAGTTTTGAAGTGTGTAAGGTTTATTTGAAACTTAATTTGTTCCTTTTCAAGTATCCCAGTGGCTCCACACCACCCTATAAAAATCCATTGGAGAAAAAATCTGCTATGAATAATTTAAATCTTAATGTAAAGATAAATCCATATTTTTATTCTCATAGAGGTATTAGAATTTTCAAATGTTTCTGTTAGGCAGGGATCTAGACCCGACATGGCGGCGCCACCCGGCATAGCAGGCCCTTTGTTCCAGACTTCCCTTCCTCTTTGAATACACCGGCAGACTTGCATACGTCAGAGGTTCCGGCTAGGCAACCACACTCCCCCATGACCTGCAGCTCACCTGCATTCCACAAGTTCGTAAACAGCAGTTTCGGTTAACAGTTTCCAAAGACCCCTTCTTCATGACCCTTACTCGACTCCTGCCCTAGTAGTTTCAAGCCCCCCCAGGCCCTGTTTGTACAACCAGCTTCCCTACCTCTCAGGCTATAAAAAGCCCCTGCTCTCCTCCCTCAGCGCGACTTCCTCCGCCCGCACCTTTGGACCGAGGAACCTCGCCCGCGAGTCCTAATAAAGGCTATTCTCACTGCCATTTGCCTTGTGTCCTTGTTCCCAGTTTGGCTCCAGCCTCAGTTTACCTTTACAGTTTCTAATTGCTAAATCAAAGATTTTTGCCCTATTAAAGTAATTTTAGAAATCAGTATGTGGATTAAAGGAGATAAAACTAGATAATCAATAAGGAAGCACTTTGAAATTGAAAAGCCTTTAGAAATATAAGGAGCTAGATAAGGATACCCTCCCCTGCAAACTTGTTCTAATGTCCCTGTAACCAGGAAATGGATTGCCACAAACAGGGCATTACACCAGAGTTCTTCAGACATTGACCTGATTCACCTGTTAGGACTACTCAACATTATCCATATTGGGTAGGAGGTTGGAGCTGATGATCTCAAATTGCCCTTCCAACTCTAAGTTTATAGGATTACATAAACCACCTCTGATGGAAGCACAGTAAGTCCAAATCCATTCTTTAATGCAGGAAGTCCTAATAAAGCTGTATTACAGGACCAAAATGTATCATTAAGGCAATTGACTAGGAACTAGCATTTGGGATAGACTGATCAATTCATTTATAAAATAGCAACAAAATACATGGCAAAGTCATACTGATTCATTGTGAACTAAAGCCTATACTCAGGAAGGTGTGTTATTGGGTCATTCTATGAGAAATTATAATCAGAGGAGTTTACTTCACTAACACTTCATGCAAAACACTTGGGCCTTTTAACTGCAAGCTCAGTGTGAGTTTGCAATGTGATAGGAAAGCAAAAAAGCCTATACTATTTTTTAAATGCTATAATAGATGTACAGTACCCAGAATAATGTAGGTAACATTAGACCTCGTCTGACATGTATAAAGTACCATGATTTAAGGGAAACATTGACAGTAAAAGCAAGATCATTTCTCAAGTTATATGAAGTACAATAGAAGGGGTTGATTTTTCTTTTATCTTGCAGAGGATAGGATTTATGAGGAACCTAACTAAATATGTTAATGGCACTTAATGTCATACAGAAGAATGATTAGACTTACACAGTCATGGCTCCAGAGAATTAACTAGAAGAAACCACAGAAGTTTAAGAGAGGGATGGTTTGGCTTAGCCCCAAGCATATCTGTCTAATAATTGTAAAGGACTGCCTTTTGATCTAGTCCACGCTCTGTGTATGATGGCATTGATGACATAACTCTTTTACCACTCCATGCATCCATGTCCTTTTCCATGTGACTTTGTAGTGCTTCCTGCTGAGGGCAGGGTGGTCTGTCCTGCCCCTTAACTCTGGGCTGAACTATGTGAATTGCTTGGCCAATGGGATATTAGCAGATGTGACACAAGCAGAGGATTGAAGTAGGCTTGCACATTGGTGTTTGTTTTCTCTTGCACCTTTGCCAGCACCACGTGAATATTCTTGGTCAATATGATTGAATGATGAGATGTACATACGGCAGAATGTCACCCTCATCATCCCCATTGAAGCCTTCTTAAATCATCTGAGGGCCCGCTGTCCTCTGGACATTTGAGTTGAGTACAACTAAGCCCAGAACTGCCCAAGGCAAGCCCAGTTTAAATTGCTGACCCATTTATTTATTATAAGCTAAATAAATGCTTATGGTTTGAAGTTACTGTGTTTTGAAGTGTTTTTATGCAATATTACTGTGCCAATAGATAACTGATACATTCCCTGTCGTTTGGTCATGTTCAAGAGAGAAATGGATAGCCATTAGTTAAGACTGTTTTAGAAATGGACACTTGAATTAGGCGGACATAGACTAGATGAGTTCCAAAGATGGTTCCTGCTTCAGGGACTAACATGGTAATATTCATATAATAATTCACACTTAATGAGCAGTTACTATCTGCCAGGCATTGTTTTAAGGGCTTTAGACATAAATATTAGTATTTACTCCAAGGAGGTAGTTATTCTTATTATTCTCATGATATTTATTGTTAAGGAAACAAGCACAGATCACACAACTAGTAAGTGGTAGATCTAGGATTAAATCTAGGCACCTGGCTCCAGAAATCGCACTCTATCAGCGCACCGTGCTCACATTGGCCCTTGAGCTATGTTCAGTATTTCTTTTCTTTTTTCTTTCTTTTTTTTTTTTTGTTGGAAGAAGGGGAACAGGATTTCACTCTGTTGCACAAACTGGAGTGTAGTGGTGTGATCACAGCTCACTGCAGCCTCGACTTCCTGTGCTCAAGCAATCCTCCTGTCTAAGCCTCTCAAGTAGTTAGGACTACAGGTGTGCACCACCACACCCAGCTAATTTTTTATTTTTTGTGGACAAGGTCTTACTATATTGATCAGGCTGGACTCAAACTCTTGGCCTCAAGCAATCCTCCTACCTTGGCTTCCCAAAGTGCTGGCATTACAGGCATGAGCCACTGTGCCTGGCCTATTCAGTATTCCTAAAGCCCACTGGAAAATGGGCATTTATGTCTGTATATATTGAATGGAAAAATTAATCATTAGTTTCCTAAATGTATTTTCCATATAGCAAAGATTTTAATAATTTATTTATTAATATATATAAATATATATTGTATAATTCTATATAAAAGTATATCTATTAGTATATTTATATGGCATAAACTAAAATATAAGGAATATATATAAAAAATTCTACATATTTAATGGGCTACAGTAATATTTTGATACATGTATGCAATATACATCAGGGCAGTTAACATATCCATTACCTTAAACATTTATCATTTATTTGTGTTGTAAACATTCAAAATCCTCTCTTTTAGCTTTTTGAAAATATACACTAACCTGTTGTTAACAGTAATCCCTCTTCAGTGCTACATAACACTGGAACTTATTCTATCTAGCTGTAATTTTATTTTATTTTTTGAGACGGAGTCTTGCTCTGTTGCCCAGGCTGGAGTGCAGTGGCGCCATCTTGGCTCACCACAGCCTCTGCTTCCCTGGGTTCAAGCAATCTTCCTGCCTCAGCCTGCCGATTAGCTGGGACTACAGTTGCATGCCACCATGCCCGGCTAATTTTGTATTTTTTTTTTTAGTACAGTCGGGTTTTACCATGTTGGCCAGGCTGGTGTTGAGCTCCTGACCTCAAGTGGTTCACCCGCCTTGGCCTCCCAAAGTGCTGGGATTACAGGCCTGAGCCACCACACCTGACCTATCTAGCTGTAATTTTGTATCATTAACCAGCCTCACCCTATCCTCCTCTCCCCACTCTCCTACTTAAACCCTAAAAGTCTCTATTCTACTCTTTACTTCTGTGAGCTCCTTTTTTTTCTTTTTAGCTCCCACATATGAGTGAGAACTTGTTGTATTTATCTTTCCGTGTCTGACTTATTTCATGTAACATAATGTTCTCTAGGCTCATCTATGTTGTTGCAAATGACAAGAGTTCCCTCTTTTTCATTAATGACTGAATAGTATGCCATTGTGTATACATATCACGTTTTCTTTATCCATTCATCTGTTGGACATTTGGGTTGATTCCATATCTTGGTTATTGTGATTAGAGCTGCAATAAACATAGGGGTGCAGGTATCTCTTCAATAAACTGATTTCCTTTTCTTTGGATAAATACTCACTAGTGGGATTGCTGGGTTGTATGGTGGTTCTATTTTTAGATTTTTGAGAAATCTCCATAATGTTTTTCACAATGGATGTACTAATTTACATTCCCATTCCCACCAACAGTGCATGAGTTTTTTTTTCTCCACTCAATATAGGAAAGCATAAGTCATTTTAGATAAAAATTAAAAAGAGGTCCTTACTGGTTAAAACCTTGGTAGCTACTGTTTTAAGCAGTCTTCAGTCTTTAACATTCTATGATTTTTAGAGACACCTTATTATTTTTTTTTGAGACAGAGTATCACTTTGTTGCCCAGGCTGGAGTGCAGTGGCAGGACCTTGGCTCACTGCCACCTCCATCTCCTGGATTCAAACGATTCTCATGCCTCAGCCTCCTGAGTAACTGTGATTACAGGCCCCCACCACCACGCCCGGCTAATTTTTGTATTTTTCAGTAGAGGCGGGGTTTCACCTTGTTGACCAGTCTGGTCTCGAACTCCTGACCTCAGGTGATCTGCCGGCCTCAGTCTCCCAAAGTGCTGGGATTACAGGCGTGAGCCACCACGCCCAGCCTAGATACACCCTATTCTAATACTGAAATACGAAGGTTTCTTTTTTCTTTAAAATACTAATCTAGTGAAATGCATTGCATACAAGTTGCATTAGAGCACTTGTTTTACACTAAATTCTTCATAGGGCCATTCCTGAAGGAAATATAAATTTATAGGTAATGGTGGAATATTCTGCTTATCTATCAAGGAAGATGTGTTATAGCATAAAGATAATTAAATAGAAAATGCGTATTAGCCAAACTATGGGCAGTAGCATTGTGTTGCAATAAAAGCCCTGTAATTACATTACATGTGGCAACAGAATTAGGAATAAGTTTGTAAATTAAACATCTTGGCTATGTTAACATTTTGGGAAACATGACTTAATTTTTCATGTCTTAGTGGATGCTGTAATTAACTATGCTACTTTAGAGGTAGCAAATCCAAACTTCGATACATTCTCTGTAGCAGAGGCTAAATATTGAATAAGACTCAGTTTGAATTGTTGAAAAACATCTTTTATAAATCTACTAAATTTATGTAATATGAATTTAGCAGATGAGCTGTTTTAAAATTATTTAAAAAATTATATTCTCTTCTGCATTGCTTGCTTTTCTAAAGTCATACCTATTTTAAACTAGGGAAGTTGACAGCAATGTGGTAGGATGTAGAGCTTGTGACTGATCTCTTTTGAATGTTTCATTTCTTTAAAAAAATCACTACTTTTCAAAAACTGTCTTTTTTTTTTTTTTATTATACCTTAATGCATGTGATCTCCAGCATTCCTCATATACTGCAAAAGGAATCTACATGTTTTCAATATGCAAAATATTAGATCTAATGTTTCTACATAATGTATTTATTTTAAAATGTAAACATTTATTGTGATGATCCATCAGTCAGTTGAACCTTCTTGGCAGTATTGCATTGGCAGTTTAAATTAGGGTATCCTGGATCAAAACTGATTTATTAACTTTCTGTAGCTTTGCTCACACAGTTGCCCTTTCACGTCTATGAGTGGATTTTCCTGTTCACACAAAGGCTAAACTAAGTGGAAAACAAACAATTTCTTTACACAGAAAATATTACCTAACATGACAACAAATACGTACCTATACCAGGGATGGAAAACATGTTATTACACTATTTCGTGCCCACAGTAAGGAATAGTAATTAATAACTCTTTTCCCCTGAGCTCAGATCCAAATTTGGAAAATCTTACTGATTTTGAAATTTTGTAAGAAGTTGTTCTGATATATTAAAAAATACGTCTCCACTTTTATTGTGCAAATATAATATTTTCTTGGTTTCCAATGATACTTCATTGGTTATTCTTAATTGATTGCTCTAGGCAGCTGCTGCCAATTGATTGGAGCTATAGATATGTTCGAACCTGTTTATTATCCTGGAGTTACACTGAACATAGAAATGCCCAAATGACTGATCAGAATTTTAATGTAAGAAAAAGCAAACATCTAATGATCACTCTCTAGGTACCAGGCACTGAGTTCAATGTTATATGTGTATTAACTCATAATTCTCATAGCATCCCTATGAAATAGGTATTATCATTATTTTTATTTTATAAACAAGGAAACTGAGGCTTAAAAGAGTTAAGTAAACTTGCCCCAAATCATAGAGTTTGTAAATTAATGGTGCTAATATTACCTTCTTTTGATTTAGATTTACCTTAGATTTGATTTGATTCAGATTACCTCCTTTTGACTTTATAGCCCAGGTTACTTCTTTTCATTGAATTCCTTAGTGGTGGTCAACATTCTATTTCAGGCTTCCTCCATTCTGTGTCGATAGCACAATTGTGCAGAGCTGCCTTCTTCCCTGGAAGTAGCGTGGAGGACTTGTTTTTTTGAGTGTGTAAAGGAAAGAAATGAGCCAAAAAGCACATCTTGAAAAAAATGTATTATAGCATAGCATTGGGAATTTGGAACATCCTATTGATTTTGAAATCATGTAAGATGTTGTCCTGATATATTAAAAATAATCATCCTTTTAAATTAAGAAAATATAATAATTTCTTGGTTTGAAATTATGCTTTATTGGTTATTATATGAAAAGTAGCTTAATTGGAATTAAACATTACCTTTTAACATGAGTTGAGAATGAAACCAAAATCTTAAATTGCACCCTAAAGTGCAGTTATAGAACTGACAGTGTGTACAGTCCTGGAAAATACTACTTCATAAAGAATAATAGACGTTAATGCTCTGCTTAGCATTTCAATGTCACAAGTAAAAATTCTACAGGATAGTTAATTGAATATTTTATGCTTCTAGAAAGGGCCTTGATCCTCAGAATTGCATACTAGTTCTCAAATTCCTTTTATATAATGCTGAATTCCTTTAAGGAATTAAAAATTCATTTATATTTCACATGAGTGCATATATAGTTTTACCAACTTTTTAAATGAGAGAAATGTCTAGAATTAATGTGTTAACTTTACATTTTTTGGCTGAGTTAGACTTCTGGAACATAAAATAACCATGCAGATATCATGATTCCCCCATGTAATCCTGCACCCTTTATATGAGCAATTATAATTACTTTTCTAACTGTAAGGTTACTGAGTTGTCAGATGAGGTTGGAAAACATTTCATGCCCTGATTTTCCCAATTTTCATGTATTAATAATCTTATTTGGCCTTTTCCCTTTTCTGTTTTGTAAGTTTTGAGCTTTTCAGCCTAGCTTTTATTTTTCTCTTGATGCTAATTTATGAAATTCAGGTACTAGCAGTAAAACTGTAGGGACTTCTAACTGCTGTTGAAAATCTCAGCATGATAAGAAAGAGAAAATATTCCCTCTTCCTCTATATCTGTAGAAACATGGGCACGATTTTATTTTTGTCATAAAACCACTCTTGGAAAGTTTATTTTTAGCAAAGGAATCTTGTAAGATGCCTATATTATACGCATCGTTGCCATGTTCTGGGAAAGTAACCTGTAACCTCTAAAAAATCTGCAATCTTTTGCTCATCTTACATAATAATTTTTTGTTCTGAAAATAATATTTAAATCAACATTCTTTTTTTCTGAAGATAAAAATACTTGGAAGTTGAAAAGTTTGACAGACATTAAGTGAGAAGGGAATTATTGGTAGTTCCTTACCTATAACATGCAGAGAGGAAAAACACCTGTTGAATTTCTTATTTGAATTAAAAGTTTAGGAGCCTAATCTATTTGATTAGAACTGTTTGTTACATTTATGATTATGTCTTACTGAAAAAAAAAAAAAAAGTTGAAAGGCTCTCATGAAATTATTGTGGTGTATGCCACACCTACAGGGCAGAGAGAAAAGATGTCTGTCATTTAACTGGTGTCTGTGATTTAGGCATCAATGCCAGATTTTTCTCATTTGAATAACCGAGCTGTTACCTAATAAAACATGTCAGCCCAGGTCCAGGTGAATGGGAGGCACATAGTTGTGGCCACTGAGGCAAGGGCGGGCACAAGTCAGGACTGCGGTAGGGCTGTTGCTTCATCGCTGGCCCAGTGGACTTTGCCTTTGCCACAAGCTTAAGTGGAGTTGGACAATTGGGCAATTGGAGGAGTACAGATATTCTCCTTTGGAGTTGTTTTCCTCCTTTTCTTCTTTTATTTTTTTTCTCCAGCACTAGCTCTCCTCCCTTTCTAATGTAAAATAACTTTGTATGATCTGACGTTGACCAGAAGTAGGAAACCTTTGAGGAATTAAGAATGTTCCATTCTTCTCTTGAGAGTCTTCCTCGCATTCTGATTTACTGCCTCCCTTTTCACTTTCCTGTAAGCCACTGGGTGAGCATAAGTTAAAGCATAAAAACCAGACTCTTCTGGACCACTGAGGACCTTCCCCAAAGGAGAGATTGATAACTAATTTTGCATTTATTGTCTCTCATTTCCCTTCCTGCAAAATCCTGGAAAATCCAGGAAGAGAAATGAGTGGTTGTTTTTGAGACTTTCAGTTAATAAGGTATGGATAGATAGATTTTACTTTACCTAAGCCTGGTGAGAGTAACTGTAAATTGAGCTTTCCAAATAAGAAAAGTTTTAATGCACGTTATTATAGCATGTGCTTTTCTAGAACTGCTAAGCAATTTTCAATATGCATAAATCTCAGTCTTGGTTCACTTATGGTAACATTATGTTATTGGATGATGGATTGAGGTCAGAAAGAAAGAACAGTATCTCAGACCATTAGGTTGTGCCTTTTCACACCAACTTAGGTTGTCATTTTAAATTTTTTTTATGAGGAATACTATCAATATGAACCAGACACTACATTTGTTGAAGTCCTTCTTGCATCTGAAATGCATTACTGGGCCACCTGAGATGAGAAATATGAGGTTGTAGATTAAGACAGTTATGTGGTGTTTCTGGCTTTTTAACAATGAATATTGATGGAAACACAGTCAACCTTATTTGCAAAACATCACTTGGTCATAATTATAGAATTTAAAAATGACCCATGTTAGTTTTGAATGAAGCCAATGTGAAACCCAATATATACAATTTCAACGTTATGCATTAGAATAAATATTCACTTTACATTTTGAATGATTAAAATAGAAGGTTTGTTTGGAATGCATAATTAAAACTGTTTTCAAATATGAGTACTTTTATCTCTTGAAGATTAAATGGTATTATAAGATAAATAATCACTAATATGATAAAAAATCAATATGGTAAAAAAAAGATAAAGTGTATATGAATTGCAGTGACAATTAATATCCCACTCTGATGCTTCTTTGATATCTTTTCTTTTAGATCCTGATTCTTTATTTTTTTCTTTTTTCTTTTGAGAAGGCGTTTCGCTCTTGTTGCCTAGGCTGGAGTGCAATGGCATGATCTTGGCTTACTGAAACCTCCGCTTCCCAGGTTCAAGCGATTCTCCTGCCTCAGCCTCCCAAGTAGCTGGGATTATAGGCTTTCGCCACCATGCCTGGCTAATTTTGTATTTTTAATAGAGACGAGGTTTCACCATGTTGGTCAGGCTGGTCTCAAACTCCTGGTCTCAAGTGATCTGCCCACCTCAGCTTTCCAAAGTGCTGGGATTTACAGGCATGAGCCACCGTCCCCCACCAGTCCTGACTCTTTTGAATCTGGATTTTGATTATATAATATGTGCACATGCATGCATGCATGTGTGTTGTATGTAGTCTCATTATGTTATTCTTTCGAATTTGTTTTTGTTACTAAATCCTATCACATGAGTTATAATTACAAAAAAAAAAAAAAAAACCCAAACAATAGTATCAAACCCAGCCGAACACAAATCAAAGCAAAAGTAGAAAAACACCCAATTCTTCCAAAAGATCACACCCATAGGATTACCGAACATAATTTTAAAATCCTTTGGAGATGTTACGTATTTTTTTTTTTTTCAGGCGTTTTATTAGTACTCAAATCAGTCTCCCTGAGCACTTGAGGATCAGTTTTAAGGTGGGTGGAGGGTGGGGACAGTGAATCGGGTGTGCTGAATGGTTGGATCAGAGATGAAATCATAAGGACTCTCAGCTTTCCTCTTGTGGTGAATCAGTTCCTCGGTGGGGACCACAAGATCTGATGAGTCAGTTTATTGATCTGGCTGGTGCCAGCTGATCCATAAGGTGCAGGACCTGCAAAATATCTCAGGCACTGATCTTAGGTTTTATAATAGTGATGTTATCCCCAGGAGCAATTTGGGGAGGGTCAGAATCTCGTAGCCTCCAACTTCATGACTCCTAAACCATAATTTCTAATCATCTACTTAATTCATTAATCTTACAAAGGCAGCCTAGTCCTCAGGCAAGAAGGGGGCTTCTTTTGGGGAAAGGGCTGTTGTCCTCTTTGTTTTAAACTATAAACTACAAACTAAGTAGTTTAGTTTATAGTTTAAAACTCCCTAAGTTAGTTCAGTCTATGCCTAGGAATGAACAAGGACAGCCTAGAGGTCAGGAGCAAGATGGATTTGGTTGGGTCAGGTCTCTTTCACTGTCTCGGTTATAATTTTGCAGGGGCAGTTTCAATCCCTCCCTTTGGGTTTTGTAGCGCCTTAATCTTAAGGTGTGGGTTAATTAAGATGGAAAAAGGATGAAGGCCACTCTAACTTCTTCCTGCTTACCAGGGCATAGTGGGGTAGATGTTGACCCCTAGGTAAGAGGAGTGGAACCACTTTGCAGTTGTCTTGCGTATACTCCAGCAGGCTGGGCTGGTGTTCCAAGGCTTGCATGGCAAAGGGGTTAGTATTCTCATTTATGGTTTAAGTACAGCATTTAAGCAAACAGCATACCATGAGGTAAATACTGAATTCTAAAATAAGGAGTGTAGTTTCCAGTTTTAAAAGTAAAGATTTGAAAGCATTAGTTTGGGGACTTGTAGCCCACAAATAATTTAAGATTTAGTCCAAATTGCAGAAAAAAACTCGGGAACAACTAACAGTTGTACTATAGTTTTTTTTGAAGCATAATTTTCTCTCTCCAGTACCCATTTTATTAAAAATAAGTCATAGTAAGTCAAATTTACTTGCAAAATCAGTTTTAGTCTAATTGTGCTCTGGCTGATTATTTACATAAAATGCAGTGGGAATAATTATAGGCTCTTTTAACTATTGGCTTTGCTGAAACTTTGTTATATAAGGAATCTCAGATTGTGCTTTTCAAAGCCTTGAAGTCCAGCCATGGATTTATCTCTTTCACTTTGCCTGAATTTTCCTCCATTCAAGGTCCCAAGATAACTTGGGGATCCTGGCTTGTCAGAAAGTTACATGCTGTACTTACCACGGGTCAGGAATCCTCTACAGGGAATGCATAGACAAGGTATGAGGCCAGCTTTCCTGAGGGTCTTTTATTGGCTCTATAAGTCAAATTTGATTCCTTAAAGCAGTCTGTTGAAATCTGAAAGCATGCCATTCCAGTCCAAGTCCTGGTAAAATAACCACTTTCTCTAATTGTGTTCTGTTATAAAAGAAAACAGATTCTCAATGCGCTTATCCAAATAACTGTACTGCCATAAGTTGAGAGTACTCACACACAGTTCTGGAGAAATCAGGTAGAGAGAAAGCAATGTGCTCAAATTTTGCTCACAGGAGTTACATTTTACTCAATTGCTAAAAGTTTACTCAATTGCAAAAGCTCAAAAGGAAAAAAGTTTCTTGACTCTTAAAAACAAAAGAATTAGCCATGTTTAAAACATTAGCTCCTTATGAGAGTCCTAGAAGTTTGTTTTTTTCTTCTATTCCAATAGCATAATTTCTAAAGTTATCAGAGACCTGCATTTATGAGTACCGTCAGAGTCCTATATCTGATTATAAATTGCCTTTTGAAAAGGATCAAAGCAAGACAACAATTGTCTGTGGATGGCAAAAGTCTTAGGATAACTACTATTAAAGCCACAACTGACTAGAAATTTTGGTTACTTCTGTGGCATACAACAATTTTACATAACAATTATAATTATTAATAATGTATACTAAGTCATGTCAGAATTATAGGAGTTTGCCATAATTCTGGAACATATACCAATAACACATACTGTACAAATACAGCCTAAAGAAAGCCAAACACCATTTCATATTTGACAATGCTTCCTGTATGATTTTTATACCAAATATGCCATTTTTGGACTTTAGGGGACCTAATATCTAAAAGGTCAATTTTGGTCAGAAGGAGACATAATTTATAATTAGATTTTGGAAAGTTTGTCAAATATCAAAGTGTAAAACACTGGCTATCACAAAATAAGATCACAAGTTATTCATTTAGCCAAAGTGGTGACTCAAAAAAAATTTTTTTTTAAATGGCAAAACCCACGTTCACTGATACAGGAGAGAATCAGCTTTCTAAACAACAAGACCCAATAAAGACAGCATAAGGTCACCTGAATCTGTCTCTTTTCTCTGCCTTCTTCCTTTTTTCCTGCCATTTACCCAGGGGGACAAACGAAAACCTTTCATTATCTTTTAATATTACAGGAAAATCTTGTTCAAAAGAGAAAGCCAAATTTCACCTTTGCATTAGTATACTATTAATGTTAAACCCAATTCTTAATAAAACCCTGTAAACAAATTTATATGATCTTAATTAGCTTAACCGTAAAGTAAAATTCTCATAAACTTTTTATAACCCCTTAAAATTTTTTGTTAAAGAGCAGAACAATGCTCTAAGAAGGCTCTGTCATACTTTTATTACAATGTTCAATTTATGGGATGTTAGCTATTATTAAATCAGGGAAGGGGGTGATTCAGAGTTGTTTTTTCTGTGATACTATGTGGATATGAGAGGTCCCAATTAGAAACTTTTAGTTCTGAGACAGATTTATAGGCTGATGTTACGGGGAAGAAAACAAGACAGTGATAAAAAGTAGAGCATCAAGACAAGATAAAAAGAGCAATTATTTCCCATTTCCCAGTGGACTGGACCACAGGGTCTCTGAAGCTCTACCACTGTCACTGTTTTTGTGGTGGTTGTGGCAGGCACTACCTTGCACATTTGCTCTCTCTCTCTCTATATATATATATAAAATACAGTGATATATGTATAATATAACACATACATTTAAATAAACGCTAACTTCATCAAAGTCTTCCCTTTTTAATAGTTTAAAATCTTTTCTATCATTTTCTTAGATATAGGAGATCAGGAAAGATTGAGTTGCTGGGGAAGCTATTTTTTTTTTTCACATTGACACAGATTTTCCCACTAAACACACCCATGTAAATGAGCAAACATCCTAGGACTACTCTTACTTGGGTTCATTGGTTACCTTGTAGTTATATTTTACACATAGGATAAACATGACAGTATTTCCTGATTTTGACCCTGCATTTTGAAATTTTTTTTTTTTTTTTTTTTTTTTTTTTTTTTTATTGAAAACCACAATTTCGTCATTGGGCACCACCCATTTTTGCTTAGATTCACACTATTTCCTTAGTGCTAGTTAGCAGATACTGAAATGACTTTCGCAGACTACGCAAAAATATGGAACGCTTCACGAATTTGCGTGTCATCCTTGCGCAGGGGCCATGCTAATCTTCTCTGTATCGTTCCAATTTTAGTATATGTGCTGCCGAAGCGAGCACGCATTTTGAAATTTATGTCTAATTAATTGTTAGGTTCAAATAGAGAAATTAGTTTTGCCATGAGAGGATGGGCACAGTTGGAGTATTTGCTCAGTTCTGGACAGTTAGTGCCACTGCTTTTGATGGCTGTGAGCCATAATAATTAGTGGTAGCAGAGAGCTGTGACAAAAGCAGATATTTATGATACCTATGCGGCCTTGTATAGAATTACAATTATAGGTAAGGTCAAAAGGGGTTGGGATTATATGCCACCCTCCAGGATTTTTAAATTTGTTTTCAGAGTTTCAACTCATCCCGTTTGAAGAAGTCCCAATCATCTTGGGTCAGTAGAGGGGCAGTGTGGTATATGGAAGAAACAGATGGACTCTGTTTGAGTCTTGGCTTTGTTTTTACCTTTCTGAACCTCAATTCTTTACTTGAAAAATGAGGGTAAGTAATATTGTTTACTGCATCACAATGTAATCTGGATTAAATGTTATAATGTGTGTTTAAGTGCTTTTGTAGAATTGCTAAGAGCTATAAAAATGGCACTAAATAAGTACTTCTACCCAGCCTCCCCTCCTTCATGCATTTATTTCTCCTATTTATGTCAGCTCTAAGTAGTATAATGACCATATTTGGGGATAAAGAACTAGACTAAAGTGAAAGGAATTTATTTTGCTCTGTGGGAATTTGTGTATGCTTTTCTTAGCCTTTCTATTTCTTTTAGATTGAGAGTTTGTGCAGATGAGAAAAAAATGATTTTCTTAGGAAGATGTTACTTAAATAACTTTATACACAAAGTGTAGCAAACAACCGATGTTATAAATTTGTTAGTTTAGCATATATAACGTATAACATGTAATGCACATCATCTAAAGGAGGGAAGAAAAAGAAATGATAGAATAATGAGCATTTATGGTGATGAAGGCAATTTGCTTCACCTGCTCCTGGATTAATATTCAAGGCTGTTTGGCACCAGTTGGGCTGACCTTTCTATGGTGCATAAGGAAGAAACAGCAGGATAAGAATGAGCAAAGAAGCCATTTCACACATACACTGGTCTGTCTTCCTTGTCAGCTGTCCTAATGGCCACCCAGTTGTAGGCTTTTATCCAGTGCTTACAGGCGGCTTATCATAACTTGCAGCTTGTTTCTTTAGGGCATTCTTTCCCACACCCTACAAGGTAATGGGCTATGCTGCATGTGTTCTATCTGATAAAGTCTCCTTAACAAACTTAATTATTACGGACAGGTCCAGTAATGCTCATATTAACAAAAAAATGCCAGTTCGCACTTATGTATTCTATATAAAGACATATAACTTTTACACCCTTATATTATATATCTAGACACATGAATTATTCAGCACTCAGAGGCATATGCCTTTATTTACAGATGTGGGGAAATAACAGCCATTACACTGTAAATGGTCAAGGAGAGTGAACCCAAAATGTAAGTGTGAAGTTTTCTTCAGATCCTTCCACGAGAGGAAGCAAGTCATGCTATCCTATTAATAATTAACAGTGTCCTGACATTAATTATAAGGATGTCAGACAAATCAGATGACTGATCTTCTCATCTCTTTTGCTGAAAATAATGTTAATAGAGCTTTGTATGGCTGAGTGTCAATATGGTGAATTTCCTTTGTTGATCTCTTCCCTGTTAACAGATTAGACTAGTGTTTTTCAAACATTTTGACTTGTGACCCATAGTAAGAATGCATTTTGTGTCATGAGTCAACATATGTGTACCTATATACAAATATATCACATAATTAAAATAATTAATATCACGATCCACTAAACAGTTGCAAAGCATAGCTTGAAAACATTTTACTATTTGAAACCCAGTTAGCTGAGTTCTGGAGATTCATTTTCTAAGGATCGATTACAACTACTTCAGAAAACAAGGCTAATGTGGGAATGGTGAAGACTGATTTCTCTTTTTTTTTTCTGGAGATGGAGTCTCACTTTGTTGCCCAGGCTGAAATGCAGTGGCACGATCTTGGCTCACTGCAACCTCTGCCTCCCAAGTTCAAGCAAAAATCCTGCCTCAGCCTCCCAAGTAGCTGGGACTACAGGTGCATGCCACCTTGCCCGGCTCATTTTTTGTATTTTACTAGAGATGAGGTTTCACCGTGTTGCCCAGGCTGGTCTTGAACTCCTGACCTCAAGTGATGTTCCCACCTCGGTCCCCCAAAGTGCTAGGATTACAGGCGTGAGCCACAGTGTCCCCCTTGATTTCTTTCACTATATATACTTTTAAGATTTCTGAAGCTTGTCTACTGGGATGAAGGAGTGTCATTGTGGCCTATTTGAAAGATCAAAGAATAAGATAAAACATTGATATGCTTAGAAACTTTTTAGGACAAAGATAGCAAGCTTTCCTGACAAAACGCCTTTTCCTCCTCCCTCTCCTCCTCTTTCCTTGTTAAATGGATATAGATGTATATTGAGACAGGGGAGGAATGGATGAAAACTTATAAAGTTATTGTAATATGGAGACTTAGAAGATCTTCATAAAAGCTTCTCTCTATGTCAGGGTGAGATCCTCTTTGATCTCTGTAATATAAATGAAGTAGGATATGTCACCAATAAAATCTTAGAATCTGCCAGTCAAATTATCTCTGACTTAATTTATGTTACTCCAGGACCTTAGGAGCTGTTGCTACTGGGGAGTGTTGTGTGGAGCAGGAGAGCTGAATTCTTGTAGCCTCTATAAGGTCAATCATTTGCCTGTTCTATCTCTAAACTGCTATGACATTTACTGTTTAATCCAGACAATATAGTTCTTTGCTATATGCTGCTTTCTGATGATACTGTCAATTATTTCTTGCATGTGAATTGTGTCTCTTCTAGTGAATTTCTTGAGAACATCTTTTATTTACTTTTTGTATCCTTTGCATAGCTCTAGGTAACTATTCAACTCCTCCCAAACACCTATTATTTTATTTAATGGAAGAGAAGGAAGACTATTACATCCTTCTGTTCCATATTTAGACCAATCAACTCACTTCAAGTATTGTATAGCCTCCTTCTAGATTGAACATAGGCAGAAATGTCAATTACATTAAGTTTACTTTCAACACTCCTTAATTACTAAATTTATTCAAGTAATTCATTCCACATATAATTAGTGAGATTTCTTATGCATTAGACACTATGCAAGGAATATAATTATGAGCAAAATATTGTGGATCTTACAGTATCCTTCCTTCCTTCCTTCCTTCCTTCCTTCCTTCTTTCCTTCCTTCCTTCCTTCCTTCCTTCCTTCCTT
>NW_016807955.1:468185-475665 GCF_001698545.2 Rhinopithecus bieti
CTCTCTCCCTCCCTCCCTTTTCTTTCTTTCTTTCTTTCTTTCTTTCTTTCTTTCTTTCTTTCTTTTTCTTTCTTTCTTTCTTTCTTTCTTTCTTTCTTTCTTTCTTTCTTTCTCTCTCTCTCTCTCTTTCTTTCTCTTTCTTTCTTCTTTCTCTCTCTCTCTTTCTTTCTCTTTCTTTCTTTCTTTCTTTCTCTTTTTCTCTTTCTCTTTCTCTCTCTCTCTCTCTCCCCCTTCCTCTCTCCCTCCCAACCTTCCTTCCTTCCTTCCTTCCCTCCCTCCTTCTTCCTCCTCCTCCTTTTCTTTCTTTCTTTCTTTCTTTCTTTCTTTCTTTCTTTCTTTCTTTCTTTCTTTCTTTCTTTCTTTCTTTCTTTCTTTCTTTCTTTCCTCCTTCCTTCCTTCCCTTCACTCCCTTCCCTTCCCTTCATTCCCTTCCCTTCCTTTTCCTTCCTTCCTTCCCCTCTTTCTTTTCTTTTCATCTCTCCCTCTCTCTTTTTCTCTTTCTCTCTCTTCCTTCCTTCCTCTTTATTTTCTTTTTCTTTTATCTCTCCCTCTCTTTCTCTTTTTCTTTTTCCCCTTCCTTCCTTCCTTCCTTCCTTCCTTCCTTCCTTCCTTCCCTCCCTCCCTCCTTCCCTTCCTCTCTCTCCCTTCCATCCTTCCTTCCTTCCTTCCCTTCTTTCCCTTCCCTCCCTCCCTTTCTTCCTTCTTTCTTCTTTCTCGGTCTGTCACCCAGGCTGGAGTTCAGTGGCACAATCTTGGCTCACTGTAGCCTCCACCTCCCAAGTTCAAGTGATTCTTCTGCTTCAGCCTCCCAAGTAGCTGGGATTACAGACATGTGCCAGCACCCCCAGCTAATTTTTACATTGTTAGTAGAGACAGGGTGTCACCATGTTGGCCAGGCTGGTCTCAAACTCCTGTCCTCAAGTGATCTGTCTGCCTCAGCCTCCCAAAGTGTTAGGATTACAGGCGTGAACCACCACACTTGGACATTACAGTATATTCTAACATTTTTTTTTTACATACAATTTATTTTTACATACAATTTGATTAAAAGAAAAATGGTTATATTATTCCTAGGGAAGCTTTAGTTGATTGGTGTGCCAATTATTAAGCCATTGTTTTCCAGCTTCAAGTTGACCTTCTATAATTGGTAATGCTGGGTCTGAGACTCTGCCAACTATTTGTTCTTGGCTAGTTTCCTGTTAGGATCTGCTGGGAGCAGTAGAGGGAGATCGGAAGGCAGGAGGTGAGAGAAGCGACTGCTCGTTCCTTATTGTTTGCTATTACCATCAATGTCGTCCGAGCAATGCAACTTTATCTGGGTATCCAGGATATTATTTTGGGAACAAAATTTAAGGAGGCTGACCTTGCATTTGCAGGAGATGAGCAATTGTCTCCTTAAATTTTGTGTCCTAAGTTCCTCACTTGCATCACCCTCTAGTCCCTGCCATGAAAACTACTATTAACAATTTGGTATGTTTCATTATAGTCTTTTGTAAAACACACTTTTTATGTGGTTTTATTCATGTTTTTGAACAATTGCATACTTAAAAAGATTTTATTTATTTAAATTTATTTTGAGACAAGAGTCTCACTTCGTCATCCAAGCTGGAGTGCAGTTGCATGATCATAGTTCAGTGCAGCCTTGACCTCTCAGGCTTAAGTTACCCTCCCACTTCAGCCTCCTGAGTATCTGAGACCATAGGCATGCACCACCATATTGGCTAATTTTTTTTTTTTTTTAAAGATGGATCTTTCTATGTTGCCCAGGCTGGTCTTAAACTCCTGGGCCCAAGTGATCCACCTGACTTGGTGTCCTAAAGCGTTGGGATTACAGGCATGAGAACTGTCCCCAGCCTATTTTGTTTTTTTAAATTAATATATAATAATTGTATATTTATGGGGTACACATGGATATTGCACTACATGTAATGTGTAGTGATCAGATCAAGTAATTAGCATATCCATCATCTCAAACATTTATCATTTCTTTAAGTTGGGAATGTTTAATGGCCTTCTTCTAGCTATTGGAAATTATATAATATATTATTATTAACTATAGTCATCCTACAGTGATATAGAACACTAGAACCTATTCCTCCTTTCTGGCTGTAATTTTGTATTCTTTAAGATATCTTTCTTTATCCCTTCCTTACCCCTATTGTTTCCAGCCTCTAGTATCCTCTGTTCTACTTTTTACTTCTATGAATTCAACTTATTTTTAGCTTCCATATATGAATGAGAACATGCGGTGTTTAACTTTCTGTTCCTGGCTTATTTCACTTAACACAGTGTCCTCCAGTTCCGTCCATGTTGCCACAAATAACAGGATTTTATTCTTTTTTTATGGCTGAACAGTATTCCATTGTGTACCAAATTTCCTTTATCCATTCTACTCTTATTGGACACCTAGATTGACTCCATATATTGGCTATTGTGAGTAAAGCTGGGATAAACATGAAGGTGCAGATGTTTTTTCAATGTGCTGATTTCTTTTCATTTGGATAAATGTCCAGTGGTGGGATTACTGGATTATATGGTAATTCTATTGGTAGTTATATGAGGAACTCCCATACTGTTTTCTGTAGTGGTTCTACTAGTTTCTGTTCCTATGAACAGTATATAAGAATTCCCTTTTCTCCACATCCTCACTGGCATTTCTTACTTTTTGTCTTTTTGATAATAGCCATTTTGGCTGGGTTCAGTGGCTCACACCTGTAATCCCAGCACTTTGGGAGGCTGAGGCAGGTGGATCACATGAGGTCAGGAGTTCGAGACCAGCCTGACCAACATGGTGAAGCCCCATTTCTACTAAAAATACAAAATTAGTTGGGCATGGTGGCGCATGTCTGTAATCCCAGCTACTTGGGAGGCTGAGACAGGAGAATCACTTGAACTCGGGAGGCAGAAGTTGCAGTGAGCTGAGATTGCACCATTGTACTCTAGCCTGGACAAGAGTGAGACTCTGTCTCAAGAAAAAAATAAACTAAACTAAACTAAAATAAAAGCCATTTTAACTGAGGTAAGGTGATTTCTCATTGTGGATTTGATTTGCATTTCCCTCATGATTAGTGATGTTGGGTATTTTGTCATATATTTATTGGCCATTTGTATATCTTCTTTTGAGAGATGTCCATTCAGATCATTTGCCTATTTAAAAAAAATGGATTGTTTGGTGTTTTGCTATTGAGATGTTTGAGATCTGTATTAGGCTGCTGCATTGCTATAAATACCTGAGACTGGGTAATTTATAAAGAAAAGAGGTTTAGTTGGCTCAAAATTCTGCAGGCTGTATAGGCATGGTACTGACATTGCTTGCTTCTGGGGAGGCCTCAGGAAGCTTTTACTCATGGCAGAAGGTGAAGTGGGAGCAGGCACATAACATGGTAAAAGCGGGAGCAAGAGAGAGAATTGGTTGGGGCATGACACACACTTTTAAAAACTTTTTGTTGAGATGGAGTCTCGCTCTGTCACCTAGGCTGGAGTGCAGTGGCATGATCTTGGCTCACTGCAACTTCTGCCTCCTGGATTCAAGCAATTCTCCTGCCTCAGCCTCCCGAGTCGCTGAGACTGCAGGAGTGTGCCACCAGGCCCAGCTAATTTTTGTATTTTTAGTAGAGACGGGGTTTTGTCATGTTTGCCAGGCTGGTCTTGAACTCCTGACCTCAAGTGATGTTCCCACCTTGACCTCCCAAAGTGCTAGAATTACAGGCGTGAGCCACCATGCCTGGCTAACACACACTTTTAAACAATGAGATATCATGTGAATTCATTCACTATTGTGAGGACAGCATCAGGAAGATGGTGTTAAATCATTCGTGAGACACTTGCCCCAGTGATCCAGTCACCTCCCACCAGGCCCCACCTCCAACATTGTGGATTACATTTCAACATAAGATTTGGTCAGGGACAAATATCCAAATTGCATCAAGTACCTTGTATATTCTGGATTTTGCAATATCCCCTGTCAGATGAGTAGTTGGTAAATATTTTCTTCCATTTTCTGGGTTGTCTTTCCACCGTGTTGATTGTTTCTTTTGCTATGCAGTAGCTTTTTAGTTTGGTATAATCCCATTTGTTTATTTTTGCTTTCTTCTAAACCTGTGCTTTGAGGTCTTATTTACAAAATCTGTCTCAGACCAATATCCTAAAATGTTTCCCATATGTTTTACTCTAATAGTTTTACAGTTTAGGTCTTATATTAAGGTTTTTGATTCATTTTGAGTTGATTTTTGTATAGGGTGAGAGGCAGGGTGTAATTTCATTCTTTTGCATATGGATATCCAGTTTCCCCAGCACCATTTATTAAAGAGACTGTCGTTTCCCCAGTGAGTGTTCTTGGCACCTTTGTCAAAAAACAGTTGGCTGTAGATATGTGGATTAATTTCTAGATTCTCTGTTCTGTTCCATTCATATCTGTGTCCGCTTTTATGCCAGTACCATGATTTTTTGGTTACTACAGCTTTAGAGCATATTTTGAAGCTGGTAGTATGATTCCTCCAGCTTTGTTCCTTTTGCTCAGGATTGCCTTGGCTATTCAGTATCTTTTGTGGTTTTGTTTTATATTAGTAGAGCTACTCTGGCTCACTTTTGGTTTTTATTTGCATGGAATATCTTTTTTCATCCCTTCGCTTTCAGTCTGTATGTCTTTATAGGCGAGGCGAGTTTCTTTGTGCAGCATACAGTTGGGTCTTGGTTTTGAAAAAATATATCCAGCCAGTCTATATTTTTTAAATGGGGAATTTAATCTGGTTACATTCAAGTTTATTATTGATAGGGGAAGACTTACTCCTTTATTGGACTTACTCACTTTATTGATTGTTTTCTAGTTGTTTTGTGTATCATTTGTTCCTTACTTTCTCTCTTTTTGTTTATTTTGAGGATGGTTTATTGGTGATGAATTACCTTAGTTTTTGCTTGCCTGTGGATGATTTTTTTCTCCTTCATTTCTGAAGAATAGTTTTGATGGCTATAATATTCTGGGCTGACCGTTTTTTTCTTTCAGTACTTTTAATATATCATCCCACTCTGTCCTGGTCTGAAAAGTTTCTGCTGAGAAATTCACTGTTAATCTATTGGAGATTGCCGTTATATTTGATTTAATGCGTTTTGCTTGCTGTTTTTAGAATTGTTTCTTTGTCTTTGACTTTTGACAAATTGATATAATGTGTCTTGGAGAGGACCTGTTTGGTTTGAATTGACTTGAGGTTTTTTGAACTTCCTGAACCTGGATATCAATTTCTTTTCCAAGATTTGGGAAGGCTTTAGATATTATTTTATTGAATATGTTTTCTATACCTTTCTCCTCTTTTCTTCTGAAACATGAATGATTGAATATTTGTTTGCTTAATGGTGCCCTATAAATCTTGTGGGCTTTCTTAATTTTAAAAAATTATTTCTTCTTTTTTTTGTTTGTCTATGTTATTTTAAAATATATGTCTTCAAGTTCAGAAATTCTTTCTTCTGCTTGGTCTAATCAATTGTTGGAGCTTTCAGTTACATTTTTTATTCAATTTCTTGAATTCTTCAGCTCTCAGATTTCTGTTTGGTTCTTCTTTATAGCTATCTCTTTGCTGATTATCTCATTCAAATCATAAATTGTCTTTCTGATTTTGTTACATTATCTGTCTATATTTTCTCGTATCTCACTGAGTTTCTCTACAAATAAATGAAGAAAAAATTAGCCAAGCATGGTGACTTGTGCTTGTAGGAGCCTGAGGCAAAGAGGATTGCTTGAGCCTAGGAGTTGACGATTGTGCCACTGTACTTCAGCCTGGGTGACAGAGCGAGAACTTGTCTCTGGAAAAGAAAAAAAAAAAGACAACAAGAAAAAATGCAGTAAAATTAGGCTCTGTACCTGAAAAACTGAAACAGCACACAACGGTGCTCAGTGTGCAGCCTTAGTAAACTAATCAGAACCATTCGTGATTGGTGGTCATTTATCAGGAAGGATGCTTTGTGAAACTCGTCAGCTGCCATGTTGAAACCACAGAAATGGAGGAGAGTCTGATTGCAGTGTCAGGCAGTTGACTGAAGTCGGTGGAGGAGTGTGTCTTTTGTTCTTTGTTTTATGGGGCTGGTTTCTGTTTAACTCTTAGTAAAAGAAAAAAAAGTCAGAGAATGATTAGCAAGGAAGAGGGTATACTGAGGTGTGCCCAACCTCCCATTTTGTTGTGGCTCAAAATTTAGTTTTCAAGTTTTCTGGAGTCTCCTTGGCCAAGAAGGGTTCATTCCATTGGTTTGGGGTGCTTAGGATTTATTTTTATTTCACAGAATCTATCATGTAGATATTTGTATAATCATTACAAACGCTATTACTCTCATAATCTTACTTCAATTCTCACAATTTTATGAGGTCAGTAGGACAGATGTTATTCATTTAAAACATAGGGAAACTGAGGTTCTGGTAGGCTAAATGTCTTTCTCAAGATCATAAAGGTACTACATAGCAGAATCACGATTTAATAATCATTTATTCCTATTGTTATTGGTAATAATTGTACTCTTTATTGAGGGTCTGATACAAGTCACAATGTTAAAAAGAGTATCAGAGCTGGACTTTGAACACTTCTTTCATCTTAAAGACTAAGCTCTTTGTTATACCATTTTGCCTTATTAAATCAAGACATGTTGGGATTGTGTAGTACAGACTTTCCTTCATAGGAATTTAGAGGAGAGAAGTGCTCAGGAAAGGTTTTCAGCATGTCATAAGATATGAATTAGACTGAAATGATGAGTAGGAATTGGAAAGGAAAGAGGAAGGAGAGAGAAAAGGTGGGAGAAGAGCAGAGAAGAGGAAGAAGAGGAGAGGAATGTGGGAGAGATGAGAGGAGAGGAAGTTCATCTGAAAAAAAGGAGCCATCAAAAATAAAAACATCGAAGAGTAAACATAAGACACTGTAAAGCCCAACTACATTAATGTGACTGATGTATGGTTAGGGTGTGAGGACAAGTTAGATTATTGAGATAGTTTTTGTGGCCCTTAGAAAGTTGGCAGGTCAGTTAAAATTTATAACCTAGCAGAATGATCTTTTAGAAAGTTTACTTCCACATGGAACTATGTCAGTTCCTGGTTGTAGGGAAGCTGAGGGCATGAAGTAACTTTTACATTGAATTTAATTTTTCTTGTGTATTTAGAAATTATCATGCTAGAACAGACTAGGAGTCTTGTAGGGTAGGATGAAATCCCTCAGTAGTTCACTTGATCCTATTTGTAGTACTATTCCTCAGGGTGGGGGGAAATCTCATTTCAATCCCAGCTAGAAGTCAGCTTATCCACTAATGCCTCAGGATTGAGACCCATTGTATAATTTTAACAAGAAAGTATGTGGTAACGAACTATCATGTCTTGCAAAAGGTACAAATCAAATAGGCCTTTTCCATCTTTTACTTCCATAAAGGTCTTTCCACAGTGACAGACTGACACATAAAGTTTTATTCCTAGTATGTCTTTTACGTTTAACTTTTAAAAAAGTTGCTTGTG
>NW_016807955.1:477092-482002 GCF_001698545.2 Rhinopithecus bieti
CCTTGATAAATCAAATAGGAAATATTTGCTTAGTAGACCATGTGCTCAGAGAAGGCTATTGTGTATAATTATACATTATGTATGGCAGAAATCTTCACAGGTTTGCTATTAATTTTTAAATTATTATTATTATTATTATTATTATTATTATTATTTGAGACAGGCTTTCACTCTTGTTGCCCAGGCTAGAGTGCAGTGGCACGATCTCTGCTCACTGCAACCTCTGCCTCCTGGGTTCAAGCAATTTTCCCACGTCAGCCTTCCAAGTAACTGAGATTACAGGCACCTGCCCCCATGCCCAGCTAATTTTTTTGTATTTTTAGTGGAGACAGGGTTTCACCATGTTGGCCAGGCTGGTCTCAAACTCCTGACCTCAGGTGATCCACCCACCTTGGCCTCCCAAAGTGCTGGGATTACAGGCGTGAGCCACCATGCCCGGCCTGTTTTAAAAAAATCTTAAATCACATTAATTATATGCTTTTTTAAAATTCCCACAAATAGATCACTATATGTATCATATAGAATTCTTCAGCCTGCAAGTAACAGAAGCCCTAACTTAAACTAATTTAAACAAAAACATTTGTTTTCTCAAACAACAGAGCATCTAGAAGTAAGGTAGGCTACAAGTTTAAATGCTTTAGGAGCTCATTAATGGCATCATGGACCTAGCTTCTTTCTGTTTTCTATTATGCCATCTGCAATGTCAGGCTTCAAACTAAGGCTGATTCCCTTTGTGATTTTTAAGTGGCTGCAACTGAGCTACATGTTTTCTTGTTCATGTGCAGCTGTCCAGCTGTAGAAGACACCAGGTTTTATTCTCAATCTGTTTTATAAACAAAGAATAATATTTCTAGAGGCTTCTAGCATTTCTCTTTTCATGTCTAATTGATAATAATTATGCCACTACAAGCATATCTCAGAGATTTGCGGGTTTAGTCCCAAACCACCACAATAAAGTGAATATTGAAATAAAGTGAGTTACGTGAATTTTTTGGCTTCCCAGTGCATAAAAAGTTATGTTTACCCTATACTGCAGTCTACTAAGTATACAATAGCATTATGTCTAAAAAACAACATCCATACCATAATTTAAAAATATTTTATTGCTAAAAAATGCCAATGATCATCTGAACTTCAGTGAGTCATAATCCTTTTGCTGGCGGAGGCTCTTGCGTTGATGTTGATGATTGCTGAACGATCAGAGTGGTGGTTGCTAAAGGTTGGGGTGACTGCAGCAATATGACAATAATAAGTTTGCCTCATTGATTGACTCTTCCTTTCATGAAAGATTTCTCTGCACTGTGCAAAGCTATTTGCTAGCATTTTACCCACAGCAGAACTTCTTTTAAAATTGGAGTCAACCCTCTCAAACCCTGCTGCTGCTTTGTCAACTATCTATATGTAATATTCCAAATCCTTTTCTGTCATTTCAACAGTGTTCACAGCATCTTCACTAGCAGTAGATTTCAGCTCAAGAAACCACTTTCTTTGCTCATCCTTAAGAAGCAACTCCTCATCTGTTCAAATCTTATCATGAGATTGCAGCAATTCAGTCCCATTTTCAGGCTCCATTTCTTTTTTTTTTGAGATAGAGTTTTACTCTTGTTGCCCAGGCTGGAGTGCAATGGCACGATCTCGGCTCACCGCAACCTCCACCTCGCAGGTTGAAGCAATTCTCCTGCCTCAGCCTCCCGAGTAGCTGGGATTACAGGCATGTACCAACACACCCTTCTAATTTTTGTAATTTTAGTAGAGATGGGGTTTCTTCATGTTGAGGCTGGTCTCGAACTCCTGACCTCAGGTGATCCGCCCACCTCGGCCTCCCAAAATGTTGGGATTACAGATGTGAGGCACTGCCCCTGGCCTTCAGGCTGCATTTCTAATTCTAGTTCTCTTGCTATTTCCATCACATCTGCACTTACTTCTTGCACTGAAGTTTTGAAGGTTTCGAAGTCATCCAAGAGGGCTGGAATCAACTTCTTCCAAATTCTTGTTAACGTTTATATTAGTCCATTTTGCATTGCTACAAAGAAATGCTGGATGCTGGGTAATTTATAAAGAGATGTATTTGGCTCACAGCTCTGCAGGTTGTAAAAGAAGCATGGCGCCAGGATTGGCTTCTGTGAGGCCTCAGAAATTTTACAATCATGGCAAAAGGTGAAGGGGGAACTGGTGTGTTACATAGCAAGAGAGGGAGCAAGAGGGGGATGCCAGGCTCTTTAAACAACCAGCTTTCATGTGAACTAATAGAGAAAGACTACACTTATTACCATGGGGAGGTCACTAAGCCATTCATGAAGGATCCACCTTCCTGGCCCAAACACCTCCCACCAGGCCCCACCTCCAACATTGGGGATCACATTTCAACATGAGATTAGAAGTGGACAGATATCTAAACTATTTCAACGCTGATATTTCAGTCTCCTCCCATGAATCACAAGTGTTATTAATGTCATTTAGAATGGTGATTTTTTTCCCCAGAATATTTTCAATGCACTTTGCCCAGATCCATGACAGCAGTCACTATTTATGGCAGTAATAGCCTTACAAAATATATTTCGTAAATGATGATACTTGAAAGTAGAAATGACTTCTTGATTCATGTGCTACAGAATGGATGTTGTAATAGCAGGCATGAAAATAACATTAATCCCCTTGTACATCTCCATCAGAGCTCTTGGATGACCAGGTGAATAGTCAACGAGCAGTAATATTTTGAAAAAAATTTTTTTCTGAGAAGTGGGTTTCCACAGTGGGCTTAGGATATTCAGTAAACCAGCCAGGCACGGTGGCTCACTCCTGTGATCCCAGCACTTTGGGAGGCTGAGGTGGGCGGATCACGAGGTCAGGAGATTGAGACCATCCTGGCTAACACGTTGAAACCCCGTCTCTACTAAAAATACAAAAAATTAGCCAGGAGTGGTGGTGGGTGCCTGTAGTCCCAGCTACATAGGAGGCTGAGGCAGGAGAATGGCATGAACCTGGGAAGCAGAGCTTGCAGTGAGCCGATATTGTGCCACTGCACTCCAGCCTGGGTGACAGACAGAGTGAGACTCTGTCTCAAAAAAAAAAAAAAAAAAAAAAAAAAAAAATTCAGTACACCATGTTATCAACAGATGTGCGTTATCCAGGCTTTGTTCTTCCATCTCTGGAGCATAAGCAGAGTAGATTTAGCACAATTCTTAAGGGCCCTGGCATTGTTGGATTGGTAAAAAAGCATTAACTTCAACTGAAAGTCACCAGCTGCATTATTCCCTAACAAGAAAGTCAACCTGTGCTTTGAAGCTAGGCATTGACTTTTCCTCTTTAGCTATTACAGTCTAGCTGGCATCTTCTTCCAATAGAAGACTGTTTTGTCTACATTGAAAATCTGTTGGTTAGTGTGGCCACTTTCATCAATGATCTTAGCTAGATTTTTTTTAGATAACTTGTTGTAGCTTCTACATTAGCACTTGCTGTTTCACCTTTCACTTTTATGTTATGGAGATGGCTTGTTTCCTTAAACCCCATGAACTCACCTCTGCTAGTTTCTAACTTTTCTTCTGCAACTTCCTCACATCTCTCAGCCTTGATAGAATTAAAGAGAATTATTAGGGCCTTGCTCTGGATTAGGCTTTGGTGTAAGGAAATCTTGTGGCTGGTTTGATCTTCTATGCAGACCACTCAAAGTTTATTATCAGTAATGAGGCTGTTTTGCTTTGCTATTATTTATGTGTTCACTGGAATAATACTTCTAATTTCCTTCAAGAATTTTTTCTTTGCATTGACATCTTGGCTAACTGGTGCCAGAGGTCTGGCCTTCTGTCTGTTTTGCTTTCAACTTCCCCACTAAGCTAAATCTTTTCTAGCTTTTGATTTAAAGTGAGAGACATGCAACTCTGTCTTTCACTTTAACACTTACAGGCTATTATAGTGTTGTTAACTGTTCTAATTTCAATAGTGTTGTGTCTCAGGGAATAGGGAGGCCCATGGAGAGGGAGAGAGACAGAGCCCTCAAAACACACATTATATTTATATATTAAAATTGCTATCTTATATTGGAGTGGTTCTTGGTGCCCCCAAAACATTATAATAGTAACATCAAAGATCACTAATCACAGATCACTGTAACGATATAATAGTAATGACAAAGTTTGAAATATTGTGGGAATTACCAAATGTGACACAGAAACAAGAAGTAAACATATGCTGTTGGAAAAATGGTGCCAATAGACTTGTTCATGTAAGGGTTGCCACAAACCTTCAATTTATAAAAAATGCACCATCTGAGAAGCACACTAAAGTGAAGCACAATTAAATGAGATATGTTTCTACTCATTCTTGAACCAATTATTAGCAAACTTAAGCTTAGATAAAATTCTGAAACCATGTTTTTATTATTCAATGGAACAATGGTAGAATAAATATTGGGTGTCTTTTATAAGGGTCACCACTGTTACTTTATTAAATGGCTCTGGGCTTATCTGCTATACTTTATCATTTACATTATAATCTTTCATATTGTACCATTATTATACAAAGCACAATATGGTAGAAATCATCTATCACAGAGGCATTTCTTAGACATAAAATATCTTTTTTTCTTATTTTTGTGTGGTTATAAGAATCTACTTGAATAAATTTCAGATATCTGGGAAACCAAAACTTAAAATGCTTCTCCCTCACTATCACTGCTTGTCTAGATCAGGAAGAATTTCTGAGGGTAGTAACAGAGTGTTAATCTTCAATTATTGGAGAAAATGCTAAAATTCCATAGGGCAGAGGTTCAATCAGAGAATGGGAATAAATCACAAGATAGACTGGTGGCAGGTATAAAGTTGGCAGAAGCTATAGAATAGTCTCATGTAGAATATTCCATGATTTAAACATTTTCTTAGAGTGTATAGTTTTTTTTTTTTTTTTTTTTTTTT
>NW_016807955.1:482277-509277 GCF_001698545.2 Rhinopithecus bieti
GTGATCCGCCCGTCTCGGCCTCCCAAAGTGCTGGGATTACAGGCTTGAGCCACCGCGCCCGGCCGAGTGTATAGTTTTTAAGTCTGTGTTTTGAGAAGAGATATAGGCTTAAGTGTGCACATATGCTCATATCTGTGTATTGGAAGAGGGAGAGGATTTATTGCTTTGCAATAGGATTACTATCAAAACGAATAGCCAGCTGATTATTCAGAATGCTAGACCTAAACCTAGCTACTCGGATCAATAGAAAAACAAAATTTTAATACTTGCTCCATCATAAACTTTGAAAAATATATTGCTCTGATAGTTTGGTGAGAAAACCAAACACTAAGGTATTTGTTGTTGAATGTAATGATTCTCTTATCTTTAGTTTTTGTCAGCAGTTTAGGGCTTTAGCAATTCCAAACTTTTGCTGTGTCAAACATTGTTTTAAAGAAGAAACACATTTGGGATTGATAGTGTGCTTTTCAATTATACTAGGTTAATTCATTTACTCAATAAATATATGTTGAAATACTCCAATGCTGTGCTAGGTGCTGAGGATACATTGGTGAACAAAACATCTCTCTGCATTCATGATTCTTGCAATTTAGTAGAATATGGCTGGAAGCTAGAAAATTGGTTTGGTGTTGATGTAGACTGCTGATAATGAAGTCCAGAAGGAGCCTCATAGTTATTCCAGTCCGTAGTCTCATGTGAAAGAGTTAGGGATGAAAATCTAGACAAGTTCCGTTACTTGGCTGAGGTCAAATCAAGTCAATGGCAGATCCAGAATTAGAACCAGTCTCTCTGCTCACTGAACTCCCAGGATCCTTTTTGATGACCCTAAACACCTTCATCTTGGTGAAGTGCTGGATCAGGAATGCAACACAGTGTCTCTGAGAGTCACAGGGTGTTCCATCTTACCCTTGGAGGTTCAGTTCGCTCCTAAATCAGGTCCTGAGTGTGAAGCAGACATCGTTTGGACATTATCTCATTTTCAGACTCCAGTAAGGTACATTTGCATCACATTATCTTATAAAAGCAAACATTTAGAATACAAAGTAGCTGTGAGATGATTATTATTTTTTAAATAAATGAGCTAGTTTAATAGATAAGGCATATGCCCCAATAATACAGACGATACATCTTTGTAATCATTCTGCATTGTTTCATCTGGCTGTAAGAGTACTGCCAAGGAAACTGGAAGAATTAGGTTTCATGAATTATTCATTGAAATCAGTTTAACACTCTCATTATTTATAGTGCTTCAGGTTAGTGGTGCTATTTGCCTTAATAAGGATGGGAATAATGACTTGGCAGTGTATCTGTTTGTATTATTGTGTGTTATTGTTTACTGAAATAAAGCCCAAGGTATTTTTAGAAATATACCTCTTTAAAAGTCATGGCTGAAAATACTGCATTCCATACTTTGGGGCCTAAAATTTTATTTGTATAAAATATTTTATTCTTTAATGAATATGATTAACAAGGGGACAGCATTCACATTTAAGGTATTATTTCTTATTCTGCTAATGCATGGTGGGAATGTGTAAGTCTTTCTAAGCCTGGTTTATTGTGGAATTTAAAAAGTAGTATTTAAAGAGACAAACTGCAACAAGCCTGATTGAAGGTGGTTTATATACTCCTGCTCTGACATTTGAATTTGAATCATGGATATCTATTTTAGAAAGAAAAGTTCATATGTTGGATCATAGAAATTATTTCTTAAGTTATTTGTTAGATTAAATTTATGTATATGTTGCATTCAATGGGTAAACATATTTGATGGGCCATTTCTGAAGAATGCAATTTATTAAATCTAAGCATGAAGGGAGGTATTTTTTGCTTATTTTTTGGGAGTGTTTCATTAGGCTCTGTAATGGTTGCCTATTAAAGTAACAGGAGAGACTAGAAGAGAAAGGAAAGGTATTTAGATGAAAGAGCAAGAAATAATGAATCATTAATACCCAGAAAATATTTCTAATAATTTTCTACAGTATTGTATTTCTTGATATTTTAAAAGAAACTAGCTACATAGCCATAGCTCTATACAACAATGGTTGGGGGATTAGTTTGAATTTCCTTAGCCATATAGTTTTCCATCTCTTTTGGATGTAAAGCACCATGCTTCTCTTCAATCACACCTACCATTTTTAATTGTCAAGCTGTGATTAGACCACAGTGCAGGCAACTTTGTCTTAATTTGAACTGTGATTCAAAGCTGCTTTGTGAGGATTTGCCAACAGGAACTCCTGTAGTTCACCTCTATTTTGGAGAAAATTCACAGATTGGTTATATAAAAAATTCATGATCTCTGACATCAACTGGTATCTGAATGCTATTGAGAAATCCTTTTATGGTTCCTTAGTCACGTCTTTCCTATTTTCCACAGCAGCTACTTAAAATTTCTTTATCCTCTTCAAGTTAAACCCCTCCACTTCCTCTGTCATTATTAACAGATAACCCCACTTTCTTCTTTTCAGAGAAAACAGAACATTGGATGCATACTTCCTCATTCCCTGCTACTGACAAACTGACAAACAACTTGACCTAATATGGCCATCCTTTTATTTTCCTCCTATGAAGTGAAAGAGGCACTCTTTCTTCCATTTGAGGCTGTTCATTTCACTTAGAGAACACTTCCTTCTTCTATGTCCCCAGATATATTGCATATCAATGATTTCCTCCTTTTTAAAAAAAAATATATATTTTTTTGAGACGGAGTCTCGCTGTGTCGCCCAGGCTGGAGTGCAGTGGCACGATCTCGGCTCACTGCAAGCTCCGCCTCCCGGGTTCGCGTCATTCTCCCGCCTCAGCCTCCGAGTAGCTGGGACTACAGGCACCCGCCACCGCGCCCGGCTAGTTTTTTGTATTTTAGTAGAGACGGGGTTTCACTGTGTTAGCCAGGAGGGTCTTGATCTCCTGACCTTGTGATGCGCCCGCCTCGGCCTCCCAAAGTGCTGGGATTACAGGCTTGAGCCACCGCGCCCGGCTTAAAATATTTTAACTTCTTTCCATTTTTTTTTTTTTTTGAGATAAAGTCTCCCTCTGTCGCCCAGGCTGGAGTACAGTGGCGCTATCACGGCTCACCGCAACTTCCGCCTTCCGGGTTCAAGCGATTCATCTGCCTCAGCCTCCAGAGTAGCTGGGATTACAGGTGTGCGCCACTGCACCTGGCTAATTTTTGTATATTTAGTAGAAACGGAGTTTCACCATGTTGGGCAGGCTGGTCTTGAACTCCCGACCTCAGGTAATTCACCCGCCTCGGCCTGCCAAAGTGCTGGGATTACAGGCGTGAACCACCGCGCCCGGTCTTCTTTCCTTTAATACCATAACCTGTATTAGTTATGTTTTGCGGCATAACAACTTGCCAGCTTAAAACAACACACATTTATTACCTTACAGTCTCTGTGCGTCAGAAATCCGACAGTGACTAAGCTGGGTGATTCTGGCTCAGAGTTTCTCATGAGGTTAGGTTGCAGTCAAGATGTCTGCTAAGGCTGACAATTATCTGAAAGCTTGATTAGGGATAGAAAATCCACTTCTAGGATGCCTCACTTAGAGGGCTATTGGCAGGAAGCCTGTTTCTTGCCATATGGACCTCTTCAAAGGACTACTTGAATGTCTTCACAATATGACACTGGCTGCCTCCAGAGCTAGCAATCCAAGAGAACAAGGAAGAAATTACAATGTCTTGGCTGGGCACCGTGGCTCACACCTGTAATCCCAGCACTTTGGGAGGCCGAGATGGGAGAATTGGTTGAACCCAGGAGGCGGAGGCTGCAGTGAGCCGAGATCGTGCCATTGCACTCCAACCTGGGTGACAAGAGTGAAACTCCATCTCAAAAAAAGAAAGAAAGAAAGAAAGAAAGAAATTACAATGCCTATTATGACTTAGCTTCAGGAATCACAATCACACACCACCATTTCCATATTATCCTATTGTTTACATAGATCTGTCCTATTGAATGTGAAAGTTCAGGCATTGTGAGGTGGAAAGAGAACTACACAAAGCCATGAATACCAGGAGGCGGGAATCATGGAGCATTTAAACATATTCAATTTTCTCCTATTTTAAAACAAACAAAACAACAGCAAAAAGTTACTACTCAAAACGAAATAAGCAATCAAATCAGTAAAATCTCCCTGTAGCAACAACTCCTAATCCTGCCTTATTTTCTCCATTTTCTTTTCCTCTTTACATTCAAGCCTCTTGGAAATGTTCATGTGCTCTGTTGCTGTTTCATCACTTGCATTTATTTTTCAATCTGTTTGCAGACAGCATCCTTTCACTTCACTGAAGTACTTCTGTCAAGGTCCTCAATTCCTTGTAGCTGAGTCCCATGGGCATTTTCAGTTCCTTTTACTATGACTTGACTTATCAGTAGCATTTGATGCTGCTGACCCATTCACACTCTCTTTTTCCTGAAAATCCCTCTTCCCGTAGTTGCTCAGGTATGTTACTCTCCCATTTTTCATCCAATTTCTCTGTCTTGCTCCTTTTCAGTCCCCTTTGCAGAATTCTTTCTTGCTGTCCATTCTTTACCATTCTTTAGGTAATACTCAAAGTTTTGCCGTACTTTTTTTCTCACTCTATATACTCTTGGGTCCTATTCAGCACCATTATGGCTTTAAGAATTACCTCTATGGTGCTGACTCCCAAATCTACATCTCTAGGTCACAATTATCTTTTTTTTTTTTTGGGGGGGGGGGTTGGCAGGACAGGGTGTCACTCTGTCACCCAGGGTGGAGTGCAGTGGTGCAATCTCAGCTCACTGCAACCTTTGCCTCCAGGGTTCAAGCGATTCTACTGCCTCAGCCTCCTGAGTAGCTAGAATTACAGGTGCCTGCCACCATGCTTGAACCAGGGAGGCTATTTTTTGTACTTTTGGGTAGAGACAGAGTTTCACCATGTTGGTCAGGCTGGCCTCGAACTCCTGACCTCAAGCGATCTGCCCGCCTCGGCCTTCCAAAATGCTGGGATTACAGGCATGAGCCACCATGCCCAGTCTCACAATTATCTTTTAAATTAAACCCAACAACTTTCTTGTTATCTCTATTTGTTTATCATGCAGATATCTTACATTAATAATATCCCAAACCCCATTTAATATCTTCCTTCCAAACTTTCTCCCCCTATTATGTTTCCAGTCTCTGTGAAAGACACCTTTATCCATGATGTCAGCCTAAAATAATCAAAAGGCTCAGGATCCAGTTAAAAGAGTTTATTCAAGTGCAAAGTGTGAGGGCAGCTGTTTGGAAAGCATTAAGGCTTAACTTTTCCCTTGGCATAATAAATTTGAAAGGTCCTTAAATTTTGTGTTCTTTTTACATCTACCAGGTAGTAAATTCAAGAAACTCAGCACCATTCACACCTGTTCTTTCTCTCTCTCCTCCATCATATCAACCAGGAAGTTGTGATGACTGTAATATTTAAAATATGTTTTGGATTAGTCCATTTATCTCCATTCCCTTTTCCATTGCCATTTGTTCAAACCCTTTTTACTTCCTCCCTGGATTACCATAAAACTTCTGAACTGTTGTCTTAGTGTCTACTCTTGCCCTCTTGAAATCCATTCTCCACATTCTCTTTCAAAATACAAATCTGAATATGTTATTCTCCTACTTAAAATGCTTCTATTAAATCTCTCTTGTCTGGCAATGACACATTTAACAATTGTTATAGTTTTAAATTATATTTTAATGTTTAAAGCCTCATTAATTTTTCCTTTTGAAAATTTTGGCTATTCCTAAATCTTTCAAAATGAGTGCTTCTGTGGAAATAAAGTAGTGCACCAAAGATTCATTCCACCCTGTCATTACTGCTCCTCAGGGAAAATGTATTGTAGAGGACTATACCAGAAAAAGGGATATAATTTTTTTTAACCTGAGATTTGACTCAAAACCCAAGGGAAGTCCTGAATGCTAGTGAGTTAGGTTAGTTCTGGAGGACTTTTTTTTTTTCCTAGAAAAGGCCGATCAAAGTGCACTCCTTTTCCCTTAGGCTTTCTCTGGTTCCCACATAGCTATTTAAGGGGAAAGAAGACAATGAGGTATAGGTGGAGAGAGTGTCTCTTCCTGGAAAAGTGAAATACTTGAGTTCTATCTTGTGCCTCCAGCATCATGGAAGTTAGACATTCTCAGAAGATACCTAGTACTATAACACAAAGATTACCTTGGAATTTGCCTAGTTTACAGGAAGACTTTTCCTTCTTAGGGACACAGTGAATGGGGATAGGGAGGGAAGAGGAGCCTTCAGAATTTTCCTCTAGAATTGATAGTGGTTTGTTTTACTACCTTTCTTCAAGAAACCAGCATTGGATTGTGCTAACATCAAATTCAAAAATATATTTCTTTGTTGCATGCTAATTATTGAATAGGAAAATTTCATTAACAATATGTTTACTGAAAACCTGGGAGTGAATTTTTGGTGTCTGTTTCTGGCTTTTTAAAATTAAAGCTAGAGACTTAGCACAAACAGCAACTTGATAGAGGTGATTTCAAGGCCATGGTGCTTTATATAACTCCAGGGGATGCTGTTCAAACAGACTATAGAGTATGTGTGTGTGCCCTTCACACAAAATTCTGAGTGCATAGTGCCCACGGAGTTTTCAAATGTAGTAGTGGCCCAGGTGAGTCTTTGAGGGACCAAATTAATATGGTCCAACTATGTAGACTTTTGGTGGTCCAACTTGATTCTTATCTTTATTTTTATAGTAATGTGAAACTGTCATCTTCTCATACTTTATAGTTTAGAGCATGTAGAGAAAAAAAGGCAGATTGTTTTCTTTTAGGGCAATTTGCCTCAAATTTTCTTGGCTAAGTCTAAAGAAAGAGGAAAACAGACAATTTGAGGTTGTAGTTTTTGACAAGGACATAGAATCCTTTCTGTGAATGACTGAAGGCAGGTCCACATGGGATAAAAACAGATAAGAAGGTAACAAAGTTAGGATTCTATTCTGAAATGTCAGGAGCCTAATCAGCGTGCTGGCTTGAATGGAAGACTGGAACATTTTTATAGTCATTCATTAATTTATTTAACAAATATTTATTCATTAAAACTATATGCACTATGGTGAACACGACAAAT
Organism: Rhinopithecus bieti; assembly: GCF_001698545.2. Lineage (NCBI taxonomy): Eukaryota > Metazoa > Chordata > Mammalia > Primates > Cercopithecidae > Rhinopithecus > Rhinopithecus bieti. The sequence continues at coordinate 489,350 of NW_016807955.1, forward strand.
ATGTCCTTATCCTGATGGAGACTTAATAGAGTCTAGGGACAAGTAAATGGGCAACTAATAAAGTGTAATAAATGCTGTCTTAGATAAAGTAGAGGAAGGTACTTGACCTAGACTTAGATGGCTAGTACCATAGAAGACTTCCTAGAGAAAAAGATATTCAGGCTGAGATGTGAAGGATGAATAGGGATTAGCAAGACAAAGGAGATATGGATGAATGCTCTCAGCATAGCAATATGGGATAGATTGTACTCAACTCCATTGATGCAAAAGGTGGGAGAGTTTTATAAGCATTGGAGTGAGCTATTGGAAGAGTTTTGGAGGGCATTAGGGAGTACATTGGTCGTGTGGTTAGGCCATGTATGTTGCTTATTGGTGCTTATTGAAGTTAGACTTCTACCTTCCCACAGAGACTGGGAGATAGAAGCTATCTTTCTTGATGATTAAATTTCAAAGGGATGGCTCTTAAGTTCTTGAGAAAGACTTTCCCAGATGGTGTTTACATCTCAAAGGGGCAGAAAAAAGAATTTACAATGGAAAGTTTTCTAAAAGTGAATGGTGTAACTAAAGAGAGACTGGGGGCTTGTATTGAGGAGAAACTTGTCTAAAGTTAAGCAGAAGGGAATGCTAAGGCTGTTTGGTCATGTTAAAAATAAAATTAGAAAATAACTGTTGATAATTTTCAGACTAAGTTTTAAATCTTTAAGGAGCGGGGTTGTTTAGTTTTTGTAACCGGTTATTTGAATTACAAAGGTATTGCACAGTATTTCAAATCTCTCTAGACAGTCTGCTTAAGTGTAACATTCTTTTTACATTTGTGGTAATATGAAACTGTCTTCTATTTTAGGAGTTGCTTTTAGATTTAATGGAATTTTTTTCTTTCTTCAAACTCATCTTCCATATCACTGCGAAGATAATTTTTCTAAATGAGATATTTGATGTTACAAGCCTTCTATGATCCTTTCTCTTCAATTTCAGAATAAAATCCAAACTCTCCAGTATGATATTCAAGGTCTTTCTTAACAAATACTCTATTCACCTTTCTAGCTGTCACTTTCACCCTTTACAGTTTCTACAGCTCTTTATTTTTCAAAGGTTTATGCAGTTTCCTCAGCCTAAGCTGCTGCTATCTCTTTTTTTGAAGATAATTCTTTCAACTGGAATGACCAAAATGTGTCTTGGCATCTATTAATCTGTATTTTTTTCTTTCTCCCTGATTAGACTGTAAGCTCCTTGAAGGCAGGAACTACAACTTTCATCTCTTTTTTCCCTAGTCAAGTAGAGTGGCTGATAAATAATTAATACAAGCCTTTGTTGTATAAATGAATGGACAAAGGTGGGCGACTAAGTTCTTTGAGAACATTATGGTTTGCTATTTGGAGACTTATTGAGTTATTGTTAATAAAATAAAGGAATTTTCCTGTTAACTCTTCATTAGTAATTTTATTCTTTGTTCTTGCAACTCATCTGAAAAGAGAAGACATGATGGCACTTAAACATCCATAGTTAATTCAATTAAAACATTAATCATTGTTTTTCTGGAGATATCATCTGGTTTATAATGGGTTAAGGAAGTAAATACGTTAGCAAATTAGGATCTCTACTTTTAGTAAAAGAGTGAAAAATGATGTATCATCCTTAAATTTTTTTCTAATAAATAAGCTGCCCTGTGGGTAGAAAAACTTTAGAAAGATTGGAGAGTGTCCAATTCAAATGAAGCAATGTTCGGTCTATTTAATTACAAAAAACAGATGGATTATCTGGCCTGCTGATGGCCAGAAGCTTTGTGAAGATGACATCTCTCTTTACTTGGAAGGAAATAGAAGGGGAGACTACCTATTGAAAAAGTTTTTTATTTTTATCAACCTCCTTAGAGTCTGTTCTCAGCACACTGCTGACTTTTAAAAAGATCAGATAGGAATCAGAGAGGATTAAAGGCAAGTCCTCTAAAACATGGTAAAAATCTGTTGCATTTTTTAGATGACAGAGCGTCTTAAGCATGCCATTTATGAGCTCACTTCCAAATATATCTTATGCTTATTTATATATTTTGTATATTTCTTATTTTATTTCAGGACAACTTGTCCATTTAGATGGTATTCATGGCATCAGAGAGCTACTTTTTCTGGAATTTCCGCTATATAAGAAAGAATTTTCTATTGTTCTCTAAGGCTTTTAAAAAATTTTTGGTAGGTTTTAGTAAGTGTGCTATTTATTCATTCATGAATTAAACAAATACATGTTGATATAGATTTAGTTCTTGTTCACATTGAACTTACAGTCAAGAAGGGAGATAGACTTTAATCAAATAATCTTACAAATGAATTTGAACTTATAATTATGATCAGTACCGTAAAGGACATATGTGTGGTATCCTGAGGGCAGTCATTTGAAGGATGAGTAGAAATTAATCAGATAAATGTGAAAGTGGTGGGAGGTACTGGAAGAGAGTATTTGAGCTGAGGGAGTTAATCATATGCAAAGGACCAGTGGTGGAGGGGCGTGTAAGGTTCAAATTATGAAAGAAAGCCATTGTAATGGGACGGCAGACATAGCTCCATGTCATGTTGGGACATGATGGAGTTGTGCTCAGAACTGCCCTTGCAGAATTTTGAAGACCATGTTAAGGATATTGGTCTTTATCAAGAGAAATGTAAAGTCACTGAAGTATTCTAAATAGGAGTGTTGACATAGTAAGATTTGCATTTTGATGAGATAATTCTGGCTGCAAGTGAAGAATGGAAGGAAAAGAGTCATCCCTAGAGACTAGTTAGGAAGCTCTTGTGAGATTACAGGTAAGAGATAGTGGGAATTTGGACTTAGGTGGACAAGGTTGCCTCATACAGTTGTGTAGCTAATGCACTGCACAAAAGCTCCCAACTCTGCTTACTCACAAGAGTAAGGGAGTGTCAGTTGATGATGGATGAGAAATGTGAATTAAGAGATAAGGAATGTGAAGGATGACTCCTGAGTTATGGACTAAGCCACTAGATAGATGGCGATGTTATTCAATATACATGGTTGAATTTGTGACTTGAAGAATATCTTTCTATGGATTGATATGTAAGTTTTTTTGCAATGTACACCCAAATACTGTCTCTGGCACCATCGTCTACTATTCGTCTGCACGTACAGCACAGCCTAGGCATAGTAATGATGCAGAGTTCCTGAGAATTGAAAGGCAATTTCATGCTTCCATGCCTTTGCTAATGCTATTTTCCCTGACTAGATTAGAATAGCTTTCCCTCTTTCAGACTGAAAAATTCCTAATTTAAGGTCTATCCAAAGAAGGCCTAACCTATGCAGCTTCTCACCACCTCCTTCCGCCCAAGGAAGAATGAATTGTACCTTCTTATGTTGTCCTGAATATCTTGTACATGCCTTTCATACTACTTAACCAATTACCAGTTGACATCTTCCATTAATTCATGGACACCTTGAGAGCAACAACTTTTTCCTTCTCTCTCTCTCTCTCTTTTTTAAAAGAGATTAGTTTTCTTTTTCTTTTTCCTTTTTTTTAATCACACAGTTTAAAGGGTCATATAATAAACCACAACTTGTTTCAAAAAACAACAGACTCCCCTATCTTCTTGCTCCCATTTTCAGAGGCAACCATTTCCAACAATTTAACCATTTGCTTTTGATCATGTATTGCCAAATATTTGAACAACAAACTTGTATTGTTACTTTATTTTTCAGTTTTAGGTATTACCTATTGACTCGTTTCTATGAGGGATGATAGCTTCTTTTTGTTTAAATGAAACATTTAATGTTTTTCCTTACCCTCTACTTCAAGCACACACATTCAGTAGTGTATACATATGCTCTCATATACTTCTTCTCCCTCATCCTCTCAATAGGGTTATATTATAATTTTGGTTAGATAATAATTAAATGTTTACGTTGCTGTGACTTTGTATATGCTCTTGAAATCTGAACGATGCAGTAGGCATATATGCACAGCTTTCTGTTTTCCTTGAGGTTAATAATACTTTCTATGGATTGTTTTGTTTTCTATGTACTTATTAATTTATCTTTTCTCAATATGTTCAAACACATCAGATATTCCATCAATTTCATTTTCTTAAGAAACTGCACAAAAAGTGTTGAAAATGCCTTTATTCTATTTTTACATATAACTGGTAGTTTGGCTGTTATAGTATTCTAACAAATAATTCTGGGAAATAATAAAATCTAGGAAATGATTTTCTTTTCTTTTTTTTTTTTTTTTTTTTTTTTTTTTTTGAGACAGGGTCTCGCTCTGCCGCCCAGGCTGGAGTGCATTGGCCGGATCTCAGCTCACTGCAAGCTCCGCCTCCCGGGTTCACGCCATTCTCCTGCCTCAGCCTCCCGAGTAGCTGAGACTACAGGCGCCCGCCACCTCGCCCAGCTAGTTTTCGTATTTTTTAGTAGAGACGGGGTTTCACCGTGTTAGCCAGGATGGTCTCGATCTGCTGACCTCGTGATCCGCCCGTCTCGGCCTCCCAAAGTGCTGGGATTACAGGCTTGAGCCACTGCGCCCGGCCTAGGAAATGATTTTCAAGTCATTGTGCCCTGACCTTCAGCTTCCAGTGTGGCACTTGAGAAGTCTGACTTTATTCTGATTCTTGATCCTTTGTATGAAACTTCTCTTGGGAGCCTCATAAAATATGGGCCTGCTGTAGTCAGAGAAATTCTTATATTGAATTTCAATACACAAATAGGCATGTTGGCATCCTGGGGAGAACATGAGTTAGACACACTTTGTTCAAATCTTGGCTCTGCCTATAACTGGCTGAGTGACAGTGGGGAAGTGTTTTCATATCCCTGAGCCTCAGTTTCCTTAGCTGAAAATGGGAGAAATGATATCTGTCAGGTGAAGTTAAGTAAAGATTGGAGCTAATGAGACCTATAGAAAATATTTTACCAAAGATAATTATTATTATTCTTTTTGTGTTACCGTAAAAGGAGAATCAGCAACTATTTCTGAAGACATTGACATTTTACTGAATTTCAAGTAACTGCACAAAGATAAACCATGACCTTTCAATTAGGCAGAATTTTGTCTTTGCTTTCTTTCTTTTTTCTTGTATAACGTGAGTCCTTCTCCAAAGTCCTTAGAATTATATTTTAAATTCCTTTAAAGGTTTTTTTTTTTGTGTGATTATAAAAGTAAAATATGTTCATTGTAAAATATCTAGCAAATATAGAAGCAGAAGGAATTAGGAGCTCAGATTTTAATTTGTTGGTTTACTTCTACCTAATACTGATAGAACAGGGAAGATGACTTGGGAGGTGAACAGCTGCGTATGCAGATGTTCCTCATGAATACGAGTTGTATTTATGTCCTATGGATTAAAATACTAGTTGATTGAACTCTTAGTTAATGCATTTCATAAAAATAGGAGAAGATGTGCTTGGATAGAGCCAAATTATTTTGAGAAGAGTATGCTAAATGTAATATAATGAAAGAAAGAGAAAAATACTCATATAAACCAGTGAAAATAGTAGCTAATGATGATATCATGTATGACTTGGAGAAAAGAGTGAAGAAGATGCTTTCTATAGATAATACAACAATTACAAAGAGATCAAGACTGCTGCTTGTGTCCTCAGATTTCTCCTTAGCATTATATTAAAAATGAGTAATCAACAAAGGAAACTTAGGAAACATTGGTGACTTCAAACTGAGGACTGGAATATAGTTGGGTAACAGAATATGTTATCCAAAAGAATAGACATGTTAATGCAGGGCAGGAAGGGTGTAATACTTTTACTCCCCTACATATGTTATAAGTGCCACAGCCAGCACTCTTATAACAAAAGACAGGTTAACAAGAGACAAGCTTAACAAATTTATTTAATCAAAGTTGTATGTGACATGCGAGCCTTCAGAAATGAAGAGCCAAAGACTCTGGGAAAATTGTCAGTTTTTATGCTTAGGTTCAATTAAGAACAGGCAACTATGTAGAAATGTGATTAGACACAAAGGGTATGGTCTGGCCAAGCATAGTGGCTCATTCCTGTAATCCCAGCACTTTGGGAGGCCGAGGGGGGAGAATCATTTGAGCCCAGGAGTTCAGGACCAACCTGGGCAACATTGTAAGACATCTTCTCCATTAAAAAAAAGTAAAAAGGTATGATCTACTGGTAATAGACTAAGGCAAGAAACCCAGCAAGGCCTATTTGTTCAGAATCTTCTTGACCTCTTTGTGAGGAAGCATTTCTTCCTCCTGGGTATAGGGCAGGACCTCTTCTGGAACACGGGTATTCTGACATACTATCAGGCAAGGTAGGACAGAGGATTTCTTTTTGTCAGCTCTTACACAGAAAGGTGGGGAAAGTTTAGAGCAATATTTCTCATTTCTATGACCCACTATGGGGAAGAGGAGTTCAGTTTTTATGGCCTGTCTTGGAAGAGAGGAGAACAGGAGACAGGAGGACAGGAGAAGGTTAGAGAGGGGCTTTTAAGGCCCTTGCAATGTCCTTAAGTTTAAAGTAGTAAGCATGCCAAACACCATGCTTTGGGGTATTGTTTTCTGAACCCCAACATTAGGAAGGTGCAGGGCAATGTTGCTGTGGGCAATTACAAATATGCCTATGAGAAAATCTATTGTTAAAGAGATAAAATAAAAGAAACAATTGTATTGTGTAATTTTACTATTGGTCACATTGCCAAATGACAGAATAGATGGTAAGTTTGTATTATCAGATCACAAAACTCCATAATGGTGAGCTATGGTAGTGATGGGTATTTTTAGCTGTTGGAGGCATTCTGAACCTCTTATAAACCAAGAACATTTGACATGTTCTTGACTTGCTTTAGTGATAACTTCAGCTAACTGAATAAGACATCCACTAGCTGGAACTTAATTCTGACCAGAGAGAGTTTTTTTCTGGTGATGAGTAAGGGAAGATATTTATCAAGTACTTTCAACATGGCAGCCACTTTATATACGTTATATTTCTTAATTCTTCCAGTAATTTTATGAGGCAGCTAGTAGAATATTAGCTTCATTTCTCAAATGATGAAATCTGGGCTCAGGGAAGTAATGTAACTTGTTCATGGCCAAGTTATGAGTAAAATACAGAATTACAATCCATGTCTTCCTGACTCAGCCTATTGTCTGTGACTGCATAACTGCAGACTTAATGACAACCAGTGAGAGAAGACTGGGCATGATAAACAGTGTAGATTTTAGGAAGGCAGATTTTACAAAGTTGAGAGGCAAAAAAGTAGGCGTAATTACATGGCATGAGTCCCTGAAAGAGATATGAGCTAAAGGTTTAGATATTATCAAAGAGTCAACTTTTGCCATACGATTAAAATGAGGACGAAGAGGCAGAAGAACCCAAAGAAATCAACATGGAAACACTGAAGATTCTCAAATGAGATCAGATTTTAAAATCCATGAACAAAAGAGAGAAAGAAGAGCACATAACTAAGGATCAATGAGAGACTGCCAGAGACTTTTAAGAAGAGCATCAGAAGGACTGTATCTTCAAATGAGTTGAGTCTTGTAGATATACAATGAGGCTAAAAAGGCCTTTTAAAAATTTAGGGTGTAGGCCAGTCAAAGAAGTGACATGTCCTGCTCAGGACTGATGGAAAAGCAGATGGGTGAAAAAGAGAAGAGAGAATTCACAAATCCAATTTTGCCTTTATGTCCTCTGTAAGGAAAATGATCTTAAAATGATCTTATAATTAGTAAGGATAAAACAAGTATTTAAAAAAGGACAGTAGGCATCCTCTTACATTACAATCTCTTCACTTTCTTAGGGCTCTTCACTTTCTTTTTTTTTTTTGAGATGGAGTCTCGCTCTGTTGTCCAGGTTCAAGTGTAGTGGCATGATCTTGGCTCACTGCAAGCTCCACCTCCCAGGTTCACACCATTTTCCTGCCTCAGCCTCCCAAGTAGCTGGGACTACAGGCGCCCACCGCCACGCCCGGCTAATATTTTTTTGTATTTTTAGTAGAGTCAGGGTTTCACCATGTAAGCCAGGATGGTCTCGATCTCCTGACTTCGTGATCCACCTGCCTCGGCCTCCCAAAGTGCTGGGATTACAGGAGTGAGCCACCACGCCCGGCCTGGGCTCTTCACTTTCTTAGAGGGCCTCTAAGGCCTAAGAAAGTGAAGAGATTGTAAGAGGATACCTACTGTCTCCAAGTGAATTCAGCCTTCATAGTGACTTCTGAGAGGACTTAGAACTGAACTGCTCTCAGTGTCTTGGTGTCTTAATTCAGTAGTACTGGTTGCCCTGCAGCCAGGAACACTGACTCAACAAGTTAAAGTGGAATTACCACTGTAGTATAAACAATCAAGTGAGCTGTGTTTTGAGCTAAGGTTGGGAGGTTGGTAGATTTAATCATCAGCACCAAGCAAAAGACAAAAATGAATAAAAGGGATAGAGACTAGGTAAGACATTTGATCTGGCAGTGATGACAATCGTGAGTGTACAGTATCAGCCCTGGAAATTACTACACAAATGACAGGTGTATTTTGTGATTTTGAAGGCAGGATAGTAAATGGGAAAATAAGCTGATATTGAACAGCATTAGTAGATGCTGAGGTTTACTGAAAACTACAGACCTGAAGGGAGCTGAAAATAAGTTAAAGTTGTCAAGGTCTAGGGAGGTTGGACTGGGTCAGCAAATGTGGGACCAATTCAAATAATTCTCTAGGATTGTTTTAAAAGCTGATCCTTCTTGTCCCAATGGCAACATATTTTTCCTTTGTCAGCTAATTTTAGTATATGTTATATTACTTCTTGGCTCTCCAACCCAATGTTACTCTTTAAGCTTTAAAGTCTAAATTTCCTTTTATTTCTTCATTTTTGAATCTTGGCTCCAGCATCCTGGAAATGGTTCCAAAGGCACCTTGTCAGCAGCATTTAAGCCTAAACTATCTGAAGCAATAATAAACAAATTCCATCTTTTCTTCAGGGGAACACAAGAGAACCTTCAAAGTACAGTGTACTCAGTATCAAGAACCATGAAGGGTCTAAGGTTTCGCCTGTTTGCAAATTCACAAGTTAGCCTGTACAGTTTCATGAAGGTTGTCAGAAGACCCAAGATTCCCTAGTCAGATACAAAAGATCTGTTGCTCACAGATCAGCTGTTACGCAGAGCACAAGTGTCAGCATAAGCTTCATGTTCCCCTTCATTTCCCAAGTCCTACAGCAGTTACATGGAGGTGGGCCCAGGTGGTTGCTACACAGTGCTTTTGCAGGATTTTGAGGAATCTGAGTTTAGAAACCCCAGTTTTTTATAAGGGACTATACGCAAATCTTCTCAAACTTTACCCTTGTGGAGCTCTCTTTACTATACTGAACAACATGTTTATTATATAAGCATCCTTGAAAAGGTAGGTCAGTGCCCTGGCCTGCAAGAAACTCAAAAGACCATGGAGAATTCTCTCTCACCACCCAGTTTCACAGAGTCCTTGCAAACTTAATAAAAAATAATAATAAAAGGCAAAATAAGACAAGCACTGGCTTTCAAGGTTTATTTAAAATATTTTCCCAGTTTTACATTTGTACTCCATTATTTAAATCTATTTTTAAAACAAAATGTATATGTAAATTATATATTATATAATTTTAACTTTCATATTCCCAATTGTATACTCTGTGGCAATTTCATGTTTACCCAGTGGAAGAAAAGCAGAAAATATTCTTCATAGGATGATCAAGTCGCATAAAATAGTTGAACAAGCATTGTTTAATCAACTTAAGTTTAGAGGGCATAGGGGTAAAAAGAATCACCCCAAATCATAAAAAAGTTTTTGCCTTCTTACTCTCTATTGCATCTTTTTATCCTTTAGTTTTGTAATAAAGATTTTAACATTTAGCAATTCGCAAGAAGAAAACATTTTCAGCTGTGGCAGCTATAATTCTCTTTCAACAAATTCTCTATTTATTTTTTTATTTTAACAAATCACTCTTTATTAAAGAAGGGCTGTGGAAGTGACAAGAGTGGTGGTGTTGATGTGCTCAAAAGCCAGGACCTCATGCTAACATTCTAAAATGACATAACAAAGAGAATAAGAAAATATACTTCACAAATCCTAGCCTCTGGGAAAAACATTTTGATAACCCTCATTGTGGGCATATGTTAAATTATACCATTCCTTATCTCTGTTTGTGGGTTGTCAGTCAGTCCCAAGTAAAAACAATTTATCCCTGAAATAGAGACGTTAATGATTTGAAACAATATTTATACCAACGGTTCTCAAGACCATTGTGATTCAGTGTACATGGGAATGTAAACCATCCTGGAAAGGATTAAATGTTGAGGTTTTCACATTCCCTTATACCTAGGTGAAACATCTAATCAGTCCATCTAGTCAGGCTCTGCATACACCACACAGTCCTGCTTCAAGAAGAAATTTCAAAAACATTATACCAATTTTATCAGAGGAAATGTGTAATTCCTGTGAAGCTAATTTTGAAATCCCTGGTCTCATGTTAAAAAACTAGTTTTCAATATAATCACAGAGACGCAGGGAGAAAATTTGACACCTGCAATTTAATACAGAGTTACTCATAGATAAGAACATTAAGTTGGAACTTCGTTTATGCTTACCCTCCCTTTCAGAAAAGGCCAGTGAAAAAATATAAGGAACATTACCATTCCCGGCAGAGTGATTTAACACCTTTGTGCCAGTGGCCAGGTATAATTGGAAGCCCCTGGGGTCCTCACCTAGAGATCTGCCCCTGTCATGCCCATATCCCTATTGCTCACAGTCACCTTCTCTGGGCAGAAAGAGGAGGAAAACCTCATCTCATTTTGTCCTCGCTTGGTGTCCTTGAGATCTGGCACAATTCCTTTTCCAACACGGTTAGCTGTTGCATTTTCACTCCTGCTGTCAAAAATAGTTTGGGCTGAGAGTGCACAGGGATTATATGTCCCAGCTTCATTACATTCAGTTTTTCCACACATGTTCTAATTCTTTAGCTATCCTGGCTCTAACCGTTATGAAACCTTGCAGGAGTACTCCTTGCTCTTTGTCTTCCAAGCTTTTATATTTTTGGCCAGCATATGGACCTTGCAAAAAGCCCTTGCAAAAGCAACTTTGTGTTTTGGACATGTAGAAGTTGAACCTTTCTTCCTTCCTTGCCCTGGGGAAAATTCTTGCAGTTTCATCATTTGAAAATCTCTCTGCAAGTTTCCTCAGGGACCTGAGAAGGCTTCCTTCTCCATCCCTCCCCCGGCCAATTTTTCAAATGGATCAGATATGCACTAACCTGTAATTAGCATCTATCTTTTTGGGAAAATCCATCCCAGAGAATGTACCAGGCCCAGTTCCAGTTCTGCACCCTCCTCAGTGCAGGCCAGTGAGCTCTGTTACTTGGCCCCACAGAGTGATTCATCTCCCCATCCTCTCTTGGAGATTGGAAGGATAGGCTGGACAAACCAAACATCTATCTGCCTAGGTTATTTGGAATCCTTACACAGGAGTCAACTGGTTAATAACCCCCTTCCCCCCGGGGGGGATTCCAGGTACTTGTTGTTTCCTTCTAAGCAGTGATACTAACAAGTAGACCAGGAAAGAAAATTTGGGCTTTAACTATATAATTTATCACTTAATTTTGACTTGTCCAGGGTTAGTGGGAGAAGTAGGGTCTCTGTAGGTTGGAAGGAGAAGTAGGTTGGACCTACAGAGCATTTGTAAGAATGTAAAAAAGTCTGCCTTTCCCCAGGCTGATGCTGGCTTGATGAGTTCCATGCCCAGTGCTCAGCCTGGCAAATGGATTTCAGCCCCCACACAACCACTTGGCCATGCATCTTTGGCCAAGGCCTTATTTAAGCTATAAGAATGTAGAGATTCAGTTAATTTTGTGTTACATTTTTATAGTAATGACATGATGTAATGTAGTAGTGAGTTTATTTCAAAGGCAGAATTCATTTTAATAGTTTTTACAAATGACTCTAGTCTTCTATTTATGAGATCAGTAAGGGTCTCAAGTAATCACCTCAATTTTTCAGTTGTACCTCATTGAATTTTATGAAGGGAATATATGGTTTTGTATATTCACAGTTTTGGGATTCATCAAGGTCTTAGAACATATCTTTGCACATAACAGAGTTCTATGGTATTTTCAAAGCATTTGAATGACCCTATATTCCTTTTCTTTATTGTAAACCTACTCTATATAATGTAAGATTGGGTCTATTTTATTTTTTCATTTTCATTTTTTTAGATTAAGTCTTTCTCTGTTACCCAGGCTGGAGTGCAGTGGCATGATTACAGCTCACTGCCGCCTCAACCTTCCAGGAACGCTTGAGTGATCCTCCCACCTCAGGCTCCCAAGTAGTTGGGACTACAGGTATGTACCACTATGCCTGGCTAATTTTTTTACTTTTATTTTTTGAACAAATGGAGCCTTCCTATGTTGCCAGGGCTGGTCTCGAACTCCTGGGCTCAAGTGATCCTCTTGCCTTGACCTCCCAAAGTGCTGGGATTGCCGGTGTGAGCCACCACACCTAGCCAGATTGATTCTATTTTAATATCATTTTACTTAAAACATTACATATCTTTTATTTTCACATTCAAAACATCTAAGGAAACCTAACTTATACGTAGATGAGGTTAAACCAGTAGGGGTAGCAAATTTCTGCTTTGTTTTCTATAAAACCATGAAAATTAAATGTGCTATTATTAATCATTAATATAATGGGCATATTTATAATAAATATATGGGTATTACAATATTTTGGGGTAAATTTCCAAAATACATTGGCTATTGTCTGGTCTCAGAACATAATACCCCAAAGCATGGCATCTTGGTATACTGAGTGTTTTGAACTGAAGGAGGTTTAAAGAGCCTCAGAAGCAGAGACTCTGACCTTCTCTTGCCCTCTTATCTCCTGCCCTTTTTACTCCTCCAAAGTGAGGCACAGGAACCGGAATTCTTCTTTTCCAAGGTGTGTTATAGACACTAGAACTTCTATTCTCCAAAGCAAGCCATAAAACCTAAAATGATCACTCTCTGACCTTCTCCCTTCTCCCTTGAAGACATTCATTCCAGCGGGGTCCCGCCCCATAATCTAGGGGAAGTAATGTTTACACAAAAAGGCCAAGAAGGATCTGAATAAATGTGCCTTGCTAAGTTCCCCTAGTTTATTACTGTTAGATCATACTGTTTTTTTGTCCAGTAACATTTCTACATGGCTGTCCATTCTTCATTGAATACAAGCGCAAAAATACCGTTTTCCCTGGGTCTTTGGGTCTTCATTTCTGAAGGTTCCTATGTCAAGTAAAACTTTGATTAGATAAATTTATGGTTTTCTCTTTAAAAAATTTTTATTATTATTATTATTTTTGAGACAAGGTCTTGCTCTGTCACCCAGACTGGAGTGCAATGGCACAGTCACAGTTTACGGGAGCCTTAGCCTCCCAGGTTCAAGCAATCTTCCTGCTTCAGTCTCCTGAGTAGCTGGGACTATAGACACACACTGTGTTTGGCTAATTTTTAAAATTTCTTATAGAGGCAGGGTCTCACTATGTTGCCCAAGTTGGTGTTGAATTCCTGGGTTTAAGCAATCCTCAATTTCCCAAAGCTCTGGGATTACAGGGGTGAGCCACAACACCAAGCCCTCTTCTCTTGTTAATCTGTCTTTTGTTATTAGGGTGTCAGCCTTGGACCCTGAGATGAGTGAGGAAAAGGTATTACACCTTTTTGCCTCTATACTCTCTAACTTAAAGCTCAGCTCTTTATTGAAGAAATCTGTTGACGTACATGATCTACAGTTCCAAGGAATTGAGTGTGTATTAAAAACAAATAAGGAAGCAATTAGCCTGGAGTAATGTGGCCTCTTTAAACAGTATACATAGTAATAATTGAGTAATTAAAGAATTTAATGCAGGTGAGTTGTAAACTAATTTAGCTATGAGCATCAACATCTTAAACCACAACTACAGGAAATTCTTTTTAAATTAAGCACCTTTTGATAACTTGAACTACCTTTGTAATTCATTGTTCTTCACTGCTCATTTTCAAAAAAGTATTTAAAAGCAGATGACATGCTGGGATCCCATAAAATTTCCCTCTTAATCAGTCTATAATGTCAAGGGTAACATTTCAATACCTGCAGTATAAAAACAGTGCACTCAAGAGCTTGAGTTTAATGTTTTACCAGCATAGCATGGGGTAACAGTTAGTGTTTTTATTTCAAATAAAAAATTGGAATTAACTTTTAAAAAAATGCTAGATTCCTGGCTATGAATGCATTCTAATTGATGAAGGGAAAAACAATGTTTTATTGTGATTAAAAGCTAGAGATGAAGGCAGTTTAAATTAGTTTTTAGAGCAGTTTAGATACATGCATAGCAGTGATCAATAATGAGCAATGATGTAGTGGCAGGCCACTATGTTCCAGATGCCACTGTATTCTCAACAATAAGAACGTATTATTACCAGCAGGACATGTGACATGGGCAAGTGGGAGCAAAGGCTGTGACGTAACAACTTCACTCTAGGTATTGAAAGAGGATGTGAGAAGCATTCGGGGGCAATAGTACAAAAGGACAAAGCAACAGAAGAGAAATAATCTGGGAAGTGCAGCAGCCTTGGGCATGCAACAATGTTTTCCATTTTATTATTTTTTATCCTGGAGTTATACAGGATTTCTATTTGCTAGGAGAGGTATTAGTAATACAAATTCCTTTGAGTGATTTGGAGGTGAACAAATCTTTTCTTTTCTCTGAGCTACAGTGGTTACTACTCTGAATTTTGAGGGACTGACCAACTACCCTCTTCTCTTTCATCTACTTTTTGGAAGAAATAAGGCTTTTAAAAATCAACTTGTGGTCTAACATCAGAGATGAGTAATTCATGATGCTTTTTCTTTTCTTTTTGTTCAGGCAGGGTCTTTCTTACTTTGTTGCCAAGGCTGAAGTGCAGTGGTGCGATCACGGCTCACTGCTGCCTCCACCTTCCAGGCTCAAGTGATCCTCCCACCTCAACATCCCAAGTAGCTGGGACTCCAAATGCGTGCCACTATGCCCGGCTAAGTTTTGTATTTTTAGTAGAGATGGAGTTTTGCCATGTTGCCCTGGTTGGTCTCGGACTCCTGGGCTCAAGCAATCTGCCTGCCTCTGTCTCCTGAAGTGTTGTGATTACAGGCGTGAGCCACCGCACCTGGCCAGGATGCTTTTTCTGTTTCTGAGATATAATGAACTATATCTTAAGAATTCATAAAGCCTTAAAAAGTAAATATTTACAAGCAGAAATCTTTCTGACAAAGAAACAAGATTTCTCAAAGTAAGTAGTAGTTTGGGCTCCCTGGAAAGAACCCAGAACTTAAGTGTCAGGAAACGTGGATAGTTCTGAATGTGCTCCTGGCTGGTTGACAACTATGGGCAACTTATGCAGTACCTCCAACTCATGGTTTATTTACCTGAAAAACAAGTAGGTTGGCTATGTCTGTGGTTTGAAAGGTGCTCTATGATATCCCAGAGTTCTCAGCAGTGTCTCATTGGCTGTTTTGGAGTCTGTCAGGGGTCCAGATGGCTGCCCCCACTGAGCTTGCTTTTAACAGAGCTTTTCAGTTTGTATTTCTTGTATACACAAAGTAATATTAAATTAAAAAAAAAAAGATAATCCAGCTAAGAAAGTTTGAGAATACTGGGTTGAGATTCAAAATAAAATAAACCCAAAATTTTAGAAATTATATTAGCCTGGAAAGATAGGACTGTGTCTCTTTGTCTTTTTAGCACCTAGCACATATCAGGTACTTGATACATATTTATCATATGAATGCAATGGTTGTAATGATCAACTGGGAAGGAAATGCAAAAGCAGAAGGCACCATATTTATGTTGCTATTCCTGGGTGTCATTTCTATGTAGCTTGTGATAGACAATAGTAAAGAACAACATGGACTATGTTTAGTGGACAACAACTAATTTTATTGGATTTGTGTACATAATCTGAAATTTAGTCTAAGGACAAGCTATATTACTATAAATTCCAGGAAATCTAGACAGAAAAAATGGGCAATTTAGAACAGACTGGAAGAGTAACTCTTTCAGTTTGTCTGGAAAACCCAATCTAAGGAATAAATTCAGTTTGCAGTTTCTTTCAAGTAGAATTGGTGACTCTTGGATGCAGTTTATAAACACGTAACACATTTTCCTTGCATGCAAATATCTATTCTACAACCTCTTCTAAATGAAGAGAAGATTTGAAATTTTCTTCTCCAATAAATAATGTTTGTGTGCATGTTGCAAAAATAAGAGAGAAGCAAGAATAACTCTTGCAGATGCTTAAAGGTTTAAGATTAAAGACACATGTAAATGTGAGTCATAGTGGGTGTTCTGTGCACGTGAGTGAATATTCCCAAATCACAGCTAGAAAAATTTAGGAGTAAATTGACTTAACTTATGGTAAATCAATTGTGGTCCCTGAATTGGAGGGAAATAGATGAGCAAGAAAAAAATTATTTGACAGGACTCCACTAAGGAAAACAACATTCAAGTAACAGATGAGGTATTTTACTGCCTAGAGGAATTACCCAGCCTTTAGCAAGGCGAAGTGAGCCTCAACTGGCAGGAGGTTTGTTTTAAAACTGAAATGAGAAAAAGGATCTGGGCTTACAAATGATGGGAAGATATATTATCAACAGGGGACCCCCCGCCCCCGCAGAAAATAGCAACTAACTTGTTTCCCCAGCACAACTGAAAGGATGAAGAAGGAAAGCAATTTAATGTACCCTGGTCATGCAGTTACTTTCCTTTATCCTTACTAACATTGCTTGTCAAGATGGTTCTGGAAACTGAATAAATGTAAGTAATGAATCATGATAGACATCAGTGAAATGCTTTATTTCTATTTCTCTGGGTTCATTGTTTCTGGTTTGACTTTCCTGGGAAGTTTACAGTCGTTTTCATTCTTCAGAAGTCAGTTCCCGACTTCTCTGGTCAAGGGGTTGAACAAACAACTAGGAAAAAGGAGATATAGTCTCTGTTCTCTCTCTTTCTTATTTTACCTCTCCTCCAGCCTCTCTCTCCAGTATATCAACATATCAATAGCACTGAATCATGCATGGACTCTCAGGTTTTAAGCCTGACATTCAAATTACTACCCTGTCTGTTTAATATGATGATGGCTACTGCTATATTTGAGACAGCCACCACATTCTCCAATTTTAATGAACTTTCCTCTGAGCAGATGGTCTTATATAATATGCACAGGGTAAAAAATAATAATTTCAGCATTTCTGCTTATAATCCCAATGTCCATGATTCTTTCTTTTCATTGCCTTTACTTTAATGGTTATTAGAAGTGAAGCATTGTTTTTCTGACTTAATTGGTCTACTTAACTTGATTCTTATAAATAATAATATATTACCATGCACTATTATTATTCTTTCTTGTCCTATATCAGGGTATAGGTAGCTCTGCTTAATATCTAGTATTTTCAAAACAAAAGAGAATTAATTACCCCTAATAACCAAATCATTTAATCTATGTTACCTTTGCTTTAGTTCTTGTTCTTACAGACTCAGAAGATGGGTTGGAGTTGGCTTTGGCACCATGACCAAGTTCACTTGGAAGTGATTAAGATAGCACATGGTCAAGTTAGCTGTTGAAGGCAAAATGCCCAGGGTTGAGAGTACCAATGATTATGAGCAAATCCTTTTTAAGTTTTAGTGCTTTTCTCTGCCAGTACATCGATCTGTCATAGAAAATGTCATGATTGTCATTCCAGGGATCATCTTATCAAGTTTTGTTTAAATCATAAAGGACTGAAGTTTTAATATCATCAGTGTTTTTCAGGGCCTTTAAAGCTTTATCATTCGTGAACCTCCTAGATTGCTATGGATGTTTGGGGGCCTGGGTCTAATTGTGAGGGACAGAGAGAAGCAACAGTCTAGTATTTGCTGTGGAAGAAAAGAGACCCAGTTGAGAAGCTACTACTTATTGGCTACTGTTGTCTTCCACAGCAATGTCATGAGAGTGATATGGTGGGAGCGAGTAAGACAGAATCCTGGCAGTTACTCATATCATGGATTTCTAGGGACTTAGTTATAGAATTAACTAGTTTTGGAGGTAGAAAATTACTTCCTGATGTGCTAAATATAAATCAAGGCATAGGGACTGTCTTCATTTATGCCTGCTGTCCTGGCATAATTATTAATAACACCTGTGGTAGCCAGCCTGCAAGATGGTGCCTCATGATCCCACCTTCCAGCATTCACACTGTATGTAATACCCTACCACACTGTATCACAGTTGGTCTATTTAACCAAATAAGACAAAAGTGAGAGTACATCACTTCTGAGATTAGATGGTAAAAACACCGTGGTTCCATCTTGCTCTTGCACTCTCTATCTTTCCTCTCTGTCTTTCTTTCATCATTCACTCTAGGGGAAGCCTGATGCCTTGCCAAGAGCAGCCTTATGGTAAGGAACTGACACCTTCTGCTAGCAGACATTTGAGTGAGCTTGGAAGCATATCCTCCAGCCTAGTTAAGCCTTCAGATGGCTAGGGTATGGGCATGTATCTTGACTGCAGGTTCATGAGAGACCCTGAAACAGAACCAGGAGCTAAACTCCTTGTAAATTCATGTCTCTGAGAAAGCATGTGAGATGACATGTGTGTGTTGTTTAAAGCTGCTAAATTTGGGGGTAATTTGTTATAAAGCAATATATATATAAATATAGCACCCCATTTACTCCTAAAAGTGTCTTGATTTGGATGAAAAACTATAAAGTCACCCTATGTTAACAGAAGTCTAAATCATGAATTTATTAGGGGTTTTTCTTTTCTATTGACAGAGCTTTCACAATGGCATTAGTATGGAGACGCTTATGAAAGTTGTCAAGAGAGAGGCATTTGATAGTGACAGAAGTTTAAATCTCTAGACTCAGAATCATGAAAAATAGTATGACAAAGAAGATAAGAATGGTTGATTTTAAATAAAATTTGCCTGTATCTGACACCACCATTCACTGGCCTTCAAGAGGTATTTAACTTCTCTCTGACTTAATTTTATCATGTAAAAAATTGAGATAATAATAGTACCTTCCTCATAGAATTTTTTTGGGGATTAAATGTGTGTAAAGCACTTGCAATGATGCAGATGTTCAATAGGAGTTATTATTATTGCAGTGAGGAATTAAGTTGATCTCTTTCCTTTGTTCCATTTATGTACAAATAGATAGTCCCCGTCCAGTGGTATTCTCATTGATTTACATCTTAAATATTTGTATGTTCCTGTTGTGTGCTAGGGACATAAGATAGAAATTTGTCACCCCTTAAGGAAATTGCAAAGTAGTTGGGAAAATTCCCATGAGTTTATATACATTATTTATATTATATGATATATAAATTAAATATTTATACATGTATATGAATGGATTGTATATGTGTGCATTAACTACAAAATTTATTAAAATCAAGGACTAGATGATAGATAAGGTGTGAGTTGGATACAAGGGAGAATGGGAGCAAGTTAGAAAAAAATATGAGGTTTTAGATTTAGAATGGAATGGGTTTTTGGGCATGGCAAGACACTTTGAAAGAAATGAAATGCAGGAACTGGAAGGCCTACATAATGTGTCTAGTTAATTACTGTATCTCTAGTTTCTTGAGCAGTGCCTGGCACGTGGTATTCGGCAAATACTTGTGAAATAAATACATACACCTACTATGTATTCATAAAAATTATAATAAAAAATTGAAAAACAGATTATGTCATTTGTAAGACAGGCAATTTGACTTCTTTCTTTCCAATTTGGATGCCCTTTCTTTCCCTCACCTAATTGCCCTGGCCAGGACTTCCAGTATTGTGTTGAATACAAGTGGTAAAATTGAGCCCCAGACCATCATTCTTAGCAAACTATCACAAGAACAGAAAACCAAACACCGCATGTTCTCACTCATAGGTGGGAACTGAACAATGAGATCACTTGGACTCGGGAAGGGGAACATCACACACCGGG
>NW_016807955.1:511441-514617 GCF_001698545.2 Rhinopithecus bieti
AAAAAAAAAAAAAATTGAGCCCCAGAGCAGGTTGCATTTCCGCAGTGTCTCCTTTCTCAAAATGGACCTGTGCTACAGAAGTTTGAGTCCATTCAGCTGCATGGATTCTAGGCAGCTCCCTAAACCAGACGTAGGGCCTTTTGTAGCTAGGATTGCAGGTGTTCATGGCAGTTATAGGTATTGCTGGGGATCTCCCACTTCGCTTTTCCCCATAATGAGAAGTTCCCCTTTGTCTCTGGGACAATCCCAGCTGCGTGCTTTGCTTCCCTTTCTGTGGTGCTATCCCGAGTTTCCTTGTCTCAGAGGATATTGGTCATTTCCTTGCTGAATTGCAGTGTTATCCCTTAGACACTCTACCCAAAGTGCAGTTATCTATTTGTTGTTTTGGTCCTTCCTCGTGGAGATGAATGTTGGGCACCTCAGATCAGCCATCCTGATGATGTTTGTCTCTTTTACCTTGTATTTTATGGGAATTATATTTTTGTATTAACATAAACTATTGCATTATGTAGCTTTTTGCACAAAGAGCGTGATAAATTTATTTAGCTTGGGTTTTCACTTTTTTTCAAAATTATACTTTAAGAGTGAGATAATCCAATAAATAAACATCTTAAGGTCATCTGCTCCCAACTCTGCCTCTGTACACTTTCCTTTTATGTACAGTATAGAAATTCAGTCACTAGAGATTTAGCTATAAAACTTTTCAGAGGCATAAGTTGTGCATTTTATTAACAAGAAAATAAATAGGATGGATTTTTTTTATCTGTCACAGGTCTTCTGCTAGAGAAAATGTTGCAGAGTTTTACTGGGGGCTGTACTGTTCTAACTTTAGAGTGATTAATGACACCTGTCAATACCCTAAAAATCATGTGTCTATGTATTAATTTATTTCCCCTGTAAATTAATTTGTATCTTTTAAAAATTAACATTAAAGAAGTTTTATGTTACTAAGAGATAGTGAGTTACATCAAATAAGCTTAATATAGAAAAAATGTAGAAAAAAATTTAATAGCCATCCAGTGTATCCTCTGAAACAATTTTATTTTCCATGATAAAGGCCTCCTGTGGTATTCCTTTTAAAGCTATCATAAACTCATACCAACCATGTAAAATGGAACTTATTATTTCCCTCGGGAAGAAGAAAAAATAACTCAAATGATGAATTCTACATCTAAAATGAAATATACAAACTTTAGAGAAGAGGCAATTTCTATTTAAATTATTTGATTCATAAGAATTATATTATAATTTATTATTGTTTCATTAGCTAGAGTTATACAAGTTTGGGAAAGGAAGGAGGTTGGTGGGATGAGGGTCTTATTTCCTTGTAAAATTTCCCTGTCTTTGTTTTTCAGTGTTACTAACTAACTTCTAAAAGCTTCATATAATCATCTGATACATACATCACATCAGTTTCAGTCTAGGTGAGCTGTGCCCCTTTCTCTTTAAAGTTGGTGTATGCTTTTGGTACAAATCCTTTAAGGCAGTAGTGTCAGTTGGGTGATGTTTGATAATCTGACTATTACTGATTACTTTTCAGGATGTTATGACTTTATCCTAAAGCCTGGGAGAAATAAGGAAGTCCTAGAGTTTGAGTAGTGTATTTGCTGACACACCTAAGGAGAACCTGGAAGCATGAGGTATATCTGCTTTTCTGAGTGCCTGTGGACTTAAAATAAATTGGCTTCTAGGGTAAATGAGACTAATGTGGAAGCCCAAGTAGTCCATAACAGTGCAGTTATCTTTGGCATCTGTTCTGAAGACCATACTTGGGTTTGAAGAAAACTTTAGGATCTAATTCCCTCCATCTCACGGAGAAAGACTGTGGGTTTTTGTTTTTGTTTTTTTGAAATGAGCCTTTCTCTGTTGCCCAGGCTGGAGTGCAGCAGTGTGATCTTGGCTTGCTGCAACCTCCGCCTCCCAGGTTCAAGCGATTCTCCTTCCTCAGTCTCTCAAGCAGCTGGGACCGCAGGCATACACCACCATACCCAGATAATTTTGTTGTTGTTCTATTTTATTGGAGATGGGGTTTCACCATGTTGTCCAGGCTGGTCTTGAACTCCTGTTCAAGACCACAGGGGATCCGCCCACCTCAGTCTCCCAAAGTGTTGGGATCACAGGTGTGAGCTACCGTGCCCAGCTGGCATTTTCAATATAACTTTTGTGCCAGTCTCACAATTTTTGTGGCCAAAGTTTGTAATTGATCCTACTTTTTACTGAAGATGGAAACCCTTGTGCTATTCACTTTAGATAATAGCAGTCCACTGAATTTTACATAATTTGCATTGGATGTTGGAACTTGAACTTTATTATCTTTAAGAATATGTAGAGTTTGATATTCTATATGTATTCACATTTGTCTTTTCTATTTAATATTTTCTATTCACTAGCTATTAAAAAGCAAAGTAATTTTTAAATACTATGACTGAAATCTTCATTTGACAAAAATGAATCATTAGTGGGTTTTCTAAGTGACATAATCACTTGCGGAAACAGGAAGAATGGAGTGTCATGTGTTGATGAAGGATAAATTGCTTGTGTGAAGAGATATGTATTTTTGGGTGAGAAATTGACATCTCTATTTACGTGAAAGGAGGGCCTTACCTGGAAATGTCTTTCATACTGACTGAGTGACATAATGCATAATTATCTGTTACAGTTGTTGTTGTGGTTTGTCTATAGGTTATGATGTTCATTTGAAGAACATCCCACTTACAAGGTTCATGTAATACAAGATATAAAGAAACTTGGTGCCCCAGAGTTTTAAAAGCCATTAATCATTGTGAATTAAGACAGTTAATCAAGCCTGAGACACTGATAAAAGATTGTCCCTGAGGATTTTTACCTTGAAAACATTTAGAAAATGATGGTTTCTGCTTTCTACTTGACTGCTTTAGTAAGCCAATTCATTTTCTTCAGGAGAAGCTCAAGGTCAATGATATGACCATTTCATCTTTAAGCGATGTTTCCCCTCACTCATGTTATCCAACGTCAATAGTTATGACTGATGCTGAGAGTGGTACTATCAAGAAATCATCAGATTGCCTGGCAAGAAGTTAGGTAAAGAGAAAAACCAATAATATTGCAGATTTCAATTTGACTTAAAATAAATATATTTTATTGAATATTTGTACCTTAAGATGAAATTAACTTTTTTTTTTTTTTTTTTTTTTTTT
>NW_016807955.1:515847-528262 GCF_001698545.2 Rhinopithecus bieti
AAAAAAAAAAAAAAAAAAAAAAAGTAATATTTTGTTTTCACTGTCTTCTTTGCTAATGAATGATGGTTAAAAGAAAATTTTATCACTTAAAATGAACTTGAAACATTAAGCTGAAAAATAAAAGCATAAAAGCCAGACATTGTCATAGCAATACAAAATTATACTTCTGAAGAATTTGAACTACTTATCATGTACTTTTTCAGCCATTAACTTGTTTTTTTGTCTTTGTCACTAAACCCCACCATTTCTTAGGCATAAATCCATGCTGATTTTTACTCGTTTATCAATGACAAGGATAACACGTATTGGAAAGCTAGTTGAAATAAATTTAAAAATTGGCGAATAGACAATGAACTATTATGCTTAATTAATAATGTAAATTAAAATGGTTAATAGGTTTGTTTTATTGGCTTTTCTACTTTCAACTTTTAGATATTAACATTAATGTATATAGAGAAATGAAAAGTTTGATATTTAGTTATCAACAGACAGGATCCAGAAGGATAATAATTTAAACCAAGAATACATACAATATTATATAGAACTCTTTCTACTTTGAATATGAAGCAAGACAATTTATCTTATAAATTAGCAATTTATTACAACAGTGCTAATTATACTTATGCTGCTATAATTAAGCCATGCCATGATTAAGAGTCTGTCTGCCTTTCCAATTATAAATAAATATTTTAAGCCATTATCTCAGGATTCCATGCTGTTTTCAGGAAAAAATTTTTCTTCATCAAATACCAATCAAACAAATTACATGAAGAAAAATATGCTATCTTTTGCAGGTTTCAGTATAGTGATATGGGGGCAATTAAGACAAGGGTTCATAGTCTTAATTACCTTGTGTTAAGCAGGATGGAGAATAAAGCAATAAATATTTAAAATAATTGAAAAAAGAAAGCCTGGGAAGAAATAGCTGTTGGGATTAAAAGGGTTTGCTGTCAGGCTTTATTCCACTTCCTGTTCAGCTAGCCTTCTTTGCCAACTTTTTGAACTTGCTACAAGATAGAGCTGCAAATATATCCAAGAACTTATTAATAAGGGGGTATAGTTACTATGTGCTATATACAATATCTCCTTTTAGACCAAGTTAACATAACTGACAGCACTTAATTCAACTGGGATTGATTAATCTTACCCAAATAACCTTATAGGACACAGTAGATCAACCATTTAAGTCCACTGAATCATCAAAAAATATTTACATTTACCACATTCATGGTACTCTATTAGTATTTGTCTTCTCAGTGATCATTTATTGAGCACAACATACCTGCTATGCAGGTTGTTAGGTTATGGGTGTAAAATGCATAGCTCCTATTCTTATTGAACCTATAGTCTAATGCAAGAGCTAGTCAAGCAAACAGACACATGCTCTGTATAATATTTACTATGGGAGAAATAGCATAAAGAACTTTGAGAACACTGAAAAAGAAGACTACTACTTGGCCACAAGGGGTGGAGGAAGTCAGGGCAGAGTCCCAGAAGAGAAAACAGCCTGCTTCAGTGTTAAAAGAAGTCAAGGTATTAGTTAGTTCAAAAAATTAAGGAAGGCCATCCTGGGGAGGGGACTCACCAGAGAGAGGGAAGATTTGAGCAAAAGGAAATAGTGTTAATGACTAACACATTTTAAGTCTTTGCTTGATGCCAATTGTCCCCTAGTTTCTTTTTACACATTTCCTTCATTTATTTAATCCTCACAAGAACTGAATGAGGTAGTAGTATTATTTTTATTTTACAGATGAAGAAACTGAAATTTTAAGATGCTAACTTGTTAAGGGCAAACAACTTATGCTGTGTTAAGCTGAGAACTTAAACCTATGTTTATATGACTCCAAAACTCATGCTCTCAATGTTCTCAAGTATCAGCTGCACAAAAATGACGTGTTACAGGAACTGTATGTTGTTCTGAATTGATTTGTTCATTTATTCCAGACACTATGCTAGATCCTAGGGATACAAAGTAAATTCAGAAATGGTCTCTTTCAGGAGGAATTTTTGGCTTAATAGGATAGATATGGCTTATAGATAGGACAGGCAAACAGTCTCTTGAGTAAATAGTGTCTTAATAATTATAGCATCTTAATATTATAGTTGCTTTGTTAGGGTATATATGAAATTCAATAGGAGGGTAAAGTTTTGATGGATATGGGGAGTCAGTAGAGGGTGAAGAAAATATTAATTAGAAAGTGACATAATCTGAGTCCTGAAACATGGGTAGGAAAAAGGAGGGCATTCCAGATAACAAAACAAACTGAGAAAAGCCATAGAAATATAAAATAGCCTGAATTTGGAAGCAATATCCAGTAATTCTGTGTGATTAGGGTGTAGAGAATGACATGATCAAATTTTGAGGCAATGATAAGAAAAAATGTTATTTTAAGTAGAATAAACAGTATTTGATTATCTTTGGATGTGGGAGTGAGGAAAAGAGAGGAATACACAATAACTCATAGACTTGTCTTTGTTGGTTGGGTGGCTGGTGATTACAAATTTCAAAAGAGTAAATATGATAAAAAATTGAGTTGAAATTGGATTGGGGAGAGATAATAAGAATAGTTAGTTTAGTTTTATATATGTTAAGTTAGGCAGAGATAGCTGTAGGCTCTTGACCTAGACTTCAGGACAATGTCTTGTTTGCAGATCTAGATTTATAGTTATGAGCATGTAGAAGGATGATTTGAAGTTGCAAAAGTAGATGAAGTCTCTGTGGTGGCATGTCAAAGAAGAAGATCAAGCATAAAACTGTGAAATATACCAATCTTTATAATAGCTAGAAGAATAAGAACTTAATGAGATATTAAGAAGCAATGGTTAGGTATACAGTCAGAGAACCAGGAGACAGTGATATCATTAAAATAAAATTAAAAGAGAGTTTAAAGATAATGGGAGAGATCCCAAGTTTCTAGATGCTCCAAAGAGGTCATGGAAGATGAAATTTGCGAAGAGTTTTTAGAATGTGGCATGTGTGTGACGGCAACATTAGTGAAATAGTAAAGTTGTGAACAGAGGAGAAAACACTGAAATAGTTGTTGCTGGAACTAGAAATGATCTG
Organism: Rhinopithecus bieti; assembly: GCF_001698545.2. Classification (NCBI taxonomy): domain Eukaryota; kingdom Metazoa; phylum Chordata; class Mammalia; order Primates; family Cercopithecidae; genus Rhinopithecus; species Rhinopithecus bieti. The sequence goes on from NW_016807955.1 coordinate 518,912, forward strand.
GCTAGAATAAGGATTATGTATATGGGGCTCAGTGTGGATCAGAGATCCAGAATTCAGTGCTATCAGTTGGCACATTTGTGTGGTTTTCTCAAGAAGCTCTCAGAAGCCAAGGTATAAGATCAGGGAAGCCTGATTGTTAGGTTTATCCAAGATCGCAAGTATTCAGAATGGCTGTGGGAGAAAGATAAGGGGACTAGTATCAGTAATGAGCACATGAGGAAGAGATTAGTTAAAAGGTTGCATTATGGAGTTTAGGCAAGTGAGGGAGGGAAGCAAAGCCATGTGGGAGTGATGATGAATGAGGATAAAATGGAGGGATCAAGCGTCTGAAGAGCCTTGGTGAGGGCTACCATAGACATTACTTTCTGAGAAGCCCCTGACCCTCAAGTCCAGGTTGTGTGCCCCTCAATAAGCCCCCATAGCATCCTGTACTTCCCCTATCATAGTTATTTCCATTAATTTATTGGGTAGTTGTTGTCACTAGGCTACCAGCCCTGTGTCAACAAGGACCTTGCCTGTCTCTTTAATTCCTGTTTCTCCAGTGTCCCACTTTAATGCCTGGCACATGTAGGTGGTGGAACAACTAAACAAACACGAGATAGTGAAAGAGAAGGAGGAATATGAGTTTATATTCAGATTAATATTTTTGAATTAAGATTTAAAAGTTGATGCAGTTCTGGTTGATGACAAGGTCCAGACTATGGTTGAAGTGGATACAGCATAGTTGAAATCTAGGAGGTCATGAAGATGTGAGGCCATGGTATTATATGGATCATCTGCCTAGGTATTAAGGCTGTACAGAATCTTAGAAAGACTAGAAATAAAAGGAACTTGGGAGCTCAGGACATAGTTCTCAACCAATGGGGGTGAATAAGCTAAAGTTCAGTGAATTAGAGCAAGGGAGAAAATAATGTGGAAAAACAGAATGGCACAACCTTAACAGAGAAAGAAAGTTTTCATGAAGGTGTAAGTGACCATGGGGACTACTTCAGGAGTATGGGGTATGGGTTGAATGAGTTGTGTAAGGCAGGAGGGCTAAAGCAGTGATCAGATGGTAGTGAATCTAATAAACCCAGCCAAGGATCTTGTTTTTTGTTCCATGAATATTACAATACAAAAGATACAAAAATATCCTTAGATTTTAAAGTATGTCAAGGTAACTTTGGAAGAGTGGGATAGTCAAGCAAACAAACAAACAAAACCCCCCAAAAAACCACAGGATTTAAAGCTGTGGAGACAGGGACTCCAGATTTGCCTCTACCATTGCCAGTTTCTAGTTGAATGTTGGTGGTCAGATTTCTTAACATTTTATGTGTGAAATGAAGGCATTTGATTACCTAGTTTTTAAGTTATCTTGCTTGGCTTGCAAAGTTTTGTAACCTGACACTATCCTACCTATTCAGCATTCCCTGTATACCTCAATGTGACATGCCAGGTTAATATACAAAATATCTTAAGAATACAGACAGTCCATTTTTATTTTAATACTTTTGTTAGGTGTAGAAGGCATTTGAGTTACCAGTGGTGAATCTGTACGGATCTGCAACAACCTCAGTCTTGTCTCCTCAGAAGAAAAAAATTGACTGATGGGCATAAGGCAGAAAAAGAGGCCAAGGCACATTTTAGAGCAGGAGTGAAAGTTCATTTAAAAAAGGCATTAGACGAGGAAAGAAAAGAAGGTACAAGTGGAAGAGACCCAAGTGGCCAAGTTGAAGCACAAGTGCGACATTTATACTTGATTCTGGAACTTTATATATTGGTCCACTCTCAGGGTCTTGTGCCCCTTTCCTGTGGTTCCTCCCTTGGGGTGGACTGCCCGCATGTGTAGTGCCCTCGTTACACTTGGGAAGTGAGCATGTGCAGTGTGTTTAGGAAGTTGAACGCATGCCCTTCTGACTCCCTTTTCTGGTGGAACACCATTCTGTCTCTTACTGTGCATGTCTGGCTCACTCACCCAATACCTGAGATTTTATTATCAATCTCAAGTGTTTTTATCTGTTTGGGAAGTTGCCTCTCCCTGGTGCCTGCTCTCAATTAACACTTTAATGTAACATCTGTAGAACATCAGGAGATTGTCTATACCTGGCTCAGCTGCCAAATTATCATATTTAGAGAGGCAATGTTGATATGGACAGGAGGCAGGGAAATACTGGGTAGAAGAGGGTGGTTCACTGGCCAAGGCCCCACCTTCAAGCCTGGAAACTGCAGCCCTAAATGGGAACAGATATTCCTGTTTTTGCAACCAAATCTTGCCTTTTGGCCCACAATGCCCCCCTATCCTATACCCATATAACCCCCAAACCCCAGATTCCGTGAGTGGTCGAGCAGAGGAGCAGAAGAGCAGCAGAGCGGTGTGGTAGAGAAGGAGAGAAGAGAAAGAGCACCTGAATGTCGAGAGGGGTTTTCCTGGGGACAGCCAGGGAGATTGGCTGCAGGACAGCCAAACTCCAGAGGAAGATAATCCTGCTGAGAGCCACCTCCATCACACAAAAAAATCCCTGCATACACCATGTCAGTGTGTGACCTGATTCTTCCTGGATGGCAGACATGCACCTGGGTACCAAGAGGGCAGGGTGTGAAAGGCTGTCACCCTGACACTCCACTGAGCTGGTTTAACACTTAGCCATCCGCGGATGGCAGCTGCTAAAAGAACATTAATTGTAACACACCCCTAGATGCCACCATGGGTCTGGAGCCCAAAAGGGCTCGCCCTGGCTCCTGCACCTGCTTTTCTGCATGCTCCCCCTCCCATAAAGGGTTTGATCAGCAGTGGCAGCAAATGAGTCACACCCCTGTCACAAGTGCAAGGAGGTCAGAAAACTCTCCTGTTTCAATGTGATAATTATCCAACTATCACCTGATATTCCTGTTAGGTAGGGGAAGAGCCCTCTCCTGCCCCAGTCATGCCTGTTTAACTACCTGTAACACTTTCATTCATTGTTTCCTTTTCTTGGAATATCCTCCACATGTCTATACATTTACTTAAGGCCCAACGTAAGTTCACCTTTACTATAAAATCTTACCTGCCTACACCAGTGTTCACTCCTGGCTATCCCTTCTGAATATCAGTAGCTCTGAAGGTCTGTTCCACCACAGTTCAGCACTTACTCACTGATACTGTTCAGTGTATGATGTCAACCTAGGCAGTAAAATAAAATTCCGTATTCTGGAAGCTAGGAGCTTTGAGATCTAGTTTCTGTTATAACTAATATTGTGCTCTTGTACAAGAGGCTTCTTATTTTTAAAATGAAGGGATTTGAATAGAGAATAGCTTTCTTAGTTCAGGTATTACCTAAAAGCAGAGCCAGAGAAAGAGTTTGTGTGCAGGTGACTTATTTTGAGCAGTCATCCCCGGAAGAAGGAGGAAGGTCCTGGGAAAGCGGGACAAGGAAGGAGGAAGAACTACTATAAGGGAACATTACTGAGGCTACTGATGGGCACAATGGGATTCCATCCTGTTGGGACCTCCTGAGAAGCATACCAAGCACCTCCAAGAATTGCTTTCCAAAAGAAGGGAGATGGGAATATTTATCAATCAGCTCCATCCCCCTTAAGCCCAGAATTGTCCTTGGGGATGCTTCTTCTCCTGAGTTTCTGAACTATACACATTAGCTGCTGATCTGAGCTACCTAGGGGCAGAAAGCCAGGAGGCATAGCACATCTTCAAGGTGAGATACTGTCAGTGTGAAGTCCACACCATTCTGGAGATATCCATTCACCCATAGCTGAAATCAGAGTATAGGCTGAGAGGGAGTGAGTCTGGGTACTGCTAATTTCAAAATTTGTGAAACAATGATACATTCTTAGATAAGCTTTATATTTTAATACTATAGATAGAGTGGCTTGCTTTTGGAATGTTAACTTTCTATTCAAAACTGAGACACAATTTAGTAAATCTGCGGTATGCAAAACCCCTCTTGTCTCTGAAGAGGGATGTTTTAATAAATTCTAATAGTGGTAGCCTAAAAACTATTAAAAGGAAAAAGTTAAACAAAATCTCTATAGGTTATTTAAAGTGACCCAACAAATGACTTTTGGAGAGACTGAAATAATGCCTCAGGATGACCTCTTCTAAACATGACAAAATCTCTAGGAAGATTATTTAGATATTAAACAAAGAGATTTGGAAGTGAAATATAATAACTACTTAAGATGCAGGACCTACACATTATATAATTTTAAGGGAAATTTGCAGAATTAGGAAGAACATCAGATGCTATTTCATGATAAATTAGTGCACCTTGGAGAGCTCCAGAAATGAAAGATGACCCAGAGGAAGCAATTCCTGGGCAAGAAACCACTACATAGAAACCTCAATATTGATATTTCTCTAAGACTTGAGACAATGCTTTTCTGCTTGCCCTTCTTTGAAGATTCTATTATGGTTGAATTTTTCACAACCCCACCTGAAGATTTTTAATTTCAAGGGGATTTCAATTGCTGAAAGGAATAGGAGTACAAAAAAGTCTTCATATCTTGGCCATGCTAGCCTATTGGTTCCCTTGAAATCTTGCTCCATTGGGCCCCTTTTCTTGGTATAGAAGGGCTAGTAGTAAAGTATTTCTTGGAGGAGAATATAAGGCACAGGACCAACTTCTGCTCTTCCTAGTGAGTTTCAGATTTCCACCAGTACTCAATTTTGCCATATTTTGCTCCCACTTATACTAGCCCCCTAAAGAAAACTCCATGTCCTTCATCCAACTGCTCTTATGATAATTATAATCTTTAGGTCTTTACAGGTATTTTTAGTGGAGGAGATGAAGGGAGAGAGAAAATAACCTCCTGTCCATCTGCCTAAGCCTCTTGGTTTCTCTTCCCTGTCAAGCTAGACATGAGCACCATCCTTAGCTGGAACTCAGCTGCCATTGCTGTTTTTCTGCCTTGCAGTGACCAGTGGTCAAAGATTAGACAGGGTTGTGTCTTTGGTAGTAGCCATCCTCCCAGTTGCCACACCAGAAATCTAAAGGTCATACTTGAAAACTCTGCCTCCAACCCTCTGTGTTACTCACATCTAATAATCACAAAATCCTTCAAATTCTACCTTCTTAATATTTGTTTACTTTCCTCCATTCTTATTGCCTTTAACTTTGCTTTTCTTTTCCCTGGATTCTGGAAATTGCCTCCTACTATCTACTTAACACCCTGCTCCCTTCAATCTTTCACTGACCAGATAAAATAATATTTTCAAAAGACCAATCCAAAAGGCTTGGTCTCTTGATTAAAACCCCTTCAATAGTTCCTTCATTTACCCCAGAATAACATAGAAGACCCAGAGTTTGTTTCTCAAGCCTCCTCCATTGCCACTCCCCACTTTTCATTCTATGCTACACCTCTAGTGTATTACTTGCAGTTTCCCATGCAGGCTGGATACTCAGTTACACTCATGTTATAATAGCATCAGAGGTGCTACTGAAAATATTTATCACTTGCAGTGGCATTGGCACTAAGCAATCAAAACAGAGAACAGTCCATTCAGAATGGATATTGGCTATGAACATCTGTCTAAATACCTACCCTGAAGAGTCACCATGTATACCCACCTGACATTTATTACAATGTATTGCTAGCTTGCTTATTAGAGTAAAAGCTTCTTGTACATAGAGGAAGTGTCTTGTTTCTGTTGTATTTCTGACTATGTTATAGAAAGTCAATTTTTTTTTTTTAGCTAATTTAATGAATGAATTTAGCAACTAAATTTCAACTCAGGGATCTGTTTGTGAAATCCTGTTCTTCATCATGCTATATTGAATTTTAGATAATGGAGAAAATGGAAAAGGAGATCGTCCTTTGAACATTATCTATACTTTAGGTACATAAAGATTTGTCTCTCCTTTAATCCTACCCACAAGGCACTCCTAGAGTGAGAAGATGATGGATAACATTACTTCCTTTTGAATAATTCATAATGTAGTCACTTTTGTGATTTTGGCTTTGCATTTTTCCTGAATTGCCAAATTTTGATTCTTAGACAGCTAAAACTTCAGATATTCAATTTTGCAGGACATGATGAGGCTGCAAAATGACAATGAAGTCTGTTTATCAGTAAAGTTCCTGTGTACGTTGTTAGGACTATAATGGTAAACTTTTGTTTCTCTATCTTAGGCAATATCTCTCATCTTACATAGTTTTCTAGAACCTTGGCATTTCCCTATCAAGAGATGGATTTTATGTCCCCTGCCTTTGAAGGTGGATTGGCCTTTGTGACTGCCTCAACCAGTAGAACATGACAGAAGTGAGGCTTGATGACTCTGAAACTAGGTCATAAAAATATAACACTCTTCTGTTGTATTCTCTTGGAATGTTTGCTCTTGGAATCAGACTGCAAGGAAGTGCCTACATATATGTGGAGATGCCACATATAGGATGTCCAGTTGCAGGCAATAGTCAGCATTAACTCCCAGATATGGGAGTGAATGGGCCTTCATATGACTTTAGACCCCAACTGTTTAGTCACCTCTTCAGGGTTGAAGGCTTCCCAGACAAAGTCCCAGGCATCATGGAACAGAGACCAGCTTTATTCTTTCTAAATTCCTGGCCCTGCTTAGGTTTCTAAGCACTGTATAAAGATTATCGTTTAGGACACTGAATTTGGTGTGGGGTGGTTTGTTAAGAAGAAATACATAACTGGACTACACACCTATGCCTTCATCTTAAAGGTAGTGAATTCTGTAATTGTAGTGATTGAAGTTTTAAAAAGTATGTGTGAAAACTTAAAAACAGTATGTCCTTAACAATCCATCTGATGGCTACAGTTACATTAACCACATTTCTGTGTTGATTTAAATTTCTAAGGAGAATTCCGTGCATGGAGATTCAAATAAAGATAAAAAGAAACAGAAATGCATTTTTTCCCTTTTCTTCTCTCTCTGAGCAATTCTAACCCCAAAGAAGCCAAAAGGAAGAATATGTCAAGATGGGACATATTTGAATGGGAGGAAAGGTCGATATGTTCCTGTTGAATATTCTAAACTCTCCAAATATTCAAAACCCCATTTTTGCATGTTTTCTCCTTTTTAAAGATACAGCCCTTTTGGGGATTGAGCAAGAGGGCCAAATAAAAGTCTCCACTAATTATCCCCTCTGCAAGAACATCTATTTAACAACTGTCTGTTGGGGTCCGCGTGTTTCCTAAACAAAGGAATGAACACACGAGACAACACAGGACAAGACATACATGGTGGCCGCCCCGAACGGCACACTCTGCTTTATTTTATACAGCCGTTTGTGGAATGTTACCAAGTCATGGGGCATGTGTTGCTTCTCTGACCTTTCCTTGACTCCCAAGATCAGTAAACGTTGACCAGTTCCCAGAGCTCACTGTTTACTGCTGGCTCCTTTGCCCTTCCTGTTTGCAGAGAAGGACCGTCCTGCTTTGTCTGCAAGAGCAGGGCTTATCGGGAATGTCTCGTTTGCGACCACGCAGTCCTCTACATCTCCCCCTTCTTTATTTACAGGTTTGAATTTCTTTCAAAACCATTATCACATGTTGGGCTCACTGGGATTTGGTGTTTGCCCTTTGCCACCGTTTCCAGCAGACTGTGAAAATGACAAAGGCAAAAATAACAATCAATACGTAACTAGAAACAGAAGTCAGTAAAGTTTTTATAGGACTCATAGGGTTTAAAGATTTCAAGCTTTGTGCAATACCAGTCGTTAAATCTGCGCCAGTCAGCAATGGTAACTGATTACGAAACGTTTTAGAAATATTGTGTGTTAGTTTTTGTATTTTTAGAGAAAGATTATTATGGCCAATTAAAAGCCTTTTTATCTTTGTCCAATTATGCACAGTGCTGTTAAAAGGAACAGGGGTAATACAAAATTGAGTAGTATTCCAGTCACATTTTAACAAGGCTCAAGTATTTAACACTGTCAGCTGATCCCCTATCCAAGAAACCACTTGTTCTAAGTTATCTACTCGTTCAGTCAAATGAGCATTGATGTCTCGTTGTTGTTGCCACAACAAGTGAGATTGTTCATGCCATTGTTGCACAAACTCTGGATTTTGGATACTCTGATGTAACGCCAGTCCAGCAACAGCGGCGGTGGAAGCAATGGCCACAAGTCCCACTACTGCTGTTACGACGATCCCAACCACTCTTCGGCTGCGGTGGACAAGATCTTGCATTACTTTGTAAATTTGAGTAACCCCAGTAGATTTACTCCAGGTGTGTGTCAAGTTTACAGGTAACCAGGTTTTTTTTCTAGCTCTTAAAATATATATATTGGAGTAAGTCTCATTCCAATTATTATGCCACCAAGTAGTATTTATACAGCTTAAAAATGTACAATTGCCCGTACAGTTAACTACTCCTGTATGATTATCCCATTTAAAGATTCTTGCTAACAAGTAAGGTTTTTTAACACAAGCAATGACATATCTAGATCTGTTTCAATGTAAAGATATATGGAAAGGATTAGAAAGATTAGTGGTATTTAAAGACATGTTTCCCATAAAAGTAGACATTGGTTTGCCAGTAGCTAGTAACTTTTATATATGACTTTGTATTTGTGAGGTGTTGGCCAAATGTGGCACAGGGGCGACAAGCCACCATCATGCCAAATAATAGTTTCATTACCATCAGCATAAATGCTGTGATTATTTCTATGTCATCGTAGGCTAATGTGGCTAAACTTAGTCTGAAAATCTCCATGCACACTTCAGTCAGTGACAAGGTATCTGTAATTCCTACCTTTTACCTCTAATAATAATTGTGGTCTACTTCTTTTACATCTAGTCCACTTTAACTGGGAAACACCTCCGGACACGTCAGGAATAGGACATAAGGATAATGTAGTAGGCAAGGTTTTGTTAAGCAGAGTAGTATGATTATATTTAAAACTCTGAGTAACAACAATTATAGTAAAGGCAGCAACGTGACTATGATAATAGCGTACAGCCCAAGCCTCATGAGAAGTATATAAACAATGTAGACTGTTCCCAAGACATATAGGTAACCCTTTCACCCCAAATTGATATGAACTGTTTATTATACCCGTGTCTAACTCAGGATCCTGATTTTAAAAAGGTGATGGCATCCAAGCAGTATCATTAGTAAATACTAAAACTTTTTTGTCTCCCCAGGCCACACCTTGATATAAGAGTGGAAAGGGAATATAAGCCCAATATGTGAATTCTCCAGCTGTTATTTGGCAATTCACTACAGCTAGCATAGCCAGAAATAAGGTCAGTGAGGTTTTGGGCTGTCTAGCTTGTTGAACAACCCCTTCAGCTTCTTGAGTAAGCTTTTTTAGCTGACCCCATGTTGGGGGTTCCGCTCGTCGAGTTTCGAAGGTGAAGGTTTTCTGAGTACTCAGATTTAATTTTTGAAATGCCGCCAGGAAGTCCTCCGG
>NW_016807955.1:529842-536380 GCF_001698545.2 Rhinopithecus bieti
GGAATTCCCCAAAATTATCCTGTGGGTCCCCCTTCTGTACTTACACACCCGGGGTGCTCCCCCTCCAGTTCCTTGCTCTCTCTCTTGGAGCCACGGACCCTGCTTGCTGCGCCAGTTGTTGGGGTCCGCGTGTTTCCTAAACAAAGGAATGAACACACAAGACAACACAGGACAAGACATACATGGTGGCCGCCCCGAACGGCACACTCTGCTTTATTTTATACAGCCGTTTGTGGAATGTTACCAAGTCATGGGGCATGTGTTGCTTCTCTGACCTTTCCTTGACTCCCAAGATCAGTAAACATTGACCAGTTCCCAGAGCTCACTGTTTACTGCTGGCTCCTTTGCCCTTCCTGTTTGCAGAGAAGGACCGTCCTGCTTTGTCTGCAAGAGCAGGGCTTATCGGGAATGTCTCGTTTGCGAGCACGCGGTCCTCTACAACTGTCTACACACAGAAAAAGCAACTTCATGAGAACTAAAAATCAGGTAAGCATTCACAGTACCTGGTTTTAACTTCATACAGCTGAAAGAGGCACTGGAATAGGGTAGGAAAGACAGTCTTGAATCACCAGCACCACCCCTTCCTCCTTCCTTGGCAGTGGACATGTGGCATAAAGAGAGAATCTGTGTGCTTGGGAGAGGGAGAGCACAATGGTAATGAGATTTTCATTAAACTTAGTGCTGCCCTGTTACAACAAAAAGCAAAACCAAGCTGAACTCAGCTGATGCCCATACAGTGTGGGAGAATTTAAACTAGCCCTAGCCAGAGGGAAAATTGCCCATCCCAGTGGCTGGAACTTGAGTTCTGGCAAGCCTCACCACCGTGGGCTAAAGGGCTCTGGGGTCCTACATAAACTTGAAAGGTAGTCTAGGCCACAAAGACTGCAACTCCCAGGCAAGTTCTCGTGCTGAACTGGGCTGAGAGCCAGTGGATTTGGGGGATGTAGCACCTACTGAGAGACCAGCCTGGGTGGCTAACAGACTCGCACCATGCCTTCCCCAAACCCAGGCTGTATAGCTTGTGGATTCAAAAGATACCCCTTCCTTCTACTTGAGGAATAGGAGAGGGAAGACTAAAGAGGACTTTGTATTGCATCTTGAGTACCAGCTCAGCAACAGGAGGATAAGGCACAGGTCAGAGCCGTGAGACCCCCTTTATAGGACCTAACTCCCAGATGACGTTTATAGATACACCCTGTGTAAGAAAGGAACCCACTGCCTTGAAGAAAAGGACCCAGTCCTGCCAGCATTAATCACCTGCTGATTAAAGAGCTCTTAGGTCCTGAATAACCAGCAGTGATACCCAGGTATCATGCCATGGGCCTTGGGTAAGACTCTGAGACTAGCAGGCTTCAGGTGAGAATCAGCACATTCCCAGGTGTGGTGGCTATGAGAAAGAACCTTCTGCTTGAGAAAAGTGGATGGAAAAGTGAAGGGCACCTTTAATTGCACATTAGATACCAGCTCAGCCATGGTGGGTAGAGCACTGAGTGGGTTCTCAGAACCTCTGATTCCAGGACTTGGCTATCGGATGACATTTTTGGACCTGCCCTGGGCCAGAGGGAAATCCACTGCCCTGAAGAGTGAATCCCAAGCCTGGCAGCATTTACCAAAACTGGTTGAAAAGCCCTTGGACCTTAAGGGAACATCACTGGTAGCCCAACAGTATTCCCTGTGGGCCTGTGGTAGTGGTGGCCAAAAATGAAGAGCCTCTGCCTGTGGAAAGGGGAGGGACAAGCAGGAAAAACCATGTCTCATGGTTTGAATGCCAGCTCAGCCGCATTACAATAGAACTCCAGGTAGACTTCTAAGGTATTTGACTCCAGTCCCTGGCTCCTGGACAGCACCTCTGGACCTCCCCGGGGCCTGGGGGAACTCCCCGTCCTGAAGGGAAGACCACAAGCCTGGTTGACTTCACCACTTGCTGATTATAGAAGACCAGAGCCCTGAGCAGACATAGGTAATAGCCACATAGTGGTTACAGCAGGCCTTGGATGATACCCAGTGCTGTGTTGGATTCAAGTTTGACCCAGCACTGTCTCAGTGGTGATGGTCACAGGAGTGCTTTTGTCACCTCACTCCCAGCTTCAGGTAGCTCACTACAGAGAGACTCTGTTTTTTGGGAGAAAATAAAGGAAGAAGAAAAGAGTCTCTGCCTAGTAGTCCAGAGAATTCTTCCAGATATTATCCAAGACCATCAAAATGGTACCTCTATAAGTCTGTAAGAACCACAGTGTTGCAGGACTTGGGGTGTCCCCTAATGCAGATATGACTTAGATAACAATGCCCAAGTCCTTACATGTGTCTGGAAAGCCTTGCCAGGAATGACAGGTACAAACAATCCCAGACTGAGAAGACTACAAAAAATACCCAACACTTCAATACCCAGACAGAAAAACATTTACAAGCAACAAGACCATCCAGGAAAATATGACCCCCACAAATGAACTAAATAAGGCACCAGGGACCAATCCTGGAGAAACAGATATATATATCATCTTTCAGAAAGAGAATTCAAAATAGCTGTTTTGAGGAAACTCAAAGAAATTCAAGATAATACAGAGAAGGAGTTCAAAATTCTGTTAGATAATAAATATATTAAAATAAGAATCAAGCAGAAATTCTGGAGTTGAAAAATGCAACTCACATACAAAAGAGTGCATCAGTCTTTGAATAGCAAAAGTGATCAAGCAGAAGAAAGAATTAGGGAGCTTGAAGACAAGCTATTTGAAAATACACAGTCAGTGGAGACAAAAAAAAAAAAAAAAACCCCAAACAAACAACGAAGCATGGCTACAGGATCTAGAAAATAGTCTCAACAGGGAAAATCTAAGAATTATTGGCCTTAAAAAGGACATAGAGAAAGAGATAGAGGTAGAAAGTTTTATGGGGGAAAGGAAGAGAGATCAGACTGTTACTGTGTCTATGTAGAAAAAGGAAGACATAAGAAACTCTATTTTGATCTGTACTAAGAAAAATTGTTCTGCTTTGAGATGCTGTTAACCTGTAGCTTTAGCCCCAACCCTGTGCTCACAGAAACATGTGCTGTATTGAACCAAGGTTTAAGGGATTCAGGGCTGTGCAGGATATGCCTTGTTAACAATATATTTGCAGGCAGTATGCTTGGTAAAAGTCATTGCCATTCTCCATTCTTCCATTCTCTATTAACCAGGGACACGATGCACTGCAGAAAGCTGCAGGGACCTCTGCCCGAGAAAGCCTGGGTATTGTCCAAGGTTTCCCCCAACTGAGATAACCTGAGATATGGCCTCGTGGAAAGGGAAAGACCTTACCATCCCCCAGCTCGACACCTGTAAAGGGTCTGTGCTGGGGAGGATTAGTAAAAGAGGAAGTCCTCTTTGCGGTTGAGATAAGAGGAAGGCCTCTGTTTCCCGCATATCCCTGGGAATGGAATGTCTGGTGTAAAGGTGACCATTCATTCTATTCTGAGATAGGAGAAAACCACCCTGTGACTGGAGGCAAGATATGCGGCGGTGATACTGCTCTCATACTCTTTGCTACACTGAGATGTTTGGGTAAAGAGAAACATAAATTTAGCCTGCATGCACATCTGAGCACAGTAGCTTCCCCTGAACTTATTTATGATGCAGATTCCTTTGCTCATGTGTTTTCCTGCTGACCTTCTTCCCACCATCACTCTGTTCTCCTGCTGCACTCCCTGTGCCAAAATAGTGAAAATAATAGTCAATAAATACTGAGGGAACTCAGAGACCAGTGCCAGTGCAGGTCCTCACATGCTGAGTGTGCTGATCCTCTGGGCCCACTGTTCTTTCTCTGTACTTTGTCTCTGTGTCTTATTTCTTTTCTCAATCTCTTGTCTCCACCTAATGAGAAATACCCACAGGTGTGGAGGGGCAGGCCCCCTTCAGTTTATTCAAAGGGATAAGAGCAGAGAACTTTCCAAATCTAGAGAAAGTTATCAATATGTATCTACAAGAAGGTGATGAAACACTAAGCAGTTTTAACCAAAATACTACCTTCAAGGCATTTAATAACCGATCTCCCAAAGGCCAAGGATAAAGAAAGGATTCTAAAAGTAGCAAAAGCAGATTTTCAATAGAAACCTTATTAGCCAGGAGAGAGTGGTATGACATATTTAAAGTGCTGAAGGAAAAAAAAAAAAAGAGTAAGTTTATCTCATTGAAATATCCTTTAAACAGAAGAAGAAATAAAGACTTTCCCAGACAAATCTGAGGGGTTTCTTCAATACCAGACCTGTACTATTAGAAATGCTAAAGAAAGTACTTCCATCAGAAAGAAAAGGGGACATTAAAAGCAATAAGGTATCATCTGAAAGTAGAAAACTAGCTGCTAACAGTGCACAGAAAAACAGAATATTATAAGACTGTAACTATGGTGTGTAAACTACTCTTAAGTAGAAAGACTAAACAATGAAGCAATAAAAAATAAGACTACAACAATTTTTCAAGACATAGTACAATAAGACATAAACAGAAAAAACAAAATGTTAAAAAGCTGGAGAAGAAGGTTAAGGTTTTTATCAAGTAAAGTTTTAAGTGTTTATTGGGTTTCTCTTTGCTTGTTTGTTTGTTTATGCAAACAGTGTTGTTATCAGCTTAAAAGCATGGGTTATGAGATAGCAGTTGCAAGCTTCATAGTAACCTCATATGAAAAAACCATACACCAGATATACAATAAATAAAAAGCAAGAAATTAATTCACACCACCAAAGAAAATCACCTTCAATAAAAGCAAGACCAGAAGGAAGAAAAAGCGAAAGAGAAAACCACAAAACAACCAGAAAACAAACAATAAAACTGTAGCAGTAGTCGTTATTCATCAACCTTAATGAGTAATAATAACATTGAATGTACACGAACTAAACTCTCCAATTAAAAGACATAGAGTGGCTCAATGAATTAAATAACAAGATCCAATGATCTGTTGCCTATAAGAAACATGCTTCACCTATAAAAATACACACAGATGGAAACTAATGGGATTGAAAAGATCCTATATAAATAGAAACTGAAAAAGAGTAGGAGTAGCTACACTTATATGAGACAGAATAGGTTTCAAGACAAAAACTATAGGAAGAGACAAAGAAAGTCACTATATTATGAAAAAGGAGTCAATTCAGCAAGAGAATATAACAATTGTAAAAACATATGCACCTAACACTGGCACCCAGATATTTAAAGCAAATATTATTAAAGCTAAAGAAAGAGAAAGACCCCAATAAAATAATGGCTGGAGACTTCAAGACCCCACTTGCAGGACTGGACAAATCTTCCAGACAGAAAATCAACAAGGAAACATTGAACTTAATCTGTGTTATAGACCAAATGGACCTAATAGATATTTACGTAACATTTCACCCAATGGCTGCAAAATACACATTCTTATCTTCAGCACATGGATAAAAAGGGAAAGACCATAAGGTAGGTCACAAACAAGTCCTAAAACATTCAAAAATGTAAATATCAAGCATTTTCTCTGACCACGTAAAATATAACTAGAAATCAATAACAAGAGAAATTTAGAAAACGATACCAACACATGGAAATTAAACAATGTACTCCTAAATGACCGATGGGTCAATGAAGAAATTAAAAAGGAAATTGAAATATTTCTTGAAACAAATAATAATGAACACACAACATACCAAAATATATGTGATACAGTGAAAACTATAAGATTATATTACCTATAATATAATATATATTACCTTATATGGTGATAAAATTTAACATCTTTTCATGATAAAACCATAAAGAAAAGAAAAAAACCTGGATGTAGGAGGAACATACTTCAACAAATCAAAGTGATATATGACACACCCACAACTAGTATACTGAAAGAGGGAAAACTGAAAGTCTTCCTCTAAGATTGGGAACACAACAAAAATGCCCAGTCTCACCACAGTTATTCAACACAGTACTAGAAGCCCTAGCTAGAGCAATCGGATAAGAGAAAGACATAAAGGCCATCGAAATTGTTAAGGAAGAAGTCAAATTATCCTGGCTTACAGGTAATATAATCTTATATTTGGAAAAACCTAAAGATTCCACAAAAAAAACCGTTTTAATTGGTAAACCAATTCACTAAAGTTGCATGATGCAAAATCAACATACAGAAATCAGTAACATTTTTTATATGCCAACAGTGAACAATCTGAAAAAGAAATCAAGAAAGTAATCCCATTTACAATAGCTACAAACAAAATAAAATACCTAGAAATTAACTTAAAGAAGTAAAAGATCTCTACAATGAAACTATAAACATTGATGCAAGAGATTGAAGAAGATACAAAAAATGCAAAAATATTTCATGTTCATAGGTTGGAAGAATCAATAGTGTCAAAATGTCCACACTACCCTAAGCAATCTACAGATTTAATGCAATCACTATCAAAATACCAATGACATTCTTCACAGAAATAGAAGAAAAATCCATAAAAACAAAATTGTAGGAACAAGCAAAAGACCTAGAACAGCCAAAACTATCCTAAGTAAAAAGAACAAAACTGGAGGAGTTGCATTACCTGACTTTATTT
>NW_016807956.1:0-1509 GCF_001698545.2 Rhinopithecus bieti
AACTATGGTTGTCAGATGACCACATATAACTAAGTTAGCTGCATACATTATAAAAATGACTATTTTATGTGTTCTTTTGGTAGGCATTAGAAATCAAATGCCTGAGGACACTTAATTTCTTTTCTAAAATTTTTATAGCTTACACATTTCAAAGTGATAATAATCATTGAAAAATTAAGCAATATAGAAGTATATGTAAAGAGTAGGTCTTATTTTAGGGGATTGCCTGCCAATTCATAAGACAATTATACCATCATTTATTTTGCACCTAGCAGAACTTTCTGACAGTTTTGCACCTAAAAGAAAAGGTTTTCAGTAGGGTAATGAATGCCCATTGAAGGAAGTATTTGGGAGAATTACCATGATAATTTTTCATGTGTAATGTAAAAAGGAGGCTTGCATTTATTAAGAACTGGACTAGAAGGCCATGATGTTTCCTTCTGCCGTTTCTAGAAGTATTTGAAAATATTATTTATTACTTGCATTAACTAGAGAAATAATCTCAGTTCAAGGTTCACTTACAGGATGTCCAAAGGTGATATAAATGCCTATGAGGTCACTATTTCCCTGATAGGATCAAGAGACATGAGAGGATAAACCAGAGCTTTGGGAAAATACATGTAGGGTAGTTGAAAAGACAGTTCTGCAGACAGCAGGAGATGCACTGAAGGGCCTTTTTTCCTCCGTTACTGCAGGTGACCTAAAACAGGTAGTGTGAATTCTAATGGATTGCATGTGCTCAAGTCCTTTTGTATTTCCTGAATAGTGATAAAGGAGTCCATTCAACCTCTCTTCTACAGAAGGAACATTTTGAGAGAGAATATAAGGGTTTTCAGGCCTGTGGGAGGCTGCTGAGTCACATATGATTCACAGATCTAGCCTCAGAAATCTTTAGACTTTAACGTTACAATACAGGGTGGTCCATTTTAAAGCTGCTTGTTGAAATCCACATTGGGATGTGCTCTAAATGGAGCACTAGGAACAGTGACAGAATGACTAATAATGAAAAAAAAAATTAGGAGACTGCAACAATTCATTTGGAATGTTGATGTTTAATTCATGTTACTGGCTGCTTCATGATTCTTTCATATTTCATAAAGATGATGAGTTACATGGGCGTGCCATCTACAGCAGGGACCTCAAGCTAAAATACCATTCTCTTTTCACTGGGGCTTGTTAAATGCCTCCTACCTGTATCTAAAATGATTGACTATGATTCAGTTTTCAAGTCTTTGCTTCTAATTACAGAATAATTATTTGAAATATGAAAGATATAAACATCAACACAAATGAGGCATTTTATGAGATCAACTATTGTGTTTTAAAGTGTTTATTTCACATTTTATGTTAATAATTTAAATTCCAGTAACCATCTTAACATTTGCTTCCCCATAAGAGAAAATAGAGCTAACACTGTGTTTTTTTTCTTTTGTTAGTATTAGCAAGTTAAATGATATTTAAATAGAAAAATAATGTTTAAAAAACCTTCTCCAATAACTGTACATACAT
>NW_016807957.1:0-9693 GCF_001698545.2 Rhinopithecus bieti
TTTTGCTATAAACCTAAAACTTCTCTGAAAATAAAATTTTTAATTAAGAAACAAAAACTACAGAGAGATATCACTTTATACCTATTATGATGGCTACCATCACAAGAGCAGAAAATAAATGTTGGTGATTACAGGGAGAAAATAGAACCTCGTGCACTGTTCATAGGAATGTAAAATATACAGCTACTATGGAAAAGTTTGGCAGTTCCTAAAAAAAATAAAAATAGATTTACCATATGATCAGTCCAGCAATTCCACTTCTGGGTACATACTCAAAATAATTGAAAACAAGATCTCAAAAAATATTTGTTCATAGCAGCATTATTTACTATAGCTGAAACATCGAAGTAACCCAAGTATCCGTCGACAGACTGAACAGATAAGCAAAATCGTGTGTGTATGTGTGTGTGTACACACAATGGAATCCAAGTATCCATGGACAGGTTGAATGGATAAGCAGAGTGTGTGTGTGTGTGTGTGTGTGTGTGTACACACAATGGATTATTTTTTAGCGTTAAAAAGGAAGGAAATTCTGACATGTTTCAACATAGAAGAAACTTGGAGACAGTAGGCTAATTGAAGTAGGCTAGTCACAAAAAGCCAAAAATTGTATCATTTCACTTACATGACATACATAAAGTAGTCAAAATCACAAAGACAGAAAGTAGATCTTCCCAGCGACTGGGAAGATGAAAGAATAAGGACTTTCATGGGTATAGAGTTTCAGCTTTGCAAGATGAAAAATGTTCTGGAAATAGATGGTGGTGATGGTTGTAAAACAATGTGAATGTACTTAATATCACTGAACTGTATAATTAAAAATGCTTAAGGTGGTAAATTTTAAGTTACATGTATTTTACCACAATAAAAAATGGAAAATAATTTTTTGGAAGTAATTCTATATTTTCTTTTATAACTATAAGAATTTAGGAATTTATAAAGTGATAATGGCAGCTGACAGAAAATAGTAAGTCATATAATAAAGTATGTATCATTTACCCACGGTAGGTTTTACTACAAACTATGCTGGGTAATTTTATAATTTTATAACTATAACTTTTAGTCAAAGCCCTCAGCCATAGTTGCCTGTGTGACCAGCCAACTCTGAAGGCTTAACATTTAATCTGATTTATACTACAAAATAAAAAACTATTTTAAATAGTTTGGGAAAAAAATAAGCCAAGTCTAAAAAATATATAATTATTGTCTAACTCATTCATGAACAAGGATGTAAAAATCCATCAAAATAACAGCAAACTGAATCCAGCAACATGCAAAAATTGTGTTTACCCCAGAAAAGCAAGTTTATTTAATGCCAGAAAATTAATTAATGTTAATTCATTACAGTAACAGATTAAAGAGGGGGAAATATACACAGAATCATCTAAACGGATATAGAAAAGCATTTCAAGAAATTTAATATTTATTCATTTCTTTTTAAAAGTGCTCAAAGTATGATGAGGACATGTTAAAAGGAAAGAGAAGTCAGCTTGAATAGTTGGACAAGTGTGGAACAATTTGAGCATCAACATAAATAACAAAAATCATGGATTACACTGCACTGACTAAAATAGATGTCACTTTCTTTTGGACACAAGACAAACTGGTAAAAGATCTAAATAGGAATTTACAACAATGGAAACATGAAGGGCATATAAACATACCAAAAGATGCTCAGCTTCATTATGAATCAGAGAAAATGCAGATTAAGGTCACAAGATACCATTTTACATGAACCAGACTGATAAAAAAGGATGTAGAATAACATAAGCTGCTATTTGAATAACACATTGCTGTTAGAAGTAGTCCAATCATTTTAGAAAAACAACTTGGTATTTATAAAGTTGAACATGTACATAATTTACCACCGAACAAGTTTACTACTAGGTAAAACACCCTAGAGAAATTCTCAACATATGTACCCTAGGAGATACGTGAAGAATCTACAGCATTATTTATAACTGAAAAAAGAAGTTGGGGAGAGAGGAAAGAACCTAAATGTCCTTCAACAAGAAAATGAATAAATGAATTATCCTTTATTTATATGATGGAAATGATAAAGCAGTGAAAATATTTAAATTCTAGCTACATATAAGTAGCAGAAATCTGAGTGAAAAAATAGTATTTATAAAATAATGCCATTTGTATAAACCTTACAAAGAATGTGAACATTTAATAAAAATATATATTATTTAGTAATCCACATATAGTAAACTTATAAAGAAAAGCAAATTGATTACAATTCAAAAAGTCAGAGTAGTGGTTACCTCTAGGAGCAGTGAGGGGATGAGCTCAGGGCATACAGGACTTAAAAGTAATGATAAGATTCTATTTTCCATTTGGAGAATAGGCTCCCGGCTGTTTATTTTATGACTGTGTTTATAACTTCCTTACACATTATAAATGTTCTTTTATATGTATAAATTATTAAGAAAATGAAAATGGGATATTATGACAACTGTAAAATTATCAGGAAAAGAAAACATCAAAATTATAAAAACTAATGAGAGAGAAGACAAATGTTTGTTTTTAAAGGACAACCATTCAAGAACATCAACCAACCGGCTTTTGGGTCTTTGTTCTAGCTGTTCCACCAACCTCGAGATCAGTTTCTTTGATATCTACTTGGGCTAACTCCTTCTCCTTCTTCCAATCTCTGTTCTACTCCCCCTTCTCAAGAAGACCTGCCCTGACCACCTCATTTGATTTTTCCATCTCCTACTCCCTGATCTTGGTGCTCCTTATTTGCCTTACCCTGACCTTTTCTTTCTTCTAAAATCTTTTTTTGTATTTTTTTACAGAGATGGGGTCTCACCCAAACTAGTCTTAAACTCCTGGGTTCAAATGCCCTCTTGCCTCAACTTCCCCAGGCCACCATGCCTGACCTAAAATCCTTATCACCTTCTAATATCCTACATAATTTACCCATTTACTATGTTTATTATTTATCTTCTGTCTTCCCTCCTTCCCCCACTCTGTTAGAATGTAGTAATATGAATGCTGGTGTGTTCCACATGCCTGGATAGTTGACGCTCAGTAAATGAACTTTTTTTCTTTTTTGTAGAGACATGGTCTTGCTATGTTGCCCAGGCTGGAGTGCAGTGGTGTGATCATAGCTCACTGCAGTCTCAACCTCCTGGGTTAATGCAATCCTCCCACATCAGCTTCCTAAATAGCTAGTACTACAGGCATGTGTCACCATGCTAGGCTAATTTTATTGTATTTTTGTAGAGATGAGCTCTGGCTCTGTTGCCCAGGTTGGTTTCAAACTCCTGGCCTCAAGTGAACCCCACCTTGGCCTCTCAAAAGTGTTGGGATTACAGGCATGAGCCACCATGTTGGGCCCTTCTACTTCATTTTAACAGATAGCTCCTGGATAATATATCAGTCCCATGTTTCTGTTTCATAAATTATTTCTTTTACTGATAATGCATTAAGTTGGGCACAACTTCAATCAGATAATATGACCCAAATTAAATTTTTGTGAGTGGTCTACCTGTTGATTATATTACAATGTTTGAACATTTGTTTTAGTTATGAAATTGTTACAACTAGTTTCAACCATGAACAAATCAAATATTAATTAGGAGTTTAAGGGCAAACTAAATGGAAAAGAACAATAAAAAATTATTACCATGTGTATATAAATGACCTTCCGTAATTTACATATATCAGTGTACCTGACAACATACACTGCAAATAACGATGCAATCTGAAATTTAAAAAGAAATTAAAAGTAAAAAAGATAAAATGAATAGTTACAAGAATGAAGAATATATTTATTGTTGTTTCAACTGATTTATATATACACAAAGAATGAGTTCTTTTGTTTTCCTTTTATCTGCTAATTTATTATTAAATATAGTCAATATATTAGTATAGAAAATATTGGTTGATTTTTCTCTCTGATACACAGCTCTCTCAATCGATTGTCCAAAACAATACTCATTTTAATTTCAGGTCAACCCTCCTGTCAACACGTACAATTAAAAAGTGCTTTGTCCAATCAAAAAAGATGAAAATGTAATTATAATATGATAACTAATACATAATTGGGGAAGGTACATTAAACTGAAAAATAATTATGCAATGCATGTGTGCATAAAAATACCTTAATTTCTGCTTGCTAGTCACTCTTTACAAGTATCTCTATTAGCGTTCTTTCATTAATACAAATATCCAAGAGTTAGTTATAATCAAATTTATCAATTTCAAATTAAGAGTACTTTCGCTGCAAAGGTATTTTTAACTTTCTTTTCTATTTGGAAGAAAACTGTATGTTATATATCACTAATTCTAAGAGTATTGGAATTATTTAGATGAATTAATTGATTAAATGATGATACAGTATCTCTTACATAGAGGTAATATGTCAGACAATGCCTCTATACCCTTCCTCATAGAGAAAGCAATTCAAATTAAATTCTCCCTGTCCTACTACAAAAGCATAGCATAAACAGATTGCAAAAATAGCTGAATACTTAAACATATAACTTAAGTTTCATTCATCAAGTTTTTTATCTCTAAAGCAATCTACAACAAATTTTTCCATTAGTGAGTAAAACAACACAGTTTCCCTTTATTCAGAGTTACCCATGGAGAATACTGCATTTCTTAGGGTACCTGATATGACATAACAACTGTGGGGAAGTGTGTGTTATTATTCAACATAAGCCCCACAGGGACCTTCACCTCCACAGAAAAGCAGGCAGTGTCCACTATCAGGAAGCAATGAGAATGCTCCCTTTTCACCCCAAGGGCTAAGCAACACACAGTACATTTACAGGGTAGAATTTTAAAGAGAGAATCTCAGAGACAATTTTAAACCAGAAACTGATTGAAAATGTCATCAAACTAAGTTAGACAAAGGAGTCTACAAGACAAGATCAAAGTAAAAAGTAAGTACAAATAAAGCCTATTTTTAAAAATAATGATAAAACCAACTAACCTTACTGACACCTGCTAAGTACCAGGTACCGTGTTAAGAATCACATACATTACTTCATCTGGTCCTATCTGCAACCCAATAAAGTAGGTTCTTTTATTATCTCTATTTCAGAAATGAGAAAATCTAAACTAAGAAAAGTTAACTATTTTATCCAAGTTAAGAGGTTACTGAATAGAATTAGGACTCAAATCCAAGTCTAACTTCATTTCCCAAGCAAGACGTTCTAAAAAATATTAAAAAGCGGCCAGGCGCGGTGGCTCACGCTTGTAATCCCAGCACTCTGGAAGGCCTAAGCGGGCAGATCACGAGGTCGGGAGATCCAGACCATTCTAGTTAACACAGTGAACCCCATCTTGACTAAAAATACAAATAATTAGACGGGTGTGGTGGCACGCACCTGTAGTCCCAGCTACTTGCGAGGCTGAGGCAGGAGAATCTCTTGAACCCAAGAGGTGGGGATTGCAGTGAGCCAAGATTATGCTACTGCACTCAAGCCTGGGTGACAGAGCAAGACTCTATCTCAGGAAAAAAAAAAAAAAAAAAANAATCACACTTCCTCTATAAAGTTTTGTAGCCCTTGAAAAGATAAAGTAAGCATTAGTAAGTTTAAACACAAAATAGTCTAGCATGGCTCCAAACTGCTGCAAATTAGAATCTCTAAATATATATGATCTGGTTATAACACAACATAAACATAAAATGAACCAATGGGTTAAAAATTATACCTCCTGATACTCAATTACAACAATTTTCTTTGAAAGGTAAATACCCATTATTGCTAATAATAACACAGAGAGGAGGGTGGCTGGGTCAGTATATCCATGAACATTTTTTTCAAATTATATTTTGGTGAATCTATGACTGAATATTTAAAAATACTGATTCAACAGATTCATTAGTTAGAAAGGCAGAAGATGCCTATGAAAGATGATAGCAGTATATTCTAAGTGCTAAGTATTATACAGACAACTAGTGCAAGAATGCAGAATAAGAGCTAAGCAGCCGAGAGAGATTTTGTAAGCATGTGAGATAAAAAGTTGGGTCTGGCACAGGTAGGAGAACACAGAAAAGTGGAGGAAAAGATATGGGGGCCATTCTGAAGCAATCTTTAGAGATCTCATTTTGGCACTGACTTGTAATTTAGGAGATTTTTAGGAGGGTAAGATGATTTTATCCTCTAAATCTGCAAGCCAACACAAAGCCCCCACACATGTCCATTTTCAGAGAAGTGGAGTGTGCATGTTAATATACTGAGGTGATGAAGTGAAGGCAGCTTGGATACAGTAAAGACATCCTGGTTAGATAAACCTACCTGGAGCATAGAGCACCATTATGAAATGCCTTTCTTCACTTCTGGAAGTATCCCTTCCCCAAAGGACATCCCTCTCTGCTATTTTCATCCAACAAAAGTACTTTTAAACTCCAGATAACCTTTTAATGAGTTATGAAATCAACTTATGGAATAAAACTCAGCATTTAAAAATGGAGATCAGCAGAGTGAAACAGAATATATATCAGTATATCCTACTTACAAGGGGTTCTATTCTGTGAAACTTTTGTTTCAGTTGTGTGCATATATGTATGTGTATACTAAACCACAGTATAAAACTTATTATTTCTTACAGATCATAGTCCAAAAGTTTGAAAGCCACTGTCTAAAATAAAGCATTTCTCTACTGCTTTTGAATACTAAATATGATTTTCATTTTATGGGTAATAAGAGACATTAAGATTTCTGAGCAGAATTTATTACCAATCTGGCAGCTGGGTAAAGAATGCACTATGGGGAGATAGGAATGAACAGAAAACAAAGAAAATCCAATTGGTGATCAAAATAGCTCTGACCCAAGACAACAGAAATGGAAACATAAATATTGCCAAGAATAATTTAAAAAAAAAAGCTAAGAATAATCAAGAAAAAGCTCAGCTGTGCTAGTATTAGGTGATTATATAAACTGAATTTCTAAAAATGCTTAAAATGCAAAACTGGACAAAACCAATTTGTTAAAATATACCACTAACCTTATTTATACATGATTCCTAGCATTAAGGAATAGTCTCTTTTCCAGTTTTATAACAGTATCCTCAGCACTGCAGCCTGCATCAACACTGCTCAGCTTCTTCTTGGCTCCCCCAAGCCATCACCACCCACCACCTCCCTCTCATGTCACAATATGTCAACTACAGGTAGAAACCAAGAACTAAAGGAAATGGCTGCTCTTCCAAAGGAGACAATGTCAGTAAGAAGGATGAAATATCAGAAGATGAAGATGGCCAATAGAGAGAAGGTTGCTATCCTTCAGAAAAAAGACAAGATGTCTGCCAAAACTTCAAGAAAGGAGGGTTAGCAGGTTTTCCCTCCTAAAAAGACTGCAGTGTCCAGGAAAGCAAAATGAAAGCCCACACTTCCAAGCAAGCAGTCACAGCCACACCAGGCAAGCAGGGAGCCATGCCAACTAAAAAGCATAACCAGGAAAGCCATCGCAATCAGAAGTGACAAGCTGCCAATGAAGATGGCGAGGAAGATCAAGATGGGATGGATCTGAACCAGGAGTGGTGAAAGCAGCAGCTGATTCAGCTTCAGATGGCCAGGAATATGAGAAGGGAAATGTCAACCAGCATATAAACAGAGACAAGGAAGACGGCTCTAAAGAAAGGAAAGTTTCTAAAACTTTTCAGCAAAAAGTAAAGACAGGTATGAACAGGTGGGTAAGGCTGAAAATGACAATGATAAGAAGCTAAAGAAGACATAAAAAGCTTGTCACAGAAGCATCTGGAGCCAAAAACAGAGAAGGACCCAATAGAAGGCAGCCCTTGAGGGCAATAAACAGCAACTGGAGAGGCCCCATCCTAGAAGGCAGAATAATGGCCTCCAAAAAATCTGTGCCCTAATCCCTGGAACCTGTGAACATGTCATGTTGCATGGCAAAGGGGAAGTAGGGCTGCAGATGGAATGAAGATCACTAATCACGTGACCTCGACAGTAGGGAATGTATCCTGGATTATCCAGGTGGGCCCGATGTAACCAAAGGGTACATAAAAGTGGAAGACAGGCTGAAGAGGTTGGAGTGAACTGACAAAGAAGGACCCAATCCACCATTGCTGGTTTTGAAGATGAAGAGCCACAAGCCAAGAAATGCAGGCAGTCTCCCAAGAAATGCAGGCGGTCTCCCAAGAAAGGCAGGCGGTCTCCCAAAAAAGGCAGGCAGCCTCCCAAGAAAGGCAGACAGCCTCTAGAAGCTAGAAAAGGCAAGAAAATTGATTCTCTCCCCTCCCACCTTGCGTCTTCCGGGAGAGTGTAGCACCTCCAATACCCTGATTGTAAAACTTCGGAGCTAGAGAACTCCAAGACAGTAGATCCCAGTTTGTGGTGACTGGCTACACAGCAACAGGAAACTAACACCACCTTCCATGGTGCAGATGGACTAAAGGAAGCAGCGCTCAGTCCCCGGAGCAGCATCCGCACAGCTACTCAGGGACAGATCAGATCAGTGAGTGAAAGAAGAATCAAAGTTTGCCTTCACTGGATTTAAGACAGGAGCAGAAGTAGAAAAGCAGGAAGGAACTAGAGACTGATGGGCAGTCTGCTGTCTGCACTATACTGGAGAAGAAAGCCATGGTCAAGAATGTGAATGTGGAAAAACAGCATCTGTGGTGGTGAACCAAAGACTCTTGCAGCACAACACTTCTTACAGAGATGTTTGAGAAGGGACCGTTGCTCAACGTGCCTCAGAACCAACAGGGCACAGCTAAAGGTTATGAATTCATAGAGGTTCACCTTATATGAAGGTGCCAAAGAATTAAACTCTATAAAAGAGTTTAGGGGACAGCAATAAAGCTGGAGCTACACAGACTTTAAAAAGCTAATGCAAAAACATTACCCATCCCATGTTCTATGAAAGGTTTGTCTAAAGACACTACTACGTAGGAGACTAAAAGCCATGTGATGGTTCTATGCTTGCTGTAACAATCAGAGGGAAATAGATTGCCCAAAGGGTTTGGCATAACAGACTTCAACAAAGCTTCTTCCGAATTCGGAGGATCACTGAAGGGAGTTATCAGTCCGAGTCATCTTCAGATTTTTATCATGCTTTGTTCCATTTTCCATAGCCCCATTTGGTTTCATTTTTACCCTCCGGAGCAAGGCAGCTCAGTATTTGTCAGCAGAAAGGGAGAGAAGTGTGAATTCTGTGAATTACACTTTGCCCCAAAGGATTGTATCTTACAGGATACACTATAGCATAACCAGCCTTCACCTTCTTTTTGCTCATTTTCAGGAGGTTATAGTGGTAACAGAAGAAGACTTGAGAAAGTAGAAATGACAGGAGAAGTGAAAGCAAATTTGCTCCTTCTCAAGCAGTCACTGTGGACCACCAAGAAAAAGGAAGAGGAACAGAAGGCTGACAGAGGAAATGGTACTATTTTTAAGTTATACTCTTAAAATATTTTTACTAATAACAGCATCATATTGGTTAATTATTGTATTATGTTGACTTTATTATGGAAGCTTAAGAAATTCTAGTTTAAATTATTTAATGCAAAAAGAAATAAGGTTAAATCAAAGTTACCTGAGAATATGAGTCATAAGCAATATTTGAAGAACAAGAAATGCATATGAGAAGCTTTCAGGGAGAGGTGGTGTCCACATTACACAGGTACACTGAAAAAAAAAATTCATAGTATAGTATACTTGCTAAATTTACAAGACAGACATTCCAAGTAAAAATTGCTATTTATAAATAAAT
>NW_016807958.1:0-49041 GCF_001698545.2 Rhinopithecus bieti
ACTGAGTGAATAGAAGGTGGTACCATTGATCACAGTAAGAACAATGGAAAACTACCAGTCTAAGGGAAGATCATGGATTCAGTCCTGATCACGTTCAAGTGAGAAACTTTGATTTCAAGTAGTTAGTTAAATGTATAAGTCTGGGCTAAATATATTTACATAATAATGGTAACTGAAGATTTGAACTTGGTTGAGGTTAAGAATAAAGTATGAAATGAGAAAAGGAGAGACTCTAGGAGAAGAATGTCAATGTGTAATTTCTGGGTAGAAGGAGAAGAGCCTGCAAAAGATACAGAACAAAATGGCCATTGAGGTAGGTGAAAAGCCTAGCGAGTTTTAAAATGTATCCATTGCATATAGCATTATTGAGTTTATTACTGACTATAGCAAGTGTTATTTCAGTGAGACAATTGGGCTAAAGTCATATAGAGTGAATTGGAAAAAAGACCAGGAAATAAAGAAATAAAAATGGTGAATATTGACAATTCTTTGAAGAGGTTTAGCTATTGTGCTAATCAACTTTTGCTGTGATAATAAACATCTTCAGGATCCTTGTAGTTTAGAGCAACAAACATTTGTTTCAGTGGACCAGCTATAGTTCCGGGTTTGACTAGGCTCCACTCAACTATGTATGTATTTCCATTCTGGGATCCAAGCTGAAGAAGCTACTGGGATATTCTGTGCTCATAGTGGAGGATAGAAATGTGAGACAAACCATGTCATGGCATTTAAAGCTTCTGCTAATACATGAAAATGTGGCCTTGGCCAAAGCATATGGCCAAGCCCAAAGTCCAAGTCACAGCAAAATTTAATTAAATAATTCCATAGCATTGCACATTTCAGTATTTCCAATTTTTTCATTTCTAAATATTTTTAGTAAAGATGTATATATAAGGAAGATGATTGTAGCATTGATTGTAAAAATAACAAAACTTCAAACTACCTGTTAATAAATGCTCATCTACAACAGAGAGACACATATTCCTCCTTCAGCAGGCACAAAAAAAGGACTGTAACATGATGGTAAGGAATACTTAATTCTATCACACAGTAGGTAATAAAAATATTCCAATCTATCATAGCTACGAAGGAGAGAAGAAAAATAAGGAGATAATCTACAGGGAGATAAGGGGTCTAGGGAGCATATTTGTTTTTTTCTCTTCATTTTTTAACATAGGAAAGATTTTGACATATTTAATATCATTAGGAAGAATCGAGTAGAAATGAAGCAAACAACTTGCTGGAAAAAAGAAGAATAACTGATAGCATACATTTCTTGAACGCGTAGAAAGCAATAGTTGTTAAATCACAGGTCTGGCCTAAGATATCCAAGGGATGTAAGTCTGTGTGTTAAGAAGGGTTAACACATAGACATACGTGTGTGTGTGTGTGTGATGAAGGGTTGTGTGTATTGTACACCTCTTCCTAGAAAAATACATGTTGATTTATTTCATTTATTAAACAGATGCATATATATTAATTTAGCTTAATTTTAGCCATTCTGTGATAGGTAAGCATTTAGGTGGTTTAAACTTTTCTTACTTTTACAATCAATGCTAGAATGAACTTCCTAATTATACATATCTTTACTGAAGATACTTATAAATGAAAAAATTATAAAAATTTAAATGTACAACACTATGGAATTATTTAATTAAATTTCCATTCCACTTAATAAAATACTATGTATATGGTGGCTGTGTCCCCACCCAAATCTCATCTCGAATTGTAACTCCCACAATTCCCATGTGTCATGGGAGGAACCCAGTGGGAGGTGATTAAATTATGGGGGTGGGTCTTTCTCGCACTGTTCTCATGATAGTGAATGAGTCTCACAAGATCTGATGGTAAAATGGGAGTTTCCCTGCACAAGCTTCCTCTTTGCCTGCTGCCATCCATGTGAGACATGACTTGCTCCTCCTCTTTGCTTTCCACCATGATTGTGAGGCTTCCCCAGCCACATGGAGCTGTAAATCCATTAAACCCTTTTTCCTGTATAAATTACTCAGTCTCAGGTATGTCTTTATCAGCAGTGTGAAAATGGACTAATACACTGTGTATCCATTTAAAATCATTTTGTAAAAGACTATTGAATGACATATACTGCAGGTCATCAAGCAACTTAAACAATGTGATAATATACATAATATATATACAGTTGACACTTGAACAACACAGATTTGAACTATATGATCCACTTATATGCAGGTCCACTTATATATGGTTTTGCTTTCACCTAAACCCCCCCTGAGACAGCAAGACCAATCCCTCCCCTTCCTCCTTTTTCTCAGCTTACTCAATGTGAAGATGATGAGGATGAAGATGTTCATGACAATCCACTTCCATTTAATGAATGGAGAATATATTTTCTCTTTTTAATGATTTTCTTAATAATACTTTCTTTTCTCTAGCTTGTTTTATTGTAAGAATACAGTATATAGCATATATAACCTAGAAAATATGTGTTAATCTACTGCTTATGTTATCAATAAAGCTTCTGGTCAACAGTAAGCTATTAGTAGTTATGTTTTGGGGGAAGAAAGAGTTATACACAGATTTTTTGACTATGCAGGGGCTGATGTCCTAAACCCTGCATTGTTCAAGGATCAATTGTATACACACACACACACATATATGTATACACAGAGTACACACAGAGAGAGAAATTATAGTACACAAATATGTCTAATACATGTAGTTGATTCTGGATAGGTGGATTTTTGCTCCTCTAAGCTTTTCTGGATATCCACGCTTTTTCAATGGCCTTATAATACTTTTATAATTGGGGGAAAAGTGAATGTTAAAAATGTGTTTCTCTTCACTAGATCACAGTAGGGGAGAGCAAAGCAGCACAGTAGAAAGGTTGACAGACCAGCCCTGAAAGTGCCCCAGTGCAACCTGGACACTGGCCCTTATTGCAGGTATGCCCTCAGGCCAGGTACTCCTTCTCTGCCTCAAGGTCCTCATCTCTAGAATAGAAACAATAATTATTCCACCAGGTTTAGTCGATATTAAAGGGAAATAATAGTTAAAAAATACTAAGCCCAGTAAACTGGCTATAGTTAGTGCTTTAAAACTCTGAACTTTCGGCCAGGCATGGTGGCTCATACCTGTAATCCCAGCACTTTGGGAGGCTGAGGTGGGCAGATCACGAGGTCAAGAGATCAAGATCATCCTGGCCAACATGGTGAAACCCCGTCTCTACTAAAAATACAAAAATTATCTGGGAGTGGTGGCATGCACCTATAGTCCCAGCTACTTGGGAGGCTGGAACAGGAGAATCGCTTGAACCTGGGAGGCAGAGCTTGCAGTGAGCCAAGATCGTGCCACTGCACTCCAGCCTGGCAACAGAGCGAGACTCCATCTAAAAAAAATAAAAAATAAATCTGAACTGTTTTTTAAAAAAAAGGTACTATCTTTCTTCTTTCAGTTTGGAAAGGTCTTCCGAAATTATCAGTGTTGGCAAGAATGAGGTGAAACAGGTGCTTTAATATGCTACAGTGGAAGTGCAGATTGGTACTTTGTGGAAAGTAACTGTGCAATATATTAATACTCTTGTTCCTATAATCTCAATTTTTAGAATTTTTACCTAAGGAAACAGTCCATGATAAGTAAGGGATTCATGATATCAGGATTTGAATGAAGCCTTATGTACAATGAGGAAAAACTGGAAATATCCTCAACATTCAATGAAAAAGGAATAATTAAATAAATTTCAAAGATAATGTAATAAAAAAGGAAAAAACTCATAAAACTATTTCAAAGTGACTTTAAAAGACTAAGAATTTTAAAAAAAACTTTAAAATGCTGAAAAGTATGATTCCAGGAGTATAAATGTCAATAAATATAATAAAATAACAGGTAGTAGGAATATAACTAATTTTATTAATTTGCAAACCAGCTTTTTTCACACTTTCTTACAATAAGTATTAGTTAATTTTATAGTCAATCCCAATTTTTTTAAATGTAGAGACATTTTTAAAATAAAGAAAATGTATTTCCTTTGTATACTTTATTGATCTTTGGGAAGGAAAGGAAAAAGGGAAAAAAATCCTTTCTGGAGAGTATATTTTAACTTCTTGTTGCCAAAGCAGTCTCAGAAAAGAGGGTCTCACAGACTTCCATCTCATTCAGGAAAGCAGCCACTGAAGGGGTTTTGTGTGGCCTGAAAACAGCCAGGGTCTCCTGAAGCTTGGACGGGAGTGAGTAAGGCAGTAACAACCTTCACTTTGTAGAGGTGCACCCCCTTCTATGGTCTTCTTGCAGACTTTTCCAGCCAGGTCAACCTCACAGAATGAGAGACCATCAAAGGTTATTTCTAAGCTTGATTTAACAGACCAGATACTGAGGAGGTGGATAAATGTGGGCCTAGCTAACAGGTGCTGCATAGAGGAGCAGGAAAAGCCTGTGCTTGGCCATCTTATAAGCCTGGCTTACCTTCAGGTTTCCCTTTCTCCCTGTTTCCTTCTAGTTGAGTAACCATAGTAAAATTACTTAATCTCCTTGGGCCTCAGTTCCCACAGCTATAAAACAGAGGTTATAATCTCCACCTCTTAGTGCTATGAACAGGGCTTCTATCCAGACAGCACACAGTGTTAACAGCTGTGTAGATCATTAAAATATTAAAATGCTTTACTACAAGTTGATGAATAGCCACTTCTGGAGCCCACCCAGTGTTTCCCATGGCCATCTATCCATACCTCTCCATTACCCTCCAACCAGAGACACAAATGGGGCTTTCAGGTCTCTACTCCAGCACTACTGCCGGTGTCATTTGAACAACCTGTGAAGAAGCCATATTGGTTGTTAAATGTTTTGGATATTATCCCTGGTTGTGGGAATAAAAGATGAACAAGATGATTTCCATAGTTGAGATTGTAGACCGTAGAAATTTGGAACTTTTTTGCAAAAAGTATATACTTATAGCACACACACACACACACACACACACACACACACACACACACACACATACTCATGTCAATAGTATATTTTTCTCCCATGAGACCAAGAAACTTCCCCTTATAAGGGAAGAAAGACTTGAGAAGGTTAAAGGGCAGTCAGTAGCGTGACCCCCAGAGCAGTTCTCGTAGCTTCTAGACACTGCCTAACCTGAGCTCAGAAGAGTGGGCAAGTTCAACCATTCACTAAGCTTCATTATGAAATCATCAGAAATGGCCTTCCTTAGCCCTGCTACTTGCAAATGAAAAAGAGAACTAGATTTTTTTTATATTAAAAAACAGATTTTCTTAAGAGAATGTAAATGGCCTTGCATTTTAATAGATTGTCTGAGAGTTCTTGACACAGACAGAGTTTAAGAGCACAGCTTTTGGCTTCTCTTGCTTCAAGCTTAGACTGCTAATTCCTCAGAAAAAAGGCTCTAAGAAAAAACTCTTTAACTTATGATTCTGGTCTTTTCTTAAGGGCGTTTGTTCCATTCCTTAGCAAAGACAGGTCTAGGACAACCTGCTCGGAGATATTTCATAAGAATTATCACTAATTCTGGGATCCCCCTCTTCCAATAATGAACAACCAATACTCTTACTCTTCTCCTCTAGACCTTTTTGTTTTATTTAGCTTGTATGAGATAATATTGAGGAACAGAAATACCAAAACTCTAAAACAATTTTGTAAAGAAAAACATTGTCTAGATTTTCAAGAAAGATACACATTAGTGATACGAAAGTAAATGCAACTTACACAAAAATAACTTCTTTCTTGTGCTTGATTAGTGTTCTACAAAGAATAGCATGTGATATTAAACTGAGGCAGCTTCTGGGAGTACTGGTATTTGGTTGGAGTGAGAGCTGTACTAATCTGAGTGTATTTAAATTGGAGAAAGTTCAGATTTTTTTTTCCATGTGCTAGATTTCCTGTCAAAAATGTGACTCTCTTAAATGCAGTATGTTCTATTCGTTCTCAGGCCTTCTGAAGTACTGGGGAAAAAGAGAACAAGCCAAAATCTTGTGCCCATGTCTTTTTTTTGGAACTGAGTTTGCACACCTGTTATATCATTTTGGAAACCTGATGCCCAAGAGGCCTCAGCATCTCTAAAGACAATTTCATGAGCTACCTATTGTTTTGTTTTGTTTGTTTTTTTCATCAGGCATCAGAAAACCTTCTGAACCTCATAACCAGACTTTGGATGAGGGCAACATGCACTTTTCACAGGTGTTCTGTCTGTGCCAAAGGACAAATTAAGTCTCCAAAAAGACTCATCTGCTAGCTTTTTCTGGTGACTTCTATTTCAAGGTCTTCTCTCTCTCCCTAATTAGCCTTCCCAAATGGACTGTTTAATGCATAACTAATCTTGAACTTGCTCTTTTCTCTGACTGAAGAGAAAATTGCACTTCATTTTGTTGAGCTATGGTGCTTATGTTGCACATTTATCAATGAGTGATATTTTAGAATTCTAGATGACAGCTGTTCAGAGTTTCCTCATTGTCAATATTAGATTGGGAATTACTAATGGTGAATATATAAACCCTTTTTAACATGCAGTCTAATCAAAATTGTTCTAAATATTTAGCTTCCTAAATTCAAACTATTTTCCAAAGTGTATTAGTCTAATGAAACGTTCTTTTTGGGATCTAGAGGAAAGTTGAAAGCATTTATAACATTTATCACATGGCCAAATATGTAATTGATAATAATATAATTCAGTGTATTGATCTGTCTTCTTAGTTCTGCACCTACATCATCTTAATTTATTTCCACTATTTTATTTTTGACAATAAATAAAATACTTCAAAAAATTTTGGTCTGAAATAAATGGCTATGCTTGTTTTGTGTTGTTTGATCAAAGGAATTTTTAAAAATGTTTGCCTTATTCTTCTGCTGCAAGTAAAGAAGTGGAATAAAGTAAGTACATGCAAGCTGAAATACAACCAGCAAATAGAATTCACAACATGCTTTCTTTCAATGGTTGATACCACGCTTAGGTGGGCAACAAAAAAGGGGTCTCCTGTATCTCTGCAAGCAGGCAGAGTTCCCTTGAAGAGAGCAGGAATCTGCAGGGCCTGGATGATAAGGTACCAAGGGGACCAAAGGCCCAGGATATTGGAAAAATTTCTCTAACATCTCTTTCTAAGAGCTATAGTCCTTACCTTTTTTTAAACAGGAATCTTGCATTGAATTGATAGCACAAACAGAAGTTAAAAATCCCTAAGTTTGAGGGTGGAGGGATATGAAGCAAGGAGATACTGAATTGGAAAGAGCTACAAAATCAAAGAATGAATGATGACATGAAATAGATGTTATGGGGGTGACCTCACAGAAAGTGGAGGTCCTTATCAGGTAGGAGGGAAGGGGAGAAAAGAAAGTCCCAAACATAAGGAAATTGCAGAGATAGATGAGAGCTCAGAAGTTAAGTATACATCATTTCCATCTAGTTGTACAGATCTGTCTCCACCTGAATGCAACAGGAAGGTAAAATGAGATTTGGTCTCAGTTTAGGCTGAGGTCCCAAGGCAATAGGTAGAAACAACTTCTTCCAGGTTCCAAAATGATATACAAGGCTATTTACGGACAACGTGTAATGGATGTAGTCTAAATCTGGTTTTGCAAACCTTGGCCTCTCTCAAAAAAAAAATATAAAATGAAATCAAATGCTTAGAAAATTGCAGTTAGAGAAAAAAATTCTTTAGGAATAATTGGTATAGTGCTGAGTCTCAACTCTTCCTGCACTCTCCACACCTGATTGGGAAAGGGATGAATGTTGCCTTCCCCTGACTTCAAATCTAGTGAGGATGCTTCAAATAAACCACAAGGAGAACCTGTGATGTGACCTCTGATACCAGACTGGTATGTGACTAGCACCTGAGAAATCTAAAGGTTAATTTTATGGCTAGGGCTGGATGCCTACCAGGTGCTCAAAGGAAAAATGGGCTATGTCTTAGGAAGCTATTGCATTTAAAAATGGAGGTGTACCACAATATACCCAGGGGGCTGTGAGATAAAGTCAAAGTGATTAGCAGAAGCATATGCCCACATCCAGGGAGACTTCCAGCAATGGATGTTCCCAAAGAACCTATGAAAATGCTCCAGGACAAAATCAACTGTAAATGTCTATCATAGATTTATGCCAGTCAATAAGGCTTCCTCCCACCCTCTTGCCTCCGCTCCCTTCCTCTTACCTTGTCAGGGAGCTGGGAAGGAGGGCAGGGGAGAACTGACGGAGTCATGAAGCCAATCACTTCCCACACACTTTTCCACCTTGGGCCCTGACAGGCCAGTGCTGGATGAGGAAAGAAACTTTAACTTTGGATGAAATTTGGAGTTTTGGCTGGACATCCAGGTTACTAAACTGAGATTGCTCTGCAGATTAAAGTATCTAGAGGATATTTTATTTTCTAACAGTAACCAGGAAAGTCAATGGCACCTGCCCCTCATTTCATCTGGGACAGAGAAGAACCTGCCCTCAGAGTGGTTGTGCTTGCAGCAGTTGTGAAAAAAAAAAATCGTTTTGATTGTCCCTTGTTTGTTCAATGCAATGCTGACATAAAAATGAGCGTAAACATATAAACAGGCAGGTGAAAGTTGCCTGTAGAATAACTCTAGAAATGAGAAAGCATTTCACTGAAGAGAAGTGAAATTTGGAAAGCGTGAAAATCTTCTGGAGATACAAAGGCAAGAATCAGCATTGCATTTAGGAAAATAGAGTAGAACTAAAGGGAGCTCTGGTAACTGCATCTGCTTCCAACTCTGTCTTATCAAAAGCATTATCTCTGGGCCAGGCACAGTGGCTCACACCTGTAAACCCAACACTTTAGGAGGCCAAGGCAGAGGATTTCTTGTGACCAGGAGTCTGAGTTTGCAGTGAGCAATGATCTTGCCACTGCACTCCAACCTGGGCAACAGAGTGAGACTCTGTCTCTCAAAAAATAAAATAATAATAATAATTTCTGGACTGAAAGCCAACTTCCTTTTCTTGGGGAAAGCAAACATATAAACAGGGAGGTTTATATGTTATATATTTAGAGTTGTCTGCTGATATGGAAATAAGTATTCCTCAGTTAACTCATCAAATAAAAGGGAGTGAGATTTGTAGACGAACAACTGATCTCGCTTCTGGAGCTATGTGTTCCATAACATGCAGAAAGTTGGTGTTTCAATATAAAGCAGTCCTATGTATGAGTTCGGTTTACAAGTTCTTCCAGAATCCAATTATTGGGATATTCTGAAAATTCCTATGTCAAGGGACTGAAAATTCACACCCCCAGCTATAAGAGTTCACGAACCTTGCCACATTCATTTGAACAATAACTTTAAGAGAGTCATGGGGTTGGAGTGTGGGAGCAGAAAAACAAGATTAACCAGCCTGGTATATCTCATAAACCATCCCCATCGTCTCTCTACTCTCCTTCTCAATTAACAATTATGAAAGACTATTATTAGACACAATCTTGGCTCTTCCACTAACTAGTGGAGTAATCAGGACCAAATCATTTGCTCTTCTAGACTTTACTTTTCTCATTTGCTGAATGAAAGCTAGGACTAGATAAGTGGTGTAGGTGGCACAAAACAAATCAGTTATTTATTTATTTACTTACTTATTTATTTATTGAGATAGAGTCTTGCTATGTCACCCAGACTGGAATGCAGAGGCGCCATCTCACTACAGCCTTGGACTCCCAGGCTCAAGCCATTTTCCCGCCTGAGCCTCCTTAGTAGCTGGGATGACAGGGACGTGACAACACACTCTGATTTTTTTATTTATTTTCATTTTTGTAGTCTCGCTATGTTGCCCAGGCTGGTGTGGAGCTCCTATATGGCTGGAATTACAGGTAGTCGTGAGCAACCGCGCCCGGCCCAAATCTGTTATTTAAGAGCATATCCAGAGGTGGCGTGCCAGCCAGGCATTGAGCGCCCGGGACCTGCAAGGGAGCTGGCGGCTCGGGCATCCGCCGGAGGTGCTTGGGGGCTTGGCAGCCTGCGGGGCTGGGCCAGGGCTTGGTCCCGAGGTTCTGCTTTGCTGGCACAAGGGGGAAGCCGCGCGCAGCTGGGGCCTGGCGGGGGCACGCGGTCGGGGGTCTCAGCGTTCTGAGGGACCCCAAGTGGGACAGGCGAGAACCACTTCTTGAACAAACCTAAGGAAGAGGGGAACGTGGAATCTGGAGAAGGACCCGGCGTCCAGGCTGGACACTGCGGCAAGACCACAGCTACATCCTCCTCATCATGCGTTCCCATACCATGTGGACGGCTCCTGGAAAAGGACCTGTGGTCTCAACCCCGGCTGGGTCGTCGACCGGTTAGAACTACTGAACTCCAACTTGCAAGTTGGGGGGTTGAGGTTTAATAAAATCGTTCCATTCCCTCCATGACCACCCATTGGAAACCACTGGGCTTCAGAACAGGACCTGCCCAAACGTTTGGGCAAAGTCCACACAGACCTTGGGGCGGGAAGCCCCCTTGTCAGCCAGCCTTGGCAGCGTATTTAACTGGAAGGCGCCAACTGGGGGTGTTGTTGAAGATGGAGTGCGGATCTTTGGCAGCGTTTTCCGAAAACTGCATCCCTCGGGGCATGCCAGGCAGGGGGAGATAAATTAGTAGATCTTCGGATGTCACGGCCGTGGTCATTCGTTGCCGGGTGACAGGGCACAGCGCTGCGTTTTTCACTCTCGAAGCCTTGGCTCCATTGCTCCCTCAACCAATGGCATGTATCCACCACCTGGTGATCCGATCAATGGCGAGTAGCGCTCGGGACCCCTCGGGGGACACGGGGTTCATTGCTTCCCTGACGGCATACTCCAGTCCTGAGGCAGGTCCCACACGACTCTGCCCTCCTCAGCTCAAGGCCTGCTCTGGCTTTTCCTTCCCTCTGTCCTCCCGTACAGACTGGCATGCAGTTACGTGGGCTGGGTTCTGAGGGAGGGGAGGAGAAAAGTAGAAAATCTTCTCAAACGGCTGATTTTGGGGTATGTTTTCTGGCCACAGGCTGACAAGAGAAAAATTCGTCAGATAACCTGATTTCTTTGCAAGGGCTTTCTATTTACCATTGACCTGCCAGACGACCGGTGTGGGTTAAGGTGAAAAATCAGGACGAAATTCAGCTGCTTTGGGGACTGAATGAGGCCTGGACGAGCCAATCACTTTGACGACCACAGCCAGCCGTGGGGCTGAGGGGTCTCTGGGCTCCATGGGCAAAGCCTGGGTCAGGGCAGGAAGGGGGTAGCTGAGGGCCGGAAAGGAAGGGGCATGGACGGTTTTGTTCCAACCACTTCACTTCAATTCTTTTAATTTCTTAAACCCTTTGTATTAAATATTTATCATATATATTTTCTCATTCTGGGTTCTTGCTTTGGAAACAATTTCTCCACTCCGATTACAGATTCCCTGATGATTTCTGGATCTGAACTCATCCTAAGTATTAGGCCTTTGAGGGCTTCAGGCTTACCCATCTACCCACAGGTGACATGGGGCAGGTGAGGGATTGAAATGGAGTCCTTGCCAGAGTGGCGTGAACCTTGCCCTTCATGCTGGGTCTTCAAGGTAGGTGGTGACTATGGCTGGTGACAATCCCTAGTAGGAGGAGATTTCTTATTATAATCTTAATATAATAATTATAATTATATATATTATTATAATTTATAAATTATATTTATATTTATAACATAATAATAAATCCCAGACTGTTAGCTCAATCCTAGTTTGCTTCTGATTAATTTTTTATGCTTGGGGATTGAAATATTTAAACATGATATGTCTATCTCAAATATTTACTACAACCATCCTATTAATTTAGAAAAAAACAATTTCTACAACACGATTGTAAACATTTTCTGCAGTCAATACAACTAATTGGGATAGTTAAACTCTTTCTTTGTCAACTTTGGAAATGACTACATCATAAAAATTACTGGTTTAAAAAAATAAAAAATACATAAAAAATAAAAACATATCCAGAGCCCATCACTAGAGATTTGTGATTCGGTTGATGAAGACTAGGATCCAGGAAACTGCAGGTTCACACATTTAAACTGATTCTGATGCAGATGATCAAAGCAAAAATTAAAATACGCAACCTCAAAGGCCTCTCGCAATTTTTACCCTTCTTCTGTTCTAGTCTATCACAACTATTTATTGCTCACTTAGAGAATGCATGGTGCCTTACAAAATCTAGTGTACTCAATGAATATAGTTTTATTTGAAATCCATACTCACTGGGTGCTGGAATTGGTTAACAAGGATTCCAGTCATCATAGCATATTATAACATTCTACTGGCTGGACATGGTGGTCTTGTTTTTTCCTGGTTCAGGTTACTTCGATGGTTGGACTGAAAGATTCCCATCACTATGGGATTCTATGATTCTGATTCTAATTCTGTCATATTATTAGGTCTGATCCTCCAGGAAGTTCTCCATGTGGTTAAGAATGTTGATGTTGATGGTTCAAAAGTTACACACTCAGAGTGAAAATGTAGCTTTATTTATTCTCTACTTGTTATATAAAGATGCCTCAGTTTTGGATAATTCAAAGTTTAAGCTCCTTCTAAGTATTCCCTTCCTCTCATACTTCCCAAAGTGGCACCTGGACATACAGGTATGCCTATGTATCACACATAAAATAAATGAATTGTCTTTAGGAATAGATACTGCCTCTGAGTCCTTGCTGGTCTCCAACATGTAGCTTGTTTGGTCTGGTGCCCAGGAAACAGTGGTGGTGCCCACAGAGGTGTGGTTTTTCCCACCTGGTTCCCTCAAATGCTATGCTGGCATCCCCTGCTGAAGTCTAACTACATTCATGACCTCTTCCTTCTAACCCTAGTCCTCTTCTGGTCTACTGCTTCTTCCATTTCTCATTCATGTCAAGGATACAGAATATTGGAGGACAGGAAGAAATGAGATGATATCTAAAGCTCAGCCCTCTAGACAGCTCCCTCAGCCATTTCTGCCATCCAGTCTGGCACCATGTTAGATGCAGTGCCACGCCAACTGTGGGATGTTCTGAAGCACAGGCTGGGATACACCTACTGTCCTGGACCATGTTTCTACCACACCTTCCAAGAAACTACTACCCAAAGGGGACAAGAGAGCTGGCATAATCACGTCTGATGGCTTGTCTTTCTTCTCTTTACTCTCCCAACCATCTCCTCTGAGAAATATAAGGGGTTTTTCCTATTCTTAGATAGAAATGTCCGTTGCAGCATATATCGGTCCTCTCTACATAATGGCTTAAATTAAAATTCAGTGATCCAGATTCCCTAGGCTTAGCATTTGATTTGTAAACGAAATTTTGGCAAATTCAAACAACATTTTTCCCCTCTCAGCAAAGCATGGATTTCAATATTATGCTCTCACTGTGAATTTTTTAAAATATGGTTTTCCATTGATGGCCAAGAAATGACTTCTCTGTTCCAACCTCCCATAAAATAAAGTCCAGTGATTTAATAAGTGCAGGGCTGCATAGCAACGTGATTTCTGAAAATGAAAAATGTCAGGTTAACATTTGTGAAAATATTATTCCTGTAAAAATAATTATCTAGATAGATCTGCCTTTGGAAATCCAAAAGCTAAGAAAATAAGTTATACAAGTATAACTGTTGCATCAAGGGCCATAGATGGCAAACTGCTTAAGATCAAGTATCATTGAGTTTACATATATTTGGTTCTCTTGCAGATGCTACAATCATAGAAACATAAGAAATGCAGGACCTAAGTGATCCTGACAGTGAAATTTGGTATAATTAAGAGAGATGATTTTTCCTAGGAAAAGGACAAAATTAACAGTATCAATTCTCTCACAACTTGGCCCAATCTAGCACTCCAGCCTTACTTCCTCCTCCTCACCCATGTCAACCTACTCTTCCTACAAGGCCAGAGGACCCATGGACCTTCAGATCCACTAACTGCATTCCTATATCTGTGTCTTTGCTCCCACAATCCCCTCCATGAGATGCCCCTAGGCAGTAGGGCTCTGAAGATTAGCAAGCAAATTCATGAGGATTAAGTGAGTATCAATAAGCATGTTTCCTGTTTCTACCGCCACCAAACACAGGAATCATGTGTTGTTACAAGAATGGAAGTACTATATTTAGTTAGGCTCCTTGTACCAAAAAAAAAAAGTGGATCATAGTGGTACCTTACTTTGAGGGAAAAAGAGATTATATCCAATTACCATTTTCTATAATTTGTCTTTTCTTTTTAGAAAGACTTCTGAGTAGGAGCCACAGGCTGAGTCTGGCTCTGAGGTGGGGGAGAAAATGGAAGAATAAACACTGAGCAGGAAGCAGGGAGACCACGGTTGTTACCATAGTGATGAGCATTGAGTCCGGATGGTGCTGTTGCTGGCTTGTGCTAGTGAGTGGGAGAAAACCACTTTCCTTCTGGACTAGTAGAGTTGAGGACAGAAATATCTGAGATGACCAATTTAACTTGCTACTTGACAGTCTAAATTCTATCTCTGTAGATATAGCCAGTGTTTATTAAGCACCTACTAAGTGATGCTTAATAAATGGCAAATAATTGGCAATGTGCTGGATGTATTAGAGGCTTTAATGTACGTAGACCCAGAAATTTAGGGACTAACATCCCCATTTTAAATATAAAGTAAAATTTCAAGAGACTAAATAATTTATTTGTTATTTAATGACCTGGCTAGTAAAAGAACAGGGCCAAAATTTATAGCCAGATCATTAATTTAATTCAATCTAATTTATTTTCAGTGTAAACCTATTTCCACCAGGCCACAACTATGCCTGTCAAATGATATGGCAGGAAAATTATATTCTTTTGAATAATGCAAACTTAGAGAATCCATGGTGGTTACCCCAGACTTTGACATTTTAGTTTTCCCTGTTTTGCAAGTTTCCTAGAAAATAATTGATGTTAAGGCTTTCTTTCCTTCATTTATAAACTGAATGGGTTTTCTGATAAACATCTTTTTCATATGTTTATTCGTGAACTATAATTATTCATTCTTAATTAAAATGATTAGAAAATAATCCTAAATGACAGGTTTCAATGTATTTGGCATTAATGTGACAGTATCAAAATTTACTGACAGTAACATTGACTTATAGACAGACAAAGTTCATGAAATTATTTCCTACATTATTTTTTTCAAAATGGAAGCACCTTTGAATCTGTAACAACCATCATTTCTTACCAGTAAACACAAAAAAGAATATTAGAAAATTAAAGACCCCTATAATTCCACTTCCATTCCCTTCCTTACTCCCCAAGTAAAAACTGTTTGTGTTT
This sequence comes from Rhinopithecus bieti, assembly GCF_001698545.2. Classification (NCBI taxonomy): domain Eukaryota; kingdom Metazoa; phylum Chordata; class Mammalia; order Primates; family Cercopithecidae; genus Rhinopithecus; species Rhinopithecus bieti. The sequence goes on from NW_016807958.1 coordinate 15,203, forward strand.
ACCCTTTTTGAACATTTATGCACAGTACAGTGGTGAAAAGTGTGAATTCACATTCTGACTTTGTCACTTACTAGCTATGTGACTAGACAAATTAGTCTCTTAACCCTCAATTTCTTAACTGCAAAATATTAAATAATATTACCTAACATATGCGAATGTTATATGTAATAAATCATATAATAAGACAAATTATGTTAAGTGCTTAGTGCAGTACTTTAGCACTTTATAAATGGTAGCATACATATGTATGTATCTCTCTTTATACATATTGTTTACATAAATGAATTATGCTACACATATTGAGCCATAACTCTCATTTAACAACATTTCTTAAGCCATATTTATACATTTATATGTAAGACTATCAGTTGCTGCATAACACTCCACATTGTGAATATAAAATAATTTTAATTAAGCATAATTAATGAATATTTAAGTTGTTTATGGTTTTAATCTCAATAGAAGCATTGGCAAACTCTCAACAAATGAAGAGATAAGAAATATTTTAGGCTTTGCAGCCCATTCAGTCTCTGTTGCAGTTATTCAAGTCTATTGTTGTAGCATAAAAAAAGCCAGAAACAATACAAAAACAAATGGGTATGGCTCTGCTCCAATATTTTCTATTTCCAAAACAGGCAGTGGGCTTGATATGGCACTGGGCTGTAGAGTTTGCCAATCCCCAATATAATGTTCTGATTGATACTGTAGTACTTAAATTTTTTCTTACTTCTCCTGTTACTTGCTTTTAAATCATACACACACACACACACACACACACACCACACACACACACACACACACTGTCTTATCTGCTCAGACTGTGATAGCAAAAGACCAAAGACTGGGTGGCTTAACCAACAGGAATGTATTTCTCACAGTTTGGGAGGCTGATAGTCTAAGATCAAGGTGCCTGCTGATTTAGTGAGTACTCTCTTCCTAGCTTGCAGACGGGACTTCTGGGTATGTCCTCATATGACAGGGAAAGACAGAGTGGAAGAAGAGGGAGAAAAAGAAAAAAAAAATCTCTGGTGTCTCTTCCTATAAGAGCAATAGTTTCATCATGCAAGCCCCAACTCTCGTGACCTCATCCCTCCTTAATTACCTTCCAAAGATGCGTGTCAAAATACCATTGCCTTGAGGGGTAGGACTTCAATACATTAATTTGCAGTGGGGTGGAACACAAACATTCAGTCCATAGCACTTTGAATACAGAAACCGATTTTTAAATTGCAAATCTTGATAGGCATCATATGATTTTCTACAATTTACACTCCTACCAAAGAATGAGAGAAAGCCCAGGTTCCTACCTCTCATCACCCGCAGTTGTAACTCATTTGATTCTTTGGTAATCTGATAGGAAAAACATTACATGTCATTTTCATTTGAATATCTTTGTTCATAAGGATAAAATCTTTTCCTATATTTATTAGTCAACTACTATTTCTTCATTTGGGAATTTTCAGTACATACCTTTTTTCAACTTTTCTAGGTTAATATTTTTCTCATTGATTTCTGTCAGTTGTTTAGAGATGCTAACTCTTGCCTATCAAGACTTATCCACATCACACGTTCCCATGGCATCCAGCTTGACCTTTATAATACTCATTATACTCAAAAGTACTTGGTCAATGTGGGCTAGATGGCAAGGTCCATGAGGTCATGATGACTGCTTATCTTATTCAGGGTTTAGTATCTAACACTGACTGTAGTGTCTGGGGCATACCTGGTGCTCCAAAACTGTTTGCTGAATAAATCAATAAATAGCACATATTTTGCAAATATTTACCACTGTATATTGTTTTGTTTTTCTGTTAACTTTATTATAGCATCTTTGACCACATCATTTAAAATTTTTATAACCAAATTTGTCTATTTTTCTTTACAGTTCTTAAGTTCATTTTATGCATAGAAAGTCCTGCTACACTCCCAAGTCATTAAAATACATTTCTTGTATTTTTTCTATTGTATATATATATTTGCAATTAAATATCTAATCTATAAATTATTTTGTATCGTTTAAGGTAGATAAACAATTTAATTTTTTTCTGTATGAAGACTATACTATTTATTGAGTGATCTACATCTTTATCACCAATGCGAAATGCAATCTTTATTATATTCTAGATAGAATAAATTTTTAATATACGTGTGTTTCAGCGTGTGGTAGGGTGTATCTCTGTTTTTCCTATTTAAAACTTTTTTTCCCCTATTCTCATGCAAGGACATTTCCAGGTAAATATGGTTTCAATTTGTCAACTCTCTGTTGAATCAGTCAGTCATTCCCTACAGAGAGAGTAAGCCAGTTAAGCAGGACAATGGATGAGGAAAAATTATCTTTCAATCTAGCTTTATTCATTAGCTTTAAGTTGCACAGCTTAAAAGGATTCATAATCATACCTGTCTGACCTGCTTCACAGAGTTATTGTGAGACTCAAGAGTGCAGATTGATCTGCATATTTAAAGTGCCCTAAAAATTAAAAAGTTTCTGAGAAGTGAAAATTATTCATATTCCCTACTATCGACAAGTATCCAGTTTATTTCATCTTGAGAAGATGACTCAAATCTACTGGAACCGGATGAATAAGGTTCTGTGGTAAATGGAGGCAAATCACTGAAAACATCTTCCTGTTTTTATTCCAAGCAGGTGGAATAAGAAGTCCCGTCAAATGAATCCAATACTAGAGCGGTTCTTGGCTGGTTCTGTGCCTCTGTCATCCTGGCACACCGTGGCCTTGTCTATCAGGAGTCAGCACAGTCCCTCAGCCCTTTCTTCTCCGGCAAGACCACAGGGAGGTGGGGAAAGCTCTGATGTGCTTCTCCACAGGGGCCGTGGGATGGGTTGGATGAATGTATTTTGGGTGCTACATTTGTTTCCTGAGGCTGTTGTAACAAATTACCACAAACTGGGTTGTTGAAAAAAAGAGACTTATTCTCTCACAGTTCTGGATGCCAGAAGTTGCAAATCAAGCTATTAGCCAGGCCACACCCCCTCTGGAGAACCTAGGGGAGACTCCTCCCTGGCCTCTTCCGCCTTCTGGTAGCTGTCAGCATTGGTTACCTCGCGGCCGCATCACTCCCAAAGCGGCTGCCGCATGGTCCATGTTTTCCTCCTCCTGTGTCCCTTTCCTCCTATTTCTGCCTCCGACAAGATGTTTGTCCATTGGATTTCATGGCCCACCTAGATAATCCAGATGATAGACTCTCACGGTCTTTAACTTAATCACATACGCAAAGGCCCTTTTTCCAAGTAAGGTTGCATTCACAGATTCAATGGATTAGGGCATGGAGATATCTTTTCAGGAGCCACCACTCAAGTCGCTACCTGTGCCCCGTATCCTCAGAGGAAGTAAATGTAAACGGGCTCTGTGCTTGCAGCGCTTTGCCAACTTGAGTCTCAATAGGACACAGCTGAAATTAGCCAAATGGGAGCTCACTCTCAAATGATGGGCTTGAAGTTCTGACATTTTGCTGTTCCTAAAATATACACATAACTTCTGTCAGATTCAAACTTGACTGAGGTTGCATTTTAAAAAGATATACATTTAATTACTTCCTCTCTGCTCCCACTGCAAATCTTCATACTCTAAATTGAAGAGTTAAGACAGCATCACCAAACTACACATGCTTCCTGCTTCAAACCACCACGATGCATTGTGGAACAAGGTGAAGTTCCCATAAGCAGACACCTTATCAAATTCACCCTATATGGAACTCATTGCTCAAGCACTTCTTACAAAGCAGTCATTATATTTTCATAAGCAGTCCTTTCCCTTAATCTTTCAGAGCAAAGCTACACCAGGACTGATTTTAAACCACAGATAGCCAAAAACTAAGATTTCTTGAGATTTTTTCTTTCTTTTTTTTTTTTTTTTTGAGACGGAGTCTCGCTCTGTCACCCAGGCTTGAGTGCGGTGGCCGGATCTCAGCTCACTGCAAGCTCCGTCTCCCGGGTTCACGCCATTCTCCTGCCTCAGCCTCCCCGGGTAGCTGGGACTACAGGCGCCGCCACGTCGTCCGGCTAGTTTTTTTTTGTATTTTTTAGTAGAGACGGGGTTTCACCGTGTTAGCCAGGATGGTCTCGATCTCCTGACCTCGTGATCCGCCCGTCTCGGCCTCCCAAAGTGCTGGGATTAGAGGCTTGAGCCACCGCGCCCGGCTGATTTCTTGAGATCTAAAGACATTTCTCCTCTTAGTACTTCAATGGAAGAGAATCTCCTCTTCTGCAGGTTCCCACGCTGATCTCAAGCCGAAGGCATTTATGAGCTGTGGTTGCTGGTTCCCAGGTCAAAACTCAGCTGTTTTCATGTAATCCTTTCAAGATTTTTCAGATTACTCTTAAAATTTGGGCTTTAACCACTCCAGATAAAGTTTCAGGTACATTTTTTTTCAGGCTTATGTTGTTTCTGGGAAAGGAAACCCTGGCATTTACAAAACCAGAACAAAACCAAAATAAGTTTTGCATTAAACAGATCATTTTGTTCCCATCCCCAAATATGTATCTACCCAAAGGTGCCATAACCACAACATGGAGAAGTCGGACTTCAAAGGTTATTGGAAAGAGCTGCAAGCGTTGCCATAGAGAATCACTTAAAATGCATTTTATTTCATCTGCTAAAATAGTTTTTTGCAACCAGAAAAAGTGTTTAGGAAACCTTCTAATTTGGAAAGTTGGCAGTGTAGCTTTAATCAGTAGACCAGGAAAAAGAGTTCTTAGGAGGTGTAGTGACTCCTCCAAGGTCTCACAGCTACTTTTGCAGAATTTGAGACTGAAATCCAGATTGCCAGATCCCAATCTGGTGTTCTCTCCATTACTGTTGCATCATTTCCATTCTCTTTTGTAATAAAAATACTCCCTGAAATGACAGCTTTAAGACTTCCATCTGAAGTGGAAGGATAGTGTTAAGAACCCAACATCTACAGAGAGACAAGACGGCAGCGACTCTTTTCTGTAAAGGAACATTAGTAAATATGTTCAGCTTTGCAGGCCACACAGTCTCTGTCAAAACTACTCAACTCTGCCTTTGCAGCCATAAGGCAGCCACAGAAAATATATAAACAAATCGTATCACTGTGTTCCAATAAAACTTTATTTACAAACACTGGCAGTGGGCTAGCTTTGGCTTGTGGACTATAATATGCAGACTCCCAGATAGACAGAAGTTTTTCATCAGCCTTCACTTTCCTGTTCTATAAAATGGGTATAACAATAGCATATCCTTTATAGGGTAGCTGTGAGGATTAAATGACAGAAGGTATGCTGTCTTACAGTACCTACCTGGCACATGACACAAAAAATGTTAGCTGTTGTCATTATTATCATCATTATTTAATTTCTGACTGTGCCTTCTGAAAAAGGATGAGAAACAAAGGTATCACCATTTAGCAATCCTTTCTTTTTCTCCCGCCCCTAGACAAGATTTACCCACTGCCATGAGCCACCCTCTAATGCTTTACAAACTTCATCAGGTAGGTGACTGTCACAATCACACAGATGGCAACATCAGACTTCATGCTCCCAGGGCTCTGCAAGCCTGAGACAGACAGTTTGCCTTCTATTTGGAACCCTGGCAAATTCTGAATTCCTATAGCCTCCTGCCTAGCTCCTTGAAACCAGGTGCTCAAATAGATAGTTTTCTTTTTAAACTTAGAACAGTTTTTATTTTCATTGTTTATTTCTAGAGATTTTAATGAAGCCAGGTGCGTTTCAAAGGCCAGCCATTATTTCTCGTGCCACTCTGCCCCTTGTGTTCCCCTGTAATTTGAAATTTTGTATTCCAAAGAGCTTCATGTTTCCTCTACTTGTCAAAGCTACAAGAACTAACTAAGGCATGTGCTTATGTGCCTATGTGCTTATGTTTCTACAACTTCATAGAAACCCCACTCATTTCCCATGGTGGAGACAGGATGAGTTTCAGGATAAGGTGGCCTACTCTTTCACTGCGGGTAGTTTTCACTTAATTGCAGAACTTCATCATTATTACACTTCAATGACACAGGCCCAAGAGATTGCATGATGACAAGTTTCTACTAAACCTTAAAATAATAGAACTCTTTAAAGCTAAAAGTATTTTAATAATGTGTCTCATTAATTCTTTAACTTCTTATCTGGTGACAAATATTCCTGAGTTTTATGGTTAACAAATTAAACCCTAGAGACGGCTCTGAAGTAGATTGGCTGTGGACGAATGAAAGGGGCTAGTTACTTAATACTCTGAAAAATGTTCTGTCCACACTTAGATTAGATTGTACTTTCACTGATAAGGTTTCATTGTATCACTATAGAGTTCTGGGGCTAACAGGCTCATATATAAGAAATTTATATTTCATCATTTCCTTAAATATCGTGGGGCTGCAAGGAAAAAAAAAAATCACAAATTCAGAGATATACGTGCCCTTTCCTTCACAATTATTTGTAATTGTGTGGTTATATTAAGTTTTCCCGAAAACTATAAACACGTTTTCCTTTCATATGCTTGCATGTTTCCAGACCAATGTTAATGGGCACACTGCCACTCCCCCATTTTCTTCTGTAGAGTAGAATCCAAGCTCTACATGCAGACTGCAGAGTCTTTAATCAAAAACATTTCCAGCCAAACTTCCAATAATTTCCCTCCATGAAACTTCAACGAGAAATGAGATTTCTTGCCTTTGTGCTGTTGGTTTCAAGTCACCCTCTTCTCACACACCTGTTGGTGACACCCTTATTCTTCAGGCTCAGCTCTAATTCTCCTACCCCCTTGCTTTCCCTCCTCATCATTCCAGATGGAAGGAAAGTCTCCTTCCTCTGCACTCCCAGAGCATCTGTCATTTGTGCCACTAATGTGACCCTCTTGCTCTCATCTTTTGGCACCTTAACTGCATTGGGACTGATCTCCCTTACTAATAGGAGGGCAGGATTATTGGAATCCCCCTCTCTCAGAGCCTGGCACAGCTGCCCTGCCCTAATGATAAATTCAGTTAATGTTTATTGATGGCACAATGCAAAAGTGAAAACTGATTGCCTTCAGGCTCCTCTTAAAGGTACCCCACAAATTCAGTGAGGATGAGTTTACAGATTTTACTTAAGAAAGTATATTTTGACTTCAAAATAATCTTATTAACTGCACTTAGAAAATTCATTTATGAAGATGAATACGTAAATGAAAGACTCAAATGGTTTTTCTGGAACACTTACTTCCATATAGCCAGTCCGAAATTATTTCAGTCCTGCATATGACTGAAAAATCCATCCCAGGAAACGCAAAGGCTCTGAGTCTCCAGTTCCAAGAGGGAGTTTCAGACCAAATAAAGACCTACCCCAACTTCAGATCAAGCTTTGAAAGCCAACCAGTGAGGGTTCCATTTTATTTTACCGGTATTTCACACATCCAGACCTCATAGGTACATCTTGCCTGCTAGCCTTGTCATTTAGCTCTGGGACCAGAAAATGAGTCCTAAGGCTAAACTGTGAATTTAAAAATGTGGGAGCCAAGAACTCAAGTCTACATGTAAAGCCCGTAAAATAGGCCCTTTTACAAAGTGAATCTAAACAATAAATTCGAAAAAAAAAAATACCTTTTTAAATAGCAGTATTCCAATTTCCCTCCTTTGTAGATTCAGAAATTCAGACAGCTTCTCAGTGATGTTTGAAAAAGTCTCAAAGTACTTAAAAGAGTTACTTGACATACTTTAAAGAAGCTAGCTGCCACTGACTCATCACTCCCACCCCAGCCCTTTACTTATTCTTCCCCTCTACCTTCAGTTTTTGGTTGACATTTGGAAGGGTCATCTTGCCACACAGGAGCCAGTCCCAATTCCACATCTGAATTAAAACACTTTCTGAGCAGATGTTAAAGGAACTCTAAAATCTTCAGGCATTTCCCTAGTACCCACATGCTCAATTCACTTTGCATTTTTTAAAACCCATCTACACACCTTATGTTTGAAAAAAGATACTGCAGTGTAATAAAGTGCAGTTTATTAAAATTTTTGAGCAAAATGTGTGAGGTGGTGAGGGGAGGAGAGACAAAGTAAGAGACCATGTTCCGAGGGACTGACTCTGCAATCAGGTCCCCTTGAGTGGACTTAGTCACTCAAGTCCAAATGTACCCATTCGGCAAAGCATCTACATAAGTAAGAGCGTGGTACTGGGGCAGTGGTGACACCCAAGAGCAGTGGTTTCAATGCTTTTAGCTCTTTGTCATGTTAACACTAAACTCCAAATACTCAAGTGAGTTATTACTTCATATAACAAGAAAATTGGAATTGGTTCATCCACCAGCTCAGCAACATCAGGGACCAAGGCTCTACTTACCCAGTTGACTTCTGTCCTCAGGCTTTCCCTGCAGGGTTACAAAATGGCTGCAGCAGCTCCAGCATCAACACTTACCCAGTGCTGTCTTTGAACATGGTCATATGAGAGTAAGATGCTCTCCCCTTTTTAAGAGGGAGGAAAGAGGCCTGTCCCAGAAACTCCCAACTAATTTCCATGATAAGTCATTGGATTGGCCAGAATTGTATCGCATGTCAATTCCTAAATCAATAATCCAGCCTGGAGACAGAAATTATCATGATCGATTTAGATCAACCATGATTCACCCTCTGAGACCCACGGCTACCTGATACTTGAATAAAATCAGAGTTTTGTTAGGAAAAAGAAGGTGAAGGGACAGCTTTTGGTTGATAATAACCTATGGTATATTCTGCAAGGTCACATCCTTTGAAAGGATTGGGAATGCAGCTTGAAAATTCATACATTGTTTACTGGTCATAGGAATTCCCTGAGAGTTTTGAGCAGGGAAATAACATGAACAAATAAATAATTAGATGTAAGGGATTTTGCAGCCTTTTATTCTGAAATTATAATTCTTGTTTCTCTACATTTACAGGTGGTAATCATTATTCATTTATTGAACAAATATTTATAGAACCCCTGTTGTTCTGAGCGTGGGGATACAAGGCAAGGCAGCTGCAGTTCTTGCCCTCAGAGGAGCTTACATTCTAATGGGGAAGTCAAACCAACAAAATTTCAGGTTTGGCTCTGCTGTAAGAAAAAGGAGATAACTTAGTGAAGGAGTGGAGGTAGGACTCTGATAAAGTGGCCAGCCAAGAGAAGAGGGCCTTAAGATGACAACTGAACTAAGATGAGAAGGACGGGAGGAGGCCTGCCATAGGGAGGTCTGAGGCCTTGGATGCAGAGGGAAGTGCAAGATCCTTAAGAGGAATGATCTTGGCGAGCTAGAGACCCAGAAAATCCTGGATAACTGTCAGTAAGAGGGAGAGAGGTAGAAGGCAAGACTGGCTTGGGTCATGAAAAAACATTTTAAGCAACACACACAATAAAGTTCATATACGTGGAGGGGCAGGGACCAGGCCAGGCTTTTAGGCCATGGCAAAAGTTTCTATGTTAATCCAAGTTAATATGCACCTATGTTTTTCCAAGAGAAGAGAAGATTTTTAACAAGGAAGATTCTTGAATGTCACTTTTTAGAAGTGGGCAGGGCCGGAAATAGCTTGTAATTGGTTGGTGTTAGGACAAGTGCACAGATTTTATAGGATGTTTTCAGGCAGTAGAGATTGTAAGGGTGGGACTTAACAGTTATTTAGAAAAGTTTGACAAGACAGAGACCTGACTTCTTGAAAAATGTGCTAGGCCAGCTTTAATGAGCACATGAATTCTTGGAGGATCTTGTTAAAATGCAGATTCCAATTCAGTAGGTCCGGGGTGGGACTTGTGAATCTTCATTTCTAACATGTTTCAGGTAATGTCAGTGCTTCTGGGATGAGGATCATACCAGGATTCTAGCAAAATGTGGCCTTAACTTGTATTTTCAGTTGTACTTTCTGCTAACATCTTATACTTAACTACGCACTCCAGACACAGTAGCCACGTGTTGCTATTTACATTTAATTAAGATACTCAGTTCCTTAGTTGCACTAATCAGATTTCAAATATTTAAGAGCTAAAAGAGGCTCTGGCTACCACACTGGACAGAGCAAGTATAAACATTTCTATAATGAAAGAAAGCTTGATAGGATAGCACTGCTTCAGACAGAAGATACTACTTCTAGTTCTTTAGGATTTGCTGTTATCACGTCTTCTCCACCCCGTTTTTTTTTTTTTTTTTNACTCTGCAATCAGGTCCCCTTGAGTGGACTTAGTCACTCAAGTCCAAATGTACCCATTCGGCAAAGCATCTACATAAGTAAGAGCGTGGTACTGGGGCAGTGGTGACACCCAAGAGCAGTGGTTTCAATGCTTTTAGCTCTTTGTCATGTTAACACTAAACTCCAAATACTCAAGTGAGTTATTACTTCATATAACAAGAAAATTGGAATTGGTTCATCCACCAGCTCAGCAACATCAGGGACCAAGGCTCTACTTACCCAGTTGACTTCTGTCCTCAGGCTTTCCCTGCAGGGTTACAAAATGGCTGCAGCAGCTCCAGCATCAACACTTACCCAGTGCTGTCTTTGAACATGGTCATATGAGAGTAAGATGCTCTCCCCTTTTTAAGAGGGAGGAAAGAGGCCTGTCCCAGAAACTCCCAACTAATTTCCATGATAAGTCATTGGATTGGCCAGAATTGTATCGCATGTCAATTCCTAAATCAATAATCCAGCCTGGAGACAGAAATTATCATGATCGATTTAGATCAACCATGATTCACCCTCTGAGACCCACGGCTACCTGATACTTGAATAAAATCAGAGTTTTGTTAGGAAAAGAAGGTGAAGGGACAGCTTTTGGTTGATAATAACCTATGGTATATTCTGCAAGGTCACATCCTTTGAAAGGATTGGGAATGCAGCTTGAAAATTCATACATTGTTTACTGGTCATAGGAATTCCCTGAGAGTTTTGAGCAGGGAAATAACATGAACAAATAAATAATTAGATGTAAGGGATTTTGCAGCCTTTTATTCTGAAATTATAATTCTTGTTTCTCTACATTTACAGGTGGTAATCATTATTCATTTATTGAACAAATATTTATAGAACCCCTGTTGTTCTGAGCGTGGGGATACAAGGCAAGGCAGCTGCAGTTCTTGCCCTCAGAGGAGCTTACATTCTAATGGGGAAGTCAAACCAACAAAATTTCAGGTTTGGCTCTGCTGTAAGAAAAGGAGATAACTTAGTGAAGGAGTGGAGGTAGGACTCTGATAAAGTGGCCAGCCAAGAGAAGAGGGCCTTAAGATGACAACTGAACTAAGATGAGAAGGACGGGAGGAGGCCTGCCATAGGGAGGTCTGAGGCCTTGGATGCAGAGGGAAGTGCAAGATCCTTAAGAGGAATGATCTTGGCGAGCTAGAGACCCAGAAAATCCTGGATAACTGTCAGTAAGAGGGAGAGAGGTAGAAGGCAAGACTGGCTTGGGTCATGAAAAAACATTTTAAGCAACACACACAATAAAGTTCATATACGTGGAGGGGCAGGGACCAGGCCAGGCTTTTAGGCCATGGCAAAAGTTTCTATGTTAATCCAAGTTAATATGCACCTATGTTTTCCAAGAGAAGAGAAGATTTTAACAAGGAAGATTCTTGAATGTCACTTTTAGAAGTGGGCAGGGCCGGAAATAGCTTGTAATTGGTTGGTGTTAGGACAAGTGCACAGATTTTATAGGATGTTTTCAGGCAGTAGAGATTGTAAGGGTGGGACTTAACAGTTATTTAGAAAAGTTTGACAAGACAGAGACCTGACTTCTTGAAAATGTGCTAGGCCAGCTTTAATGAGCACATGAATTCTTGGAGGATCTTGTTAAAATGCAGATTCCAATTCAGTAGGTCCGGGGTGGGACTTGTGAATCTTCATTTCTAACATGTTTCAGGTAATGTCAGTGCTTCTGGGATGAGGATCATACCAGGATTCTAGCAAAATGTGGCCTTAACTTGTATTTTCAGTTGTACTTTCTGCTAACATCTTATACTTAACTACGCACTCCAGACACAGTAGCCACGTGTTGCTATTTACATTTAATTAAGATACTCAGTTCCTTAGTTGCACTAATCAGATTTCAAATATTTAAGAGCTAAAAGAGGCTCTGGCTACCACACTGGACAGAGCAAGTATAAACATTTCTATAATGAAAGAAAGCTTGATAGGATAGCACTGCTTCAGACAGAAGATACTACTTCTAGTTCTTTAGGATTTGCTGTTATCACGTCTTCTCCACCCCGTTTTTTTTTTTTTTTTTAACAGGGGACACATATTGTCTTTACCTGCTAAAATCAAAATCATCTTCTAAGAATTAATTATCTCAAGTCCACTTCTTCTATGGGACCTTTCCCGAAACTCAAACTGGGTGTTGCTTTCAGCTTCCTTTAAATCTGCAATCTCTATTTGGTTTTCCTCTGCAATGTATTTCTACTGTATTTTGCCTGCCTAGTATCCAAAGTATCTGAGCATCCAGCTCCTGTTTCTCTGGTTGTAGAACTCCATTTTCTTTGGGTTGGGGATGGGGCACTACTTCTCACCCATTTCTCCACGTGATTCAGTTGAACCTAAGTCTAGACTCCTAGCCATAATCATTAGCACATGAGCCAGATGAGAGCCAGTGACATTAATCCCAGAACATTTGCTGAAAAAATTAGATAAAAGTGTAGATAAAAGTACCCTTTCCACTGAAGTCTCTGAGCTGTCTGGATGCCAGTCTGGACCTGCTGGCAGCCATTCTGCCATTCAATGAGTGAAGCAGACTTGCCCAAGAATGAGACACTCAGGAGGAGAATCCAGAGAATCAGACAGAGCTTAGGCATACTCTTCCTGGCATAGCTGTTTATGGAGAGCTATCATACCTTGAAACTAGATTATAGGACAGTATATAAATTCTACTAATTTTGGTGTTCAATCTAGTGTATAAGAATGGAGGGAATACTCCCATTTACAAACCCTCTCTAATAAGGAATGTTATTTAGTTTTCTCTTTGATATGTGGATGATCAGTTATGCTAATTCTTCCAACTCCTATGATCCCCAACTTTTCAGCATCATACTGCACTTGTTAGTCATAGAATTCGAAGGTTTTAAGACATTGATGAACTTAGACCCACCTAAAGTTTTACCAATTTTAAATACAATTATTTTAACATGTAAAATGAAATCTAAATTTGTGGAGCCAAAGACTTAAGTCTCTATTATTTCAATGACAATCTATTTTTTATTAAACTTCTACAGATTGTTTAACACTCCTGTGTGGACAATAACTGGATTATATTATTATTTGAGAAGGTTTTCCACTTTACTGCCAACAGAGCTTGAAGTGAGCAGTGGAGCAGTCTCAGGTACACTAGAAACCATCAGATGTTCGGGTTCAAGCAAATTCTCCTACCATCTGGCTCCCAAGTAAGCTGGGATTACAGGTGCCCACCACCATGCCCAGCTAATTTTGTATGTTTAGTAGAGATGGGGGGTTTCACCATGTTGGCCAGGCTGGTCTCAACTCCTGGTCCCTCAAGTGAGTCCGCAAGCCTCAGTCTCCCCGAAGTCCTGGGATACCAAGTGTGAGAGCACCACAATGGCCTTCAAGTGGATTATTTCTTAATGGCACAAGTATGCAAACAAGTGCAGCGGATTTCCTAGTTAACATGTCTGTTTACCGTGGCTAACCCATGTGTACTCCCAGAATTTCTCCACCCTGCGCTGCCCTCCAGCTTTGAGGGGACTCCTCTAAAGCCATTGAAGCTTGTAGTAGTCAGTCTTGGACCAGCAGCTGCAGGTGACTCCAGATCCGACTTCAACCACCCTCCAGCCTTCTAGATTCAACTCACATGGACCTTCTTAGCTTCAATGTCTGAGCTTACCTCCCCTCCACAACTTTTGGTCCTGCTTATATATTGGAATCTGACCACAATTACTACCTCTAATGGCTCAGAAGGCCCCCGTGGGGCAGCAGGTGCTAGGAAGGTCCCTAGACTTTCAACCGGAAAGGTGCCTCCAAACGCCAGATGTAACACAGACACCACCCATCTAACAATCTTTCTCTCTTACAACTACATTGTTCTAACTAAACCTGGACCTAAGAAGAAGCAATCCCCAGGCCAGGTGTGTGGCTCCAACACCTGTAATCCCAGCACTTTGGGAGGCGAGGTGGGTGGATCACGAGGCTCTGGAGTTCAAAGACCAGCTCCTGGTCCAAGATGGTGAAAGCCCTGTAACTACTAAAAATACAAAAATTAAGCCAGGAGTGGTGGTGGGTACCTGTAATCCCAGCCACTTGGGAGGCTGAGACAGAGAATTGCCTGAACGCAGGAGGCAGAGGTTGCAGTGACCTGAGATTGCATCACTGCAAGGTGACAGCGAGACTCTGTGTCAAAAAAAAAAAAAAAAAAAAAAGGCAATCCATCATGAAGGAACAAAGAACAGACCCTCACTACTCCCCCTACCCTTTCACTATGTTTTAAAACATGTTTATAAAATAGGATTAAGAACTACTCTAGAGGACCATGTACATGATAAGATTATCTTTTATTAGAGATCTTATATTACATATTCCCAAAAAGATATAAAATCTTCCAAGAGAAAAATATCAAAACCTGTTGATTCCAAGGTGAACAAAATGATCAAAATGAAGGCAAACATTTTCTTCCAGACAAAGGAATATAAAAACATTTCGGCACAAGTACAACAAAGGCATGGGAAGATCATGATAATGTTTTACAACACGTTTTACAGCATTTTATTTTAATCAGTATTTGTAGAAAACAAGGATGCTGAGTTCTTGAACACTGCAGTCACAAACTCAAAATTTCCAAAAAAAGGAAAGAAAACACTGAACTACTTGGTCAATTGAACATCTGTAATAATAAATGTAATGAAACCTAACCAAATAAATATGCCACTGGGATCACAACTGAAGTGTATGGTTTTTAGTGTGTGCCAGAGACATTACATTATTTAATCAGTTTTTGACCACAACCCAAAGCAAAAGCATCCTCTCTTCATTTCCCTGATGATTTATTCTAAAAGTAACTTTAAAAAGCAGAAACTTGCTGGTTAAAGAGAATTTCTGCTTTACCTGTGAACTGCTAGTAGCAACACAAGCTGAATAAAACCCCAGACTGACATGGGACAGATCCATCTCAAACAACCAGAAGTGGCAAAATCACTGTTATTGCATCAAGATTTTTTTTTTTTTAATTTCATCTGATCAGAATTTCCAGAATGATTAAGCACACCCACTTAACCACAGAACACACTGAACTCCCACAGGAAGGTTTTACATTTAAGATGCAATGAAAATACTGATCTCATTCCTGGGGTTTACTTCTGGCAACCCTAACATCTGTAGATGTCCACAAAAAGGAAGTCCTTTTTCTTTTTTTAGTTTTTTCCCAAAAAATGTGGAAGAAAACTTACAGTACATGTTTATTGCATGAAATTACCCCTTGTAATATCTTTATCAACACTGGTATTGTTTCCTTAATTATTAAAGGCAAATGAGTTTATGAATTTAACATAACAATAATCTTAGGAGCTGCATCTTGAGTGAAAATCCAGATGATAATAAAACTATATGGTGAAAGAGAAATTGGGTTTTTATTTCTCTATAAAGATGTTGGAATGACAAAAGGTAAATGGAGGTTGAAAGCCACAGAATATGAAATTGATTAACTCAAAGAGAATTTTCAAAACTGTACATACTCAAAGACTCCTTTCTATGCTAAAACTGAATAGTCTAAATGTTGCTATTATTTTAATGTTAAGGAAACGATAATCCCAAATAAATTTTATTAAAAGCACTGTAATGGCACATGGGCTCAGAACTTCACTTTAAGGTTAGCACATACAAAAGTTGAGAATTGAATGAACAAACATATTCCTTAGTTAGATAAACCATGATGAGCTACATAAAAGTGGGTTTCAAAACAAGATCAATTTTAAAGCATTCTCTCTTTAATATAGTTAACTACTGTGAAATGGAAACAGTAGCTGGATTTTGCATTTTACAAAATCCTTGCTTCAAGTTGCAGTTTCCTTGGCAGCAGCATATTTTAATTAACAATATTTTCCTTCCTTGTTTTGTTTTCTGACATCTCAGTACATTCAAATAGTCAAAATGTTTAGAGTAACATCACCACAAATTTAATGTAACAGATCAGAATGTGGCCAGCATTGTCAGGCAAAAATTACACAATTTATGTGTCATAGAAAGTACCCACCCCTCTCCCTGATCCCACAACATTTCCCCTTCCCCAGACAGTAATATGGACACTGATTTAACAAGACTTATAAAAAAATAAGGCACATTTATTTTGATATGGTAATTTTAAAATAGAAACCCCTTCTCAGAACACCTGTATTCAAATGAGCTGCGTAAAAAGACACCTTGTGGTACCTAAAATAGGTTTATGGTACCTATGGAATTGCTTCTATTTTAGTGAAGATGGAATAAATTGCACCCATCCCACATTGTCAAGTAATGAAAATACGTCTCTTTTTCTACTGTTGAATGATTCAAAATCAGGTATTTCTGGAAATACTTAGAAAGGGTAGGAAGGGAAGGAAAAGGTCAAGAGGTACACCAGAAAAAGGTATAAAAATCAACCATGTTAATCATAAGGGTGGATAGATTGCACTTTTCCACTTACTTCAACACATAATTTTTCAAACTAGTATGAATGATTGCAACCATTTTGGCCATTAGCTTTTACCCACAAACACTTTATTCCATTTCAGCCAAATAGGTGTTTTTGTAAAACTAATGAAGGATCAGCACACAGATACTGTAAGAATCTCTTCACAACCCCTAACACAGACATAATTAGTTAGCATTTAACCTGAGATACAATCTGTTGAGAGGCTGTCTTTAAATATTCCTTAATTTGTTGCATCAATTCATACTGATGGTGGTAGTTCATGGGAGGAAGTTTAAAAAAAAAGAAACCTGATTGATAGCATGGCTTTTTTTTTTTTTTTCTTACTGTAGTGGTAAAAGAAAAAAAAAAATCACAGAATCACAGAATTCATGTTCTCACAGTAGCCAGAAGCTAAAATAATGTGCTTCTTTATTGCACGTCAAACCAAGAAAGGTATAAAAGCCAATGATTCCCAATCCAAATGTGAAAGTCAGGTTCACCTCAACCGGATTCGGAACGTGCTGATTTCCATTGGACTCAAGTTGATCTCACTTATATTCTGAGTGCCGGGAGGTGAATGCATCAAGGATAATGATGAAGGTGTGAGACTTTCAACAATAAACTTGTTAAAAAGTTTCTGTACCAACATCTGAAAAGTAAATGAAAAAATTTGCATATTTAGATCAACTTTGAAGATTAGCAGCACAACTATATATTCTGTGAAAATCAGTATGAGAAGGAATAAAACAGTATGTCGAAGTTCTCTTTTGAGGAAAAAGGGTGGATTAAATATACATATATAAGTTATTAAACATACATATATAAGTTCTCTTTTATGGAAAAAAGGGTGAATTAAATATACACATATACATGCTTGAACATACAGACTATCCTTGGAACGAAACAGGAAACCAGTAATGGTCATGAGCAACATATTCTGCATTCTTTTTTGTATTGCTTGAGAATTTTATCACGTACAGGGGCTTTTTCCATAAAAGAAAGGACATCCAATGGCCAAGAAGCTTTAAAAACATCCTTATTCTCTTTTAGTCCATACTTATCCCTAACAATGGTAGTCCTCAACCACTTTTTCCTGTTCCAACAGAGTTGACAGAGAGCACACAGGCTCACTACAAGGAAGGATCATTATGTCATTGAGTCCCAGTCTATAGAGGTGGACAGGTCATTTGGAAAGTGTTTCCCTCACTGCTGCCATGTTATCTGTCTCTCTGGATCGTATAACCCCCTTATGACTCAAGGCCTTAATGTCAGAATGCTCAGAACCAAGTATACTTAGATCATCAACAATAAGATAGAGTGCAAATACAGTATAATAAAAAAGTAATAAAAATATCAGTGCTTTCTTGGCATCAACTCCAAGCAGGGCAGGGTAAAAGAAATGTAGAAGCTAATCTATCTAAGTAGGTTCAGGGCTCCTACCACATTTTTCTTTTCTTTTTGGACCCCACACACGCTAATTTGTAGGATTGGAACTGAATCACTTGAGTCTGGTCCACAGCATTATTTATGGGGTTTTGGAGGAAAGTTGGGTCAGCTGAGCTGCCTGGTGAGGCAGACCTGCCTGTGTGCCCAAATCAGCCCAGCTGCCTTCTCTGAGTCATGGCCTGTTCAGTGACAAAGGCAGGAGATTGGAGGTTTGTTTCCTTCCAAGGACAGGCTTGATGGAATTGCCAGAAAGACCAACTTGAAAAGAAATAACAAATAGGCAGCCAGCAAGCTGTGTTCAGACTGAGGATCTGTTTGGCCTGCACAGTGTTGACTCATATGCAAATCTGCACTAATCAGAATACCAAGACCTACATTTATTTCCCAAGGGAAAACAACTGATTGGTGCTACGTACAGCTGCCTCCTGGGCTGTGGGTGGATTATCCTACTAGCCTACAGTCTCAATTCTCCCAGTTGCTTCTTTATGGCTACCTCTATAAAGCTTCAGTTATTATAAACTTGCCTTGGCCTCTGTAGGACTTAGGTTTACCAGTGCTGAACTAAATGATATGTGAGCATGTATGGTTCAGGGGAGGAGAAAACTGGGGGACTGGGAACAAGGCACTTTGTAGGCTGGAAATAGAAGGCTGAGGAAATGACAAGAGCATTGCCTTCAAATGTGCATAAACTCCAGCTATACCTTTTGATGTTGACAAGGAAAGCAGGCTGAAGTTTTGAGAAAGTGTATTTTTCAGTTGGGGAGATTCAAACAAATTTGCAGACTGATGAAACTGAGACAGTAAAGAGGCAATGAAACATGATCTTATTGTCAAGATTCTTTGCAGAAAGAGATTTCAAAGTGCACTAACAGTAAGCAAAAATAACCTTTTCAACTTACCTTTCCCTGAGTAGTAGAACAAAACAGCCCTGTGCCTTTGCTAGAGAACCGACAATCAAACCCTTTTCTGTGGAGGATTAAGGCTGCCTCATTGGAATGCCCACTGCCCACCTACAAATGAGCAGAATGGAGTCACACCACGCAGACAATAAAGCAAATATTTACAGTACTTCACACACCACTCTCTTGATGTCAGCATCCAAAAGCACGTTTATTTAGCAAGAAAGTTAGGCAAATTCATTTCTCCTCAGGTCCATGCTCACTGCCCATTCACCTGCTACCATCCTCTCCTACCTGTACTGAGCCAGATGAGATTATGTTCTAAGGTTACTTGTTAGGTAACCTCATGCCTTGGTTTCTCCTATAATCCCCGAGGACTTAGGTTTCCTTATGTCCATATATTATTTGTTTTATCAAAGTTTCTTCAAATAAAGCATTTTGCTTTCATCTTACTTTTTGAACACACATGTCAGTTGAATAAACTGCACCTGAACTTAGTCCTTATCTGGTCATTGAATGATATACCATCTAACTTAAAAGTCACACATGCTTCTTTATTGAACACTAATTTTTGCTAACTGCATTCTTAATCTTTGATGTATTGATTCATTATTTTTATATTAGAGCTATTTAAATTTAGTTATGCTTTCACTTGGTAGGCCAGCTCACATTTATCAGTATGATGTATCATTCAAATTGATACTACAGAAGCTATTGTGGATGGGCAGGCAAAAATAAAAATACCCACCTGACAAGTCAGCTAAGAGGGTCAGTATACCTTTTCTCACAATAAAATTTCTCATATCCATTTAAGTATCAATGTCATTAATGGTTCAGGTCTCTGAATATTTTAAAATACAATTATCTCAATAAATTTTATGTTTCCTAAAGTTGGAAGGTGTTTATGATAAATGAATTTAAAATCCCTGGAAAAATTAAGAAACATACAGTTTTTGAAAAAAGAGTCATGTGCTGCTTAGCACTGACACTGTGATAAAACTGATTCTTTCCTCTGTTCTCTGGTCACAGACAGGAATATGCCCAAACTCTTGATCATCCTCACCAGGGGATAAGATTTTTTAATGCATTAAAGAGACATCTTTCCTGAATAGCTGCCAGAATCTCCACCACTGATTTGATTTTAATGTGCCTGAATGGTTTAAAGCTGTCCTCACCTCAGAGTCTTGGCTGGAATAACCTATGCTATGATGTTTCACACTGATATTTTGTAGCGGTACTGCTAAGACTTTGTTTGAAGGAAAAGTCATTTAAGGAATTCTGAGTCATCACAAGACCACAATACACACAGCAATTTTAAATCATATAATAAAAATTTCTAATGCATTTCAATACATTTAAAACACCCTCCCCATGCAGTAGAAAAATAAATAGGAAAATCCTTCATTTATGGTATCATTTGATCTCCCAAAGAAAAACAAAGAGCACTCTATCATGTGCCAACTGTGAAACCTTAGGATAGGAATTTCTTCTTCCTAAATATCTATTTTTTTGCCTGCAAAATGAGGGCAATGCTTGTATTATTTCCTTCATGAGTCACTGTGTGGATTAACCTGCTGGAAATACTATGTAAGTAGCCTCACACTGCCTTGTAGGGCAGAATGCGTTAGTGCAGGAGCTGTGTAGTAAGAGTGGTTCAGAGCCTGACTGGGGAGTCAGACAGCTGGAGATCTGGATCTTTGCTCTGCAATTTACTAGCTGTGGATTTCAACAAAACCAGGTTTTCCTTTTCCATAAAATGAAGATGAAATGAAATGAAATAGCTTAACAAAGATCTGGTCAAGTGTCTGGCACACAGGAAGCCCTTAGCATAAATTTCCTTTATTGACATTACAACTTTGTAGCTAAAGACTCAGCGAACTCCTAAATTATATGTCTAGAGTCATATATCAAAATCATAACAAAGTCTGTATTCAGATTAACAGGTTAGAAACCCTCTTCATTAAGCTCTTTTAAAAGCACATATCACTGTTAACCTAAAGCATTTGGCCTTTTTAACTCATGGGTCCATCCTTACTTATCACTTGATAGCATGCATTGCTACAATTCCTGCAACACATTTGCTCTTGGAATAATGAATTCCTAAGGCCTTTATAGCAACAGAAGGGGACAAAAAAAGTTGGGAGGGAAACACCTTTGGAATTCTACATTTGAATTCTACAAGAGATTTAAACTGACAATATAAAAATAGAGATAAAAGTCATAAAAATTAACTTTCACTGATAGAAAAAGTTACACTTTCTCTCAAAACTAAAATTACATCACTTTTGTAAGAACAAACTGAAATAGCAATCATCTTTGTCCAAGTTTTTAAAAAATCAAATATTCATGAAAGTATCAGTTTTCAAGCAAAATACCTGAGGCAAAGCAGCAGTTTTTCAGTTTCAAAGTCTGTCTAGACATTTATTTCCAAGAAAACTGTTTTTCAAAGTAGGGAAACTGTGAATTTAAATTGAATATGCATGCAGGAAAACAGATACCTTCAAGTAGTTACACTGTATGCTCTAGGAGAGTAAACAGATTTTGGAAGAACTACTTTTACATTCATTAATGCATTAGTAATATCTGGACCCCATAAAACGGGAGGATGTGGGGAAGAAAATTTACAATTTTTGAAACTGTGCCAAGCACTGTGGTAGGTAACTATCTTTGTAAAACAGATTAGATCACTTTCAAGGCTGGATTACTGAAGTAAGGCTGGCGTATTCAAAAGTTGCACAGAGAAAACCCATTGCAAACTTAATTCAGAGGATAAAACCAACATTCGGCTCACAGACTAAGCTGGGCCTCTGAGACTTTTCCAGCAACTTGGTGGAGTATGGGGAAAGATGATTTGGTTTGCAGAATGAAGCCATCAGATAAAGCGGGGCTTAGAGAAAGCTGGATCAGACCAATGACTTTTTCTACCATGAACCATTTATGTGACTTTGAGTAAACCTCTACAAATTCATCAAGCTAAGCTGGACCCGTGAAGAGTCCCTCTGAGGACTGAGGGTCAACCGCAGTGACAATATCAGTCATTGCTAATACCTGTTGAGCACTTGCTGTGTGTCATACCCTGTGCAGAATGCTTTTCATCAATTAACTCATTTTATCTCACAACAACCTTTGAAATATTTGAGGTGGTATATGAGTTTGTATTAAAATATGTAAATATATGGGGAAATCTCTATCGCAAAGCATTCTCTCTTATACTCAAATAGCAATGACCACAAGTGATCTTGGATTAGCCCTTAGTCTTTTCCCACCAATGGTTGGGATATCCTTATGTAGGTGTCCTATTATTACTGAGGACACAAGAAAAATAGACAGTGTATTCCCTCATATTTTCAGTGCTCCCTCTCCCTTCTTGTTCCCATGCAAGACAGTATAAGGTTCTGAGAAGCCATCTGGACTCAGACACACCTGCGTGTGCTCCCAGGACCACATTTAATGGCTGTGTGCCCTAGACAGTTAACTATCATATCTCTAGGTCAGTTACTTTCCTATTCTGTAAGATGGGATGAAAATACTGCCTACCTTCTTAGTGTTGTTGTGAGAGCTTTAAAGTTCATGTAAAGCACTTGGCACAATGACTGGCAAACAGACAATTTTAGATATGTTATTTTTAAATATCTGAGGAATTAGTAACAAAGTATTAAGTTGGTGCAAAAGTAATTGTAGCTTTGCCATTACTTTTAATAGTAAAAACTGCAATTACTTTTGTACCAACCTAAAATATCAGGAATAAGTAAAAATGACATCAAGATTTACTCTGGCAATAAATGTCAACCTCTAATTTATAAAGAAGTGCCAATGTTTTTACCTCCTTATTAGTGATAATCACCATTGTTCATGACTGAACTATCACAGGTAAGAACCTTTACTTGTCAAGCACTCATAGGGCTTACTATGTGCCACACACTGTTCTAAGCACTTTACTAACACTAAAATCCTCAGAACATCTCTAAGGTGAGTATTATTACCATCTCCATGTTACTAAGGAGGAGGCTGAGACTCAGAGAGTTAAGTGACTTGCTCTAAGTCACATGGTTAGAAAGCGAAGCAGATCATACTCATACCCAGGACATCTGATTCCAAAGTTTAAGCTTTTAACAGCTTCCTTCTCCTACCTTTGCATTAGCTACGAATTTGTGCTCATAGATACCTAGCCAGGAGAGAAAAGATAAAAATTATTTTTGATGTAAAATAACAAAATACTGTAAACTAAAGGAGATAACCCCTTCAATTTATGGCTGAAAAAGGGGAGTATTGACTGATGGTTCCAGCAGAGATAAAACTGTGACTTATCAAAAAACATATCAATTCAGAAATCAAGCTTTGGAAATTGTAATTTCCTTCCATCTACCACCTATCCATCTCTCCATTCACCCCACTTCAAATAGGATTTAAGGCCATTATGGAAATTATACACACATGACAGTCTCTTCTAAGGAAAAAGCAGGTGAATAGTCCTCTACTGAAGATCTTAAGACGTGAGTTATGTCATTCCTCTCTCGCACCAAAAGAAACAGTAAACTTTCAGAAACTGTAGTAAACACTATGTGTGCACCCACCATTTATGGGGAAAAGAGGGACCATAACTTTGGCCAAATTCTCCAGGACTCATGGGACCCCACCCTTCTCACAGAGTTAGTAAGGTGAACATAGATTAAGGCATGGCTACACATCTGGTGGGAAAATTTCTCCAACCCACTCAGATTCTTTGAAAATACCTAACACTCATCTCTAGTGCATTCTAGCAGCTGGAAAGGTTATAAGTCCAAAGACAGGAAATAACCAGTAGAAATTCATTTTTCAGGGTGCTCATTAAAATGTCCAATAATAGCTATCCTGTTTTGATCAACAAGATAAAATGACAGAAAGAAAGGGAAGGTAAATGGCTGTTCTTAGATATGTACAACAAAGGAATTTTTTTTTCCCACAATTTTCACCTTTCCAGAAGCTAGGAGATCAATAAAGCACCAATCAATTCTTATAAGAAAGACAAATAAAGTAAAATCCTCAAACTGCCTTTTACAAGAAAAGAAGAGGCAGAATGAACAAGTGGAGAGAGAAAATCTTATTCAGTAAGTGCTGCTGATATTGAAATGATGGTTAACTATTTGCAAGAAACAGTTAAATACAAATCAAAATAAATTACATAGAGAATAAAGAGTTAAGATATATATATGTATATATATGTGTATATATGTATATGTATTTTTATATAAACATGATATATCATATATATATGTAAAATATATATATGATATATCATGTTTATATAAAATAAATACGTCTAAATATAAAAGTCATGGAAATAATCTAAAAAAAAGAAAAAGAAAAAGAGTTGAACTACATATCACTTTTCTAAAGTGATTCCAAGTAGAATGGCTCCATGAAGCTGAGCTTAACCAGCTTCCTCTTTGTCCCTCTAGTCTAGGCTGAACCTGCAGCTCCAGCTTCAGAAGGCTGACTCATGATCTGTCCTCCCATGAGATCCTCCCAGCATCTTCTATACCCAATCTCCCTTCTTCTTAAACAATGGTCCTTTCCTGAGGACAAGGCTTTTGCATTTAGTGTATTTGAGTGGTGTTCCTGTTCCCAAGGTTTCAAACCTTTACGGAAGCTTCTTTGTAGTATCTCAAGCTCTTCATGGTGTAGGGAAAGGGGGTGATCAAGGAAAAGAGTTGAAAGGCTGGTCAACAGAACAGGAAGGCTAACGGGTAAGTTTGTAGATAGTGGCTGGAATGGGCGAGGCCACACAGCATGCTGTGAGGCAGGGTTTCAAGAGATGTTTGTTCCTCTCTTCATCTGAATACAAATATACGGCATATAATCATTTCCAAAAATTGATATAAAGCAGAAAAGCAAGATATGTCTGTCTAAAAGCAAGATATGTCTATACAAAAATGTAAACTCATCTACTAATATAGAGCAATCCTGGAAAGCTTGGACTTTTACAAACACATGTAATAATTCTAAAAAAGTCAAATGCTACCCTCTGAGACCACACACAGCACTGAGATTCAGAGGCCTGGCTATAGGTCTGATTCTGCCATTTGCGGCTGAGTGATTTTATCATTTAACTTCGCTCTAACTCTTACTTTCCTAATTTAGGAAATGGAGATAACTCAGCAATTTCATCAGAAAAATTTCTAAAAATTATGAATTCCTAGGCTCTCCTCCCCAGCCCTACAGAATCAGAATCTCAGAGATCTGGAAATTTGTAGAAGTCTCTATGTTTAAAATCTCCCCTGTGTGATCCGGACACAGTGAATCTGAGGACTAGTAGTTGAAACTGCTGAACCACCTCAGTGGCTTATTATACCTGCAGCCTGCAACTCGCCTCCCTCACTGTTCTTCGAATATGTAACCCCTTATCCCAGGAGTCAAGAAAACCAAGTGAGGTTTAGAACTGATAAACCTTTAGACAGAGGCCCAGAGGAGGGCCAAGCAAGGTACTCTCTATCATGGTGCTGTAGGAGTTGGTCAGGCAGGAAGACATGTGTCCTTATCATGCTAAAGTGGCCTTCAAACACATGTCTCATGAAATACTCTGGTGGTTAGGAAAATGCTTACTTAAACACAAGCCAATGCAGACTTCAGGTCTTGCTTGGAACCTATGTCTATTTTGACATTATTTCAAGGGGAAAAATAAGTTGCATTCTCCAAATGAACAGCCCATTATTGCACATTGGAAGCTTCTAGCTCACAGAAACAGGAACCCAACCAAAATGCTTAGGTCTGGCTTCTGCACTTATTCATTGAGTTATTTTGGTCTTTCTTTTAGTATAAGCATGGAATTACACTGGACACTTTGTAAGCACAGCTTTCTTTGAATCAATACCCACAACAGTTCCCTTCAATGATTATCTTTCTATTATCAGGTTAGGGCAATTCTTCAAAGAAGTGGTTTTGAATGGACCAATCCTTCCTCTTGGATTACTAGCGGGCTTTTAAACAACTGTTATAAATATGTGCTAAGAGTCAAAGGCTAACACAGGAACTGGCACCAACTGATATTATATGATAATGCAAAACTCTCAAGTATTTAGTTCTGATTATGTGCCAGCATGGTAGTTATCAATAGGCATTATTAACATTTCAGTTTTTAATCCTCTTGGTCAAATCTTTATGTTGTTAAGTTGCTCTCTATTCCCTCTGCTAAAACCCCAATCTGCACCCAAGTTGGAGTGTCATTAGAATAACAAGGTATGTTTACAAAGTGCTTTTGTTTTCAAAAGGCTTTCACAATAGGATTTCATCTGTTTTTAGCAAAAGACCTGACACAGCAATACGTGACATTAACCTCATGTTATAAATGGTAGCTGAGTCAGCAGGGAGGGTGGCCCACCTGTCCAAAGACATGAAGAACAACGGGAAGCCAGGTGGCTGCAGTGAGTAGAGGCCAGGCTGCAGAGGGCCTGAATGCTCAGTGTCTGAGCCAATTCAGGAGGCAATGGGATTTTTCATCTGAGAAGGGATTAGATTTGTATTACAAGAAAACAGTCAAAAGCAGGAAGGATGTGAAGAAGTGAGTGACCACCAAAAAAAGGTGACATAAAAAACAAGTTCCAGGCTTTGCTTACAGAAGGTAAAACCCTATGCTCACTGACTCTAGTCAGCTCCAGCTGCTTCCAAAAAGCAATCACATTTAAAACAACTACAGTGGAGGAGCCACCTAGAAGTGAGGCTAAGGGATGGTGACCGCCCATCCTCTCCAGAAGCTTCTGGGTTCTTCAGGTCGCTGATGTCCTCTACCATCTATGCTGGGCGGTGGTAACCTGAAGCCCAGAGTATTTGATGCCCTCTACTCTATTCTTTCCATTTCTTTTAGCTCATTCATTTATGACATGACACCTCAGGGAGCCAAAATGTAGACCTACAAAAAAACCACAGCAGAATCCTAGAAAAAACATCTACACAATTCACTGATTCAAAATAGTTTTTGAGATCTTTTGTGCAGGCACTGTTCTTCACAGGGATATAGCAATGAATAAAGGACAAGCACAGCTCTCATGGAGCTTCTGTTCTGACCACATATCTCTCCGGCCTCAGGGCCTTCACACTTGCTCTTTTCCTGGAGCACTCTACCCCCAGAAATCTGCAGCAGTCTCTTATTCTCTGAATTTCTTCAGATTTTTACTCCATTATCACCCCTGTGAGGCCCTCTCTACACACCTTAATCAAAATTGTGTTACCTCCTCTGAATGGCCCTTCGCTTTTTACTCCTTCATAACACTTAACACCATCTAACATATATTTCTCTTACTTTTTCTTATTTTTCTCCTCCCATTAGATTCTAAGCTCCAGAAAGGCAAGAGCATTTGTCTGTTTTGTTCACAACTGTACCCCTAGTGCCTATGGCAGTAACTGGCATGTAGTGAGTAGGAAATAAATCCTGCAAGTTCACTCATATGATTTTAAAAAGCCTTTCCATATACACACACACACACATACACATGCCTGAAGCATTTGCTTCTAGTCATTATTACAAATCATATATGTTTGCCTGCATAGCCAAGCATAAGTTCCTTATCTCTGAAGGAAACCAAAATACTTTTCTCTCGAAAAACTGAGGATTATTGAGCTGAAGAAGGAAAAAAACCAGGGGGCCATTCTGTCCCTTCTTCTGCCTGTTTGATTTTTACAGCAGTTTACAAATACAAGAGGTCTTCAGCCCTTCCTCTCTGCCTTTTCTTGTCTAAAGACAGGCCCCTTTACTAGGCTTGCTAATCAACTAAGAGACAGCAGTGCTAGAGCATCTAGGAGCAGACTTTACTCTTCCCATAAATTTATCCTCCCACACTTTCCTGCCTTTTGGAAGCCTGAAGATGCTTTCTTCTTTGTCTTGTCTCTAGAGGATTTATGGCTCTTTGTTAAAACATTATTTAGGCAAGGTCCCAAAACCACTGCCTTGGGGAAAAAATACTTTTGAACTGAGGCCTCTCCCAAGTGACGGGTATAGCATGTACAACATACTATTGCTATTTTTCCCCTGTTTATCTGACCTTTATTTTCAAAAGTGTCTCAACTAAAAATCTATAAAGGAAAAAAAGAAATTACATTTTTTATCCTACATCTTAGACATAAAGTTGTAAATCTCTAACGTTCAAATTATAGGCATTTATCCTTACTTTATTGCTTTAGTTCTTTGTTCTAAATTAAACATTTCTCACCTCTTATACGGTCTTTAAACATGAGCATCCTCTTCTTTTCATACTTAGGCCTTTACCATGAGGTATTTTCCACAGAATCCATAACCACTTACTATTTCCAGCTAAATCTATGTCAATTTGCAATATCAAAGCAGCTTTGCAACACATAAGAACAATGTCAAATTTCTAATTCTTGTTCTTTCCAAATGCTATTTTTTTGATGTTAAAAACAGGTATGTATATAACTGTAGTCTAACTAAATTAAATTTCATACCTAATAAAACTTCCCCATGCTTTTCCTCTAATATTTCTTCTAAACAGTTGGTTTTCTAATGGGAAACTGAGTTGCAGTGATTCTCAAGAGAAAGGTACGAAAATGCAAAGTCTCTGATACAGAAATAACTAAGTACTATTTATCTAGCTTCTGAGAGATACTGTCTAATAAGGAGAAATGAACGGGAAAAGTCAGTAGTGCTAAACTTAAGGCCCAGATTGCCCACCTACTAATGATATTTCCTGACCTGCTTGCCATACAGAATTTAAGAGCAAATTAGTATCAGGATATGCTTTAAAATACAGAGCAACAGTCAAATGAAAGGCATGAAGCTTCTGGCTAAAGGTGAAGCCCTGTTAATAATTCCTCAAAGCATAGTAAAGCATACATTACTTTTTTCCCCTTTCCTTACCCCCTTAAAACAAGTACATAATAAACAGTAATTTTGTATAAGACATATTTTGAGACATACCTTTGACTGTATTGTTCTCAGATTAACCAGATGAATGTCACAAGGCAAAGATGACTGTAATGGAGAGAATTCACCTTGCAGATCAAGGGTAGGTGAGGAGAACTTATTTGCCATTGGAAAGACTGGATGATTCATGAAAGAAGAAGTTATGTGGCTAAGGAGAGAAGGATAACTGACCGAATTCTTTTCTTCTTCCTATTAAGAAAAAACAAAAATGTTTGAGAGGTCTGTATTTCCAGTTCTCATCACATTAAAGAACTATCTGAGAGGGTTTAAATATAAAAATATATGAATAATTTGGTTTTATTTTATAAATAACAGTCTTAGAAAACACTCCATAAACTATCAAGTTTAGTTGTAAGCAATACAAGAAAATAAACAGTGCATATCTAACTCATATGTTTAAAATCTCTCTCCCATTGATTTAATACTAAAAATACTGAAAATATTTCCTGCAAACATTTTAGGACAAGGCATACCTTTTTATGAAAATTATCAACCTATCACAAAACTTTCAAAGCATAAGGATTGGGCTGTACATAGATTATATGTTGTGCATCATCAAATATTATCTCCCTTCTCAGGTTTCATCCACTATATTCTTGTGGTTTCATTTATACACCTTAACAAGACCATAATGGCATGTACTGATTCAAAGCTAAAGTCCATCTATGTTACCAAATGATAGAAACTAAATGTTACCTAATGATAGAATTTAAAGAAAACAAAACTCTCAAAATAAATCCAATTTTAAAATATAAATAACATAGGTGGCATGCCTAGATCATCTGACTGTTTTCTTTCAACTTGGTAAATCAATGCCCATTGTTTCACTATTTTAATCCAAAAGTAGAAGTGTTAAATACATTACTGAAGTTATCACACACTTACATAGTATATGATTATTCCACGTAATTTAAAATGCTTTAGTCTTTGCTGTGATATATGGTTAAAGGCAACACTTCTGTAGGTTCAAACATTAAATAAGCTACTAATGTTGGTAGATTAAATATGCTAGACGACATGCAAAATTAAGTCAATGACTGAGTAGAATCTTAACCAATAATGCCTAAAGAGTAAAAACAGACACAAATAACTTAGAAAATAATTTATGCAGAAAGGTCCTTTGATCACCTGTTATATTTGAACCAAATTTAATTTTGTATCTTATTTTTTAAAATGATTACTCCACTGATATCTTCTGATTTTGCATCCTTTTTGTAATATAAGGCTCAGATAAAAGGCTTGGCTACTGATCTGTGTGAAAAGACAGGATTTATAGAGATATAGAGCTTAAAATTCAGAATGTCAGATTAGCATTGCACAGAAGGGTGCGAGCAAAAAGTGACTAGCATCGTGCCAGAAGCTAACATTAGATGTCATTACAATTCAGACCATGGAGAGAGAAAAAGAAAAATTTAAGACAGCAGAGGGACACAGCAATATTAAGAAACTGACAAAAAATCAGGTCTGAAAAAGAATTGTAAAAAATATATCCATTCCACATTTTTTTAAAAGAAAGATTAAATAAAGCATATAAAATAATATTCTCCAACAATACTGAAATTTAATGGAGCTTGTAGAATAACATGAATAAAGAGGGAATAATTTCAACAAGATATTTTAAATGTACTCCAAGATCAAAGAACTTCATAATCTAGGTTAGGATTGCTGACAAAGTCACTCACGAGTAATGAAACATAAAAGATTCAAACAGAAAAGAAAACACCTCCCTTATCAAATTTGGGAAGTATTAAGTCCACTCTAGGTCAAGAAACATTCAGAGAAAGCTCTGGCTTTGTTCTATACTCTTGGAGTAATTCCTCGCCACTCCAGTGAATAGCCAGAACACTTCCTGATTAATCTTCTATACCTCAGAAGCAATAACGTGCATATATACCAATCCTCCACATCAGATTAGTTCTTCCTAACCATTGGTATTTCCCCAAATTAACCACACAACAGAATGACTTGGGCTACCTTTAATCAACACAGACTCTTGGGTCCTATCCCAAATCTACAAAATCTTGAGAGGTGGGGTCCTGAAAATGCAAAGCTGAAAAGCCTCCCCAGGTAAATTTCATGGAGTCAGCCACACACTGCTCTGTGACCCTGTGCTGGGAACTGCCACCCCAGACATCCAACCTTATAGAGAAAACAGAGCTCCCTTTAGAATCAAAAGATAAGCTTTACCTTTTAACTACCTTTGCATCAAAAAAACAAGATTCGGTTTCAAAGACATTTTGACGGGCAGTCTTTTAAAAGGAAACAATGTCATGGATGTTAAGGACTTCAAGAATTTAAAAACTGTGTAGTTTACTATCCTTAGCAAGCTAAGGAAGTTTATAAAAGAGTTGTGATTCACTACCCTAAGAGCACCATGAACAAATAACACCACCAGGTTGGAGTGGAAAAGTCTCACCCAGGGTTCCGCCATTCATGTACTTTCTTATCATATTTTACAGCAACAAGAGGCTCAACAAGATATTAACTGTTGAACCATCAATATTTAAATTAATCTCTACAAAGGTAATCTTTCCACTCTAAGTCACATGATAAACCCAAAGTTTTAAAAACATGTTTTCAAACAGGAAAGTTTATGTGTTTAAGTTATAAATGAATCCCCCAGCCTTGTACTTAACTAATCTAGTACTATAAACCTTACTTAATTTCTTGTTGGTTGGAAGGCTTCAGATAGTATAAGTGTAGCTTTCTCTCTGCAGCCTGCCTGACATTAAAGAAAGTTTCTAGCACCTTCTGATCCAAACCACATAAAGTACGGCTCTTCCTCACTGGGTTCCAGCCCTTATTCCAAAAGTTGGAGCTTCCTGCTAGACTCCTTGGTGCCCTTAATTAAGCTCACTTTGAGTTAAACGATCCTTAAACATCAAAGGCTTCCACTTCATCTACATCAAATTCTGTTAAATTATGGTGAGATAGTAAGAGACCATTTTTAAAGTTACCTTTGTTTATTCAGTTTGACTTGAAACATGGTGGGAACTTAATAAGTCTGTTGAAGTAAATCTATTAATTTAATAAGCAAATGCAATATAAATAAATGAAACAAGAACACTAGAGAGGAAGGGTGGGGTAAAAAGACAAAGGAGATAAAATGAAGAATAATACATTGAATCATAACATTTAGAGGTAAATATCTGTAGCACAGGACTGAAG
This sequence comes from Rhinopithecus bieti, assembly GCF_001698545.2. NCBI lineage: Eukaryota > Metazoa > Chordata > Mammalia > Primates > Cercopithecidae > Rhinopithecus > Rhinopithecus bieti. The sequence continues at coordinate 47,181 of NW_016807958.1, forward strand.
ACTATGGGGCAAATCTGAAGATACACATTTTGGTAGGTCTGTATGGTATTAAAGAGTTTCTATTTTGTTTTTAAGCCAACTCTTTAATAAAAAATTCATACTAAAAAAGCAATCCCAAAAAACCCAAAACACATTTTTTGTTTTTTACCCAAGAAACTGGAAATTTGTGTCACCCTGGGCAGGCATTCAGTCCCATGTGGAAACAATCAGCTGGAGCTGAGTTGTGGGTCTTAGTGGGATATGTCCTCAAGTTTAATGTAGATCTTCTGGTCACCTAAGTATTTACCCTTAAACCTCGTTGACCTCCCTCATGCTGTCACTTTTCTAAACCATATAAGCATTTAAGATTTTAATCTGATCTCTCCCAATTTCTTTTCCTTATATTTAAAGGTAAAAGGTAAAACAACATAATTTTAACACTTGAACATTTCCAGGGTTCCTAGCTCAGTGCCTCATTAACCAACCAGTAGCAGGAAAGGGGTAAGGATAAACAGTCAAAGAAACAAATCCTAAAGCCATCAATGCCTGTTTTTAGTCCATTTTTCTGTTGCTGTAACAGAATACCACAGACTGGATAATTTATCTATAAAAGAAATTTATTCAGCTCACAGTTATGGAGGCTGGGAAGTCCAAGAACATGGCACTGGCATCTGGTGAGGGCCTACTTGCTGTGTTATCACACGGTGGAAAGGCAAGACAGTGCATGCAAGAGAGCTCATTTTTATAACAAAGCCACTGCTGCAATAACTAACCCATTCCCATGATATTCATTCATGAGGGCAGATCTCCCATGACCCAAAAGCCTCTCAAAGGTCCCAGTCCCAACACTACCACAATGGTAGCTAAGTTCTCAACACATGAACTCTTGGGGGACACATTCAACCCTGGCAGTGCCAAAGAGATGATTCCTATTTTCCATTTCTATTGGCCTTTGAGGATGATTAGCATAAATGGTGGTCAAACTTGTGCAGCCACAGTCCTCGTTGGACACCTGTACATATCACACAGTGGATATCATCCAAGTCCTTGTTTTTACTGACTCTCTGCAGAATTCTCTGAGGACAGGACTTACTTCCACTTAGCTCAGGATTATTTCCATAAGGCTCTGTCATGCTCAGTGCTTCCCATTAAAATCTCTTCCTATTCAGGAAGTATCCCCCCTCTTCAATTCTCTCCATCATTATTTTAGATATTAGAGTCTGAGTTGAAATTAAGAATGCTTTCTAGGGCGGAGCAAGATGGCCAAATAGGAACAGCTCCAGTCTCCAACTCCCAGTGCAAGTGACACAGAAGACTGGTGATTTCTGCATTTTCAACTGAGGTACTGGGGTCATCTCACTGGGGAGTGCCGGACAATTGGTGCTGGTCAGCTGCTGCAGCCCAACCAGCGAGAGTTGAAGCAGGGCGAGGCATTGCCTCACCTGGGAAGCACAAGGGGAAAGGGAATCCCTTTTCCTAGACAGGGAAACTGAGACACACAACACCTGGAAAATCGGGTAATTCGCACCCCAATACTGCGCTTTAAGCAAAAGGGCACACCAGGAGATTATACGCACACCTGGCCGGGAGGGTCCCACGCCCACGGAGCCTCCGTCATTGCTAGCACAGCAGTCTGCGATCTAACCGCAAGGCAGCAGCGAGGCTGGGGGAGGGGCGCCCGCCATTGCTGAGGCTTAAGTAGGTAAACAAAGCCGCTGGGAAGCTCGAACTGGGTGGAGCTCACAGCAGCTCAAGGAAACCTGCCTGTCTCTGTAGACTCCACCTCTGGGGACAGGGCACAGCTAAACAACAACAGGGGAAGCAGCAGAGGCCTGTGCAGACGCGAACGACTCTGTCTGACAGCTTTGAAGAGAGCAGTGGA